>NC_012878.2:49638201-49948177 GCF_000003195.3 Sorghum bicolor
ACGAGCCGCGCCCGTCCGTAAATCGGAGCTCCGGCGTGGCTAGCAGCTGGTCTTCCTTCGATTCGGCGTCCTCAACACCTCACGCGCGACCAACCGCAGGTCTAGCGCGAGCTCGCAGTTCACACGGCTACAACGTCGATTCTGTGGGCGCCTCGTCTCCGATCGATTGACGGCGGGACCGAGCGTCCATGGATTCGGCAGGGCCCAGGAGGGTCTCCCTCAAAGCCCGCCGCCCCGACTGGAAATCGGAGGTTCGTCCAATCCGCCCCATGACAACCTCTCCCCGCATCCCTTGCCGGCGGTTCTTCGCTTCCGAATCCCGATTGCTGTTTTGCTACGGTGCGCTCGCCAGAGGTCTGAGACGCCATGATACTGCTCGATTGCTGGGTTAGGTCATTGGATGGCGGATGGGCGCAGGCGCGCCGCGCCGCGCCGCGCACCAGGTATTCGATCGATTGGCAGAATGGTCTGTCGGCATAGAACTGCCTGTGCGGTCACTGTATGCATCAAGCTGTCAAGTGATTATAGCTTCTTTTTAGTAATCGTAATATCAAGTGAGTTCAAATATTTGATCTCCCTTTGGACGTATGGCACCTCAGATTTGAATACTTTTCTAATTGATTATTAGTCCTGCATTCTCATTTTAAACTGCTGCCTTCCTTGCCATTTATCCATGTGTGCTTATCCCCTATTTTGCTATCAACAGCTTAGAACAAATTGCCTCAGAAGAGTTAGAAAGGACAGAACTGACTTGCTTTGGAAGATCAGGGAGCAGGGGCAGCTGCCAGCCAATGACATGGTATAAAAATTCTCCTTTTATCAGATCTGGTGAGGTGCACTTCACGTGCATCTTGCAAATTATGTGTATGTGCTATGCTTCTTTACACATTATATTATTCTCCATGTGATCAATGTGTGTTCCTGGTTCAAAGACAAAGAAAACTCAGGATAATTTAACTTCATTAGATGTTGTAATTCACTAATTCCTGAATGCTTATGATATCATCTTCCTGCATCCGATAGGCTACCACCTAGTTGAATGTTTGTTCCTATTAACTTTGCATTCTATTATGTTGTTATTATAAGCTACCATACTTTTTTCAGCCTCTAATCTCTTACCTAAGGTGGACCGTCCGAGTATTCTGGTTTGAAGCTTTATTTTCTGGACAAAAATTCTCACACTGACTGACGCAGAGGGCATAAATAGCAATGTTATGGGCTTCAGAGTTGTACAGTTATGAATGTTTGTTGGTAACGCACTAATGCACTGGCAGTGGCAGACCCAGGATTTAGCAAAGACTAGGGCCAAATTTCAGTGGCCAAGCGCCCATAGCGACACTATAGTGTTTAGTCTTCAGGATCAAGCACATAATTAGAACTGCCCTCCTCCACAAAATTAGCATTTCCATTGCTAGTGTTTAGTCCTTACTGTCACTTTGAGATGGTGGAGGACGAGGTGGTTTGCTATTCTTGTTCAGGAACTCAAGAGAAATGTGATGTTAAAGTCGAGTGCTCTTCGTCGAATTGAAATAAAAAGTTCAAGATTAGGAGTTAAAATAAAAATTAGCAGACATTATTTAAACTCTTGAAATCAAGAAAAGAAATACCTTCACAAAATCGCAGGTAACTCTTCCTCTGCTGTCTGTTCGGCTGCTCAGCCTATAGGAACGTTGTCTCTCAGGACTCAGGCGTGGGACGGCGGTCGACGCTCGGTGAGCTAGGATGACGCCAGTGCAGGCAACTGGCGCAAATGTGCAGGCACCGCGAAACTTAGGGGCAGGGGCCAGTCGAGGGGTGAGGCTCGGTGCCGCAAGCGTGACGGCGGCCGCCAGCAGGCCGCAGGCGGGGGCCGCCGGTGCCGAGAGGGGGTGGGTGCCGCAGCGCCGGTGCCAAGTGCGAGAGCGAGCAGGAGGCGGGAGCGGCTGGCGGCGGGGTGAGCGAAGCGAGGGAAAAGCCGCGAGCAACGCGTGCGACCGAGCGACTTCGTGGTCTGCCGCTGGCCGCTGCCCTACTCTTCTCCTTACTGGGCTGTTCGTTCTTGGGCCAAAATTGAAAACTTGTTCCTAAAAAATTTGGGCCACGACTAGGGCCATGGCCCTACTGGCCCTAGTCCTAGGCCCGCCCCGGTGCACTGCATCACTAGTTGTTGGTGAATAAATATTCACACTATAATCTTGTTCCAAGCTCTCCCATTACTTTTGAAAACATTCATGTTAAAATATAGATCTTTTGAAGCTGGATGTGAATAACAAAACTGAAAAGTAAGCTTATTGCCAACCCCAATTGACAAATGTGTACTTCTATATTAGCATACTTCACTTATATATGTTGCTTGAATATATTTCCATTTGTGTTAATACCTGATTCATCTACATATGGTAACTGACAGGAAAAGGTTGAATCTGCTGTCAGGAACATCATCTCTGATGAAATAGAGAAACTCAAACAGTCCAATGAAGGAAAAGAGGACCAAGAAATGGATGTCATATGGGAATATCAAGGACCGCAGGCTGCTGAGCCTGCTGAAGTTGAAAGTGAAGATATATTGCTTGAAATGGAAAGACTTCTTTATGAAGATATTAGAGAAGAACAAATCAGAAAACGTGTGGTACCTATAACTTCTGTTATTGCTGGTGTTTAGCTGCAAAAACAACCTGATCAACTTTTTTTTCCTAGTTGTGCCAATTCTATGATATTTATTTTAATCATTGGTCTGGAATTTCTTTTGTCAGTTGTTTAACTAGTTGTTAACCGTTGCAGAACTAGAGGCACTTGATGAGGAAGATGCATATTTAGCTCAAACTGTTTTTGATCACATGCAACTAAATGACAATGAGGTATTTAGATATTTGGAGGTTTTGGAAGTCTTCTTGATCAAGTGTTTAAAAATACTCTTCTCATATGACTGGTTCTGTGCTTGGTGCTATATTGGCTCATGCCTACGTGGTCTTTTAGGGGCACATGTTTCAATTTCCTTTATGATTATGTGCTTCTTCAGCAATGGAACAATGTTTTTCTCTCATAACAAATCAGCATCAGCAACAGTCGCAGAAACCATCAGCCGAACACTGTTCCAAATTATAAGACGTTTTGACTTTTCTAGATACATTGTTTCTATTCTAGACATTGTGTATGCCTAAGTGCATAACAAAAAGCTACGTATCTAGAAAAGCCAAAAGTCTTATAGTTTGGAATAGGGAGAATACTTGTTAAATTTGCACACTTAGACTGGGATATGAACTTCAGACCAAGGCCAATACTGACGCAGATCATATAGAACACCAGGGAGTTGAAACTAATATCATATAGGAAATTACTGAACAACAGGCATGTCAGCATGAGCAAAAGAATGTGACTAACAATCATTTCTGCATCCATAGAATTGGTTGGATGCACTTTAATGTATTGAGTCATGAATAATTCTAGGCAATTTCAGAGAGTAGAAACGTAAAATTACTGTTTCTTTTCAGTTTTCTAGTGTATCTGTGTTATATCTTCTGGAGCAATTTGTCAATGCAGCTCTGTCCTTATTGTTATACTAGACTGTAAGAAGCATGCCCTTGCTTTTTGTGCATAATTAGCATTGTTTTATTGCACCTCAAAGAAATAATGTGGCATATTTTTGACCAGATGTAAAGGTGCAGATGTGTTTTTCCCTTTCTTTTTAATAACTTGGTGTTTTGGATGGATTGTGTCGTTTGTATTACATATGTAACACAGCTGTTCATATGACTGTCATATTTGCCATTTGTGTTGTTGTTTGCTCAGTGACTTACAATATATGCTATAATCATTGTCAGGCTGCTGAAACTGCTAAGCTCTGGTGTCCAGTATGCAAGCGAGGAGATCTACGAGAAGCACATAATCTCATATATTGCACTCTCTGTAAATTACGACTTGACCTAGGAGAAGATAAGGTAGTTTGTATTTGCGTATATGCAGGTTGTCTTTATAAATTATTTGGCAAAAGACAGTTAGGGAACCTAATTGTTTCTATTTGCCCCTCATCAGATGATGCTGGAGTTCTTACGAGAACGGTTGGCCAATGCGCATACGGATCACTTCGACAGAGGATGCAAATCAGCACCCAAGTTCTGTTTGCAGACTATGTTTGGCTTGACTGCACTCTACATACAGTGTGAAGAATGCAGCACATTTGATATTGTGGTATAATGCTTCAACAGAGGAAAGGAAAGAATATTACAAAACCTACCTGAAGTTGTTCCATCGTTTCATGTTAGATTAGCTGGTTAAGTTATGAGAAGATGGGCTGTACATCAGAAAGGTGGCACAAACTCAGCACCCAGAACACGTTCATCCATGCAAGCTTCGAGTGAAAACAATCGACATACATACATATGAAATTTTCATGTATGTCTAACTTAAATGTTGCTGGTTGTACGGTGGGTAGTATATATGCACTTGACCATGGTCAACATCTTGTTGCCAGTTTACTTAACGTTGAAACTGCGACTACATTGAACAGTATTAACAGAGATGTTCATTTATCTGATGATGCTGTGAACTCAGTGTCGAGGTTTATGTCTTTGGTCTTCCTTTTCACTTCAGTGCGCAGAATATGACTTGTTTCATTTGCAGTTTGTGCAAATGCGTGCTAATTGTGTGTTCAAAGCAAATATTGTTGCTGATAGGAGTGTCGGAGAGTCTCTGTTGTTTATTGATAGCTAGTAGTCGAAATCCTTTGCAATTATATATTTTACCATCTGTTGACTTTTTGTAGTTCTACTTCTTTCTTCCTGCCACTTTCAGTGTCATCATCCAAAGCTGCGTTATCATGCCAAAGGAAGGAATGCATGCAATATTGAATTGATCTGAATTTGAATTCGTCTTTGTGCTAGCTCGGCATTCTTTTGCAGGTCCACCTCAGCAGCTTGCTGCAGCAAACCTACATAATTCGGCCACATCCACATGCGGGCATGTCGTGTCCATCTTAATGTCTTGATGTAATTTTGAAAAGATCATGATGGATCACCAAATCCTTTTCTATAAATAGCATAAAGAATGGTCGGCGAAAAGGTATTGGTTAATTAGAAGTTAGAGTCATTCTCAAGTCAACTAAAGGTTTCTTTGGTAGAGCTTCTCTCATTTATTTTTAGCTCTAGTTCCATGATTCTTTGATAGAGTAATTTTAGTGGGTTAGATACAGTGAGAATTAATCTAGTGAGGATTAAATGGGGGAGCGGTGATGAGCTGGTCTTTTTTAACTTCTAGTGTAAATGGAGAAGCAATTTTGGTCGGATGTTCACCAAAATATAGTTATGTTTGACCCCTTTTGCTGTCTAGAAGCGATTCTCACAGTAAATTTTGGAGCTGGAAGCGCTCCCAAGTTCCAAACGGCCCTAAACCCAATTCTTCAATCTTGGCAAACTGCTTGAAGCACTTTGGACAATTCTCCAAAGCGAGAACAAGCTATACATGGAAGAGAATATCAAACGAGATGTATATAAACATCTGATTTCTTTGGTAAATAAAGAAGAGACGTTGATTTGTTCAGGATAAGAATGACGCTGCCATTAAAGAAGAAGATGATGTTGCTTGATGGCCACTTCTTAACCACCATCACCTGATAGGCCCTGTCTTCTCTTTCCAGCATATGGTTAAACCTCTTTCTTTTTAAAGAAAAAACGAAAGGTTAACTATCGGTCTATATTAATATAGAAGGTGAAATTAAAAAGGAATGCATTTACATCACACACAAACACAGCACCAACACGCAAACTATCGGTTGATCTTCTCTTCGGTTTCAGTGTGGTTAGTTACCGTATTTCAGTCGATGCTGAGCTGAGTCCGGCGACGTATTCAGTTGACGTGGCCCAATTTTTTTACGACCAACTTGGGTAATGTAGGCAATACATCAAAGATCTATGATCCAGTCAAGACATTTTTTTTTCCAAAACATATGCTGAAATCCTCTGCAGCAGGGTTGCGGATAAATAAAATGTTGTTTCCTTCATACAACGTCGAGAAGACTAGGCAACAATGAAGAAGTTAGGCGCAGTATCACATTCAAAAAGACATTGGGATCGTCACAGTTCACACCAGTCGTTCCAATGCCACTAATCTTGGCGTTACATTAATGGAGTAGTGCAAGAGGAACAGCCGATAAACATGAAGCCTCGATGGAGTCATGTACAGTAGAATTTTAATCTCCTCTTCAGACTGGGAAAGCATTCATCCATGCTGAGTAATCAAAGTACAGTAACGATGTAAAATTTTCCATACGCTAGAAAAAATGACTTCGGAAACAATGCACTGAATTCTTCCTCAATCATTCTTTCCTTCCAATAAGGCATAAGCTGAAATAAGTTGACAAAATACATAGATGCATGTCCCGAATATTGGAATTGGAATAATGTTTCTCTCTCAAGTGGTCAACAGGGTTAATTTCGGATCATCAGTTAACAAATGGGTGGTGACGGCGGTAAAAAGAGGCTAAGGCGGATGACAGGAGGAGAAAGCGATTCGAGTAGACCACACGCCAAGCAATTGATATTCTACGAGTCACATGATTATTATTTTATTTTTGTTTTTATTTTATATATTGATGATTATATCTTGAAATATATGTATCTTTGGAGGGAAAGAGTCATCCAGCTAATCTCATTCACAGACCAAATCGCATCGGCTACTACGTACCAGCACACAGCTAGAAAACAAACACCATCAAATCATATATATACACTTTCATGGGAAGATCCAAATGGCAAAATCAGCAAACAAACGAGTGTAAGGTGCCGTCTCCCGTCTCACTCACAGAAGCCAAGTCAAACACGAGTTCGGAACTAGTGCGAAGGACTGAGTACCTGAAATGCATGGTCATTCATCATCATTATGTATTTCCAGCTGAAATTACCTTCTTCTTCTTTTTTTGCTAAGAACCTGGAAATCAGCTAGCCATTTGAATTTAGCGTCCCCTCTGACCTCTAGATTCGAAGTGTGTCTATGATTTTTTTCAAGCTTGTTAGAACATCAATAGTTCTAAAAAAACTTCGAAATTAACGAGTTTTTCAAGTGGCGAAAAAAGCAGCTCATTTTGCTGCCTTTGTCCAACAATGTTCAAGAACTTACTCTAAAAAATAAAAAAGTAGGCCTATTTAAAATTGTTTGGCACTAAGTTCGATCCTTGTATGTGCACTATATTCCAGATTCCACTCACCATCTCTTGCCACACCACCATCGCCCCCAACCACCCTCACACATCCTAGGCACCCACAAAATGGATTCCTCACTGTCTAGCAGCCACGCCCCACCCCCAGACACCAGGAGTCGTGACATATTTTTACTGTTTCACCCGATACTTAGAAATAATAATTATGCTTTCGACTTGTTGTAATAAACTTAGTTTGTTAGTCATGGTGGCCCTTCGTGGTTTAATAATAATGATTAAAGTGGAACCTTTCTTAACTATAGTTTTTTTGTTTTGCTATTTACACTGTTTATAGGTTTATGTTGCTGGATTTTATACTCAAGTTTGAGGGAAAGGACAATTAGTGACATCCTAAGATTTTTTTTGACGCTTCGAGTGTTACAGATTTTGGTATGTACATTTTAGAGGCCATTAATTTTTAGGTTGTCTAATTCACCTCTCCCCTCTTAGTCAGTGCCACAGTATCTTCATGTATGGTTATTAAGCTTTGAATGTCAAAGGGTGTCTACTACATTGGCCTCTAGCGTTGAATGTCTAAGGCGTAGCGAAATTCATTAAGCTTTGGTCAACGCGAGACGAAACTAACCTTGAGGTATATATTATGGCGCGTGTCCTTTCTTCTTGCTTGGAATGGTGGTGAAAGCATTCCTTGCTCTCCCTTTGCTCTAGTTCCAGTAAACTTGAAGCCTAGCTCAAAATTTCACTAGAGCAATATTAGAGATGATGAATAATTTATAGCACATGGAAGCTCGTCCACGCAAGGATGAAAAATGTGTGGTGTGTGTGTGTGAGAGAGAGAGAGAGATGTTGACGAGGGTTTGTCCGCGACATGATTAAAATAAAATAAAAATATCTTCACCATGTTATAAATTTGTCCTTTTTGTTTTATTATTTACCTATGTTTAGCAAATCCCTACATATAATTTTAAGTTGTGATAACTATGCTTTTAGTTAGGTTTCATTTAAGTATGCTTTACTTGAGTAGTGTTTGGTTTAGGAGATCATTTGAGATAGGCTGGGACGATCCTGAGATCACTAGTGTTTAGATGAGAGGCAGCTAGGGTGGGTCGGTCCCTAAGGGGAATATACCCCTTAGATTTGAGATACCCTCATCCCACGAAATTGAGGAGACGGGGTCATCAAAGTACACTGCGTGGTCCTCCGTCTTCGTGCTGGGAAGCACAGGGGAGCAGGTAGACGGTGGCGTCTAGAGCGAACAGACATGGTCCTAGTGCGGGCGGACGCGGCTCATGGGGTAGGTGGCGGTGGCGCCTAGCGCGGGCGACCGCGGCCGGCCAAAAGCGAATACGGTGCGGGGAGAAGATAACCATCTCTTATGGGACCCACTGCTGACGGTGTTAAATTTCCTTTCATCCTTTGTCCCTTCAACCCTCCTAAACCAAATAGAAAACAAGAACTCTCCCATCCTATCAACCAAACAGATAACCAGAACCCTAACATTCCTAAAATCTGCCCCCTAAAAACTGACCTTATATGTCACAAGAGGAGTGTTGCATAGAAGGTAGGAGCCAACCAAACCAAACCAAACCAAACCAAACCAAACTGCCGTCAACCGAGACCAAAAACTGGTGTGGTGAGAAGTGACCGAACACAACCATTTCCCACCAAACCCCGTTCACCTCACACGTCGCGATTCTCTCTGATGGAAGGCCTCATCCCGCTGCTCTACAAGGCCATCAAGGACCGGCGGAGCAACGCCGCCGCTGCCGCTGGCGGCGGCGGCGGCCGTGCCTACCGCACCGGAGGTGCGCTCCCTTCCTCCGCGCCCGTGGACCTGGACGACCCCGAGCAGAGGAGGCGGTGGCTGCAGCAGGAGCTGCGGTCCCCGGTCCACGCGGCGCCGCCGTCGGCCGAGGGGGCGTCGCTGCTGCACCGGCGGAACCTGTCGCTGGAGGAGCTGGCGGGCGAGGTGGGGCTCTCGCCCGACCGGCGGCTCGTCCGGGTGCCGCTGCCCAAGGCCAGGAGCCTCCGCGCCTTCGCCTGCATCGGCGCCGCCTGATCGCCGCCTCAATCGAGCGCACGCGCTGGCGCTGGGCGGAGGCACCATTCGTACGTTAGGATTGTTCAATAGGATTGTTCATGAGCGTAGCAAGTTCGTCAAGTTTACGTATACAGTGTATAGGTGTTGTTATCAATTAAATGTTGGGATTGGAGAACTCGAGATTGTATATGCAAACTAGTGCCCTTTCTTTTAATTTCGGTTTGTTTTCACGTTCTTGGTGAGATCGAGCAACAGATAGTAGCGGTGATCTTTTCGTGATTCTTCTCGCCCAGTTGTTAATAACTAGCAGTAATCATTGTTAAAGATGGCAACTTTTGTTCAGGTTTCTTTGATTCGAGTTCAAGCGATCCTGCCATAATCTTGCACCCAGACTCAACCTGGCAAAGTTTGCACAACAGCCAGCTTGATTTAGTGCTGGTTTGGCACAAATAAGCTGTTGTGAGCTGTTTTTTTTTATCAAATACTTATTTTTGAAATAATTTATTTTCAAAACAGTTTTATAGATAAAATATTTTTTTCTCTTCTCATGAGAATATGAAACTGAAAAAAAATAGTTTATCATGGTTCTCCTTTTCATTTTTCTCTTTATGTAAGCTATTTTACTAAAAATTTTTCTAAAATATCTCAACTCACCTAAAAAATTGCTTATAAATTTATTTTAGAAAAAAAAATTACTAGTGAAATTAAGCAGTGCCAAGGTAGCCTTAATTTGCAGCAGTATGTTTCCACTCGGCGGTGGGCACACCGATCTCGACCGCATATGAATAAACAACGATTTCTTCTGCCTGTAGAGATTTCTGGTAGAGATTTTCTCTCAGGCTCAAAAAAACGCCAAATTAAAGCGTTACCAGTATAGCAGTAAACAACTTACTTTGGCCCTTTCTTGAGGAAGCTCCAAAAGACCAAAACCTCCACTCCCTTCTCATTTTGCTTTTCTCTCTCTCATTAGGCGTGCGTGAAGCTAACGTAGCGGCGCAGGTTTGCGCCGAACAAGCCAGTTCATATTCGTGTCTATCTTTAATTGAAGTGCCATACCCACCATATCTCTTAGATAGAATATAATAAATACGATCACCAATAAAAAGAAACAGAATATAATACGATTTTCCCCAGTAGAGAGAGAGAGAGAGAGAGAGAGAGGAAAACAAAACCTTTCGAATTTCCAAACACCAGTCTGCCCCCGTTTTGAGTTTGCTGCATTTTCAGAGAAATCTGCGTCTGTACACAACTGTGCCTGCCTGGCTAGTTGATCTTGTTGTGTCTGCTAGGCGATGGAGAAACGGAGGCGACGTGACCGGCCCGGCCCATCAGTGAGCCCAGCAGCAGCCGCCGCCGCCGCTCCACGCGCTACTGGGCCGCATTGATGACGAGCAAGAACCCAACCTGGGGGGTTGGTGGGGATCGGGGATGCATGGCATGAGCGACGTGTGAGCTGGCTCCCGGGTAACCGACGGTCCAGCAAAGCCATGCAGGGGGTGGCGACGCATCGGCAACGGGCATTCCAGTTCCAGTAGTGTAGCGCGCAACACAAGTGTCGGTACATGGGCCGCTTGCGCTTGCAGAGTTGGAGCTGCGACTGCGAGGCTCGTGTGACCATCGCCAACCGTATTTGTCCACATACGGGGGGGGGAAAAATCTCAGTGACACCCCTCCCCGGTTAATGACTTTCCGCGTAATGGGATCCTAGGCGAACTTGCATTGCGACCCAAACATCACCCGCAATTCCCCATTTTACCCTGTTCACACCTATTAAACCAAGCCACCATGGACGGAGGCTGCACACCAAAACACCCAGAGAAGAAGATACTCCACGGTGCAGAGAGAGGGAGAGGGAGAACGGGCGTGTACCTGTGTGGGGGAGGGCTGGGGGTAGGGATCCTCCTCCTAGTGAACGAGCATGTCGCCGAGGGAGTGGATCCACGATGTTGGCAATGGTCCCTTCATCGGGGTCATGATATTCATCGTGATGATCACGGTTGGATCCGTGCTCTTTGCCAAGTGCTGTGTTGGGGATCGGGCGTTTATGCGCACTGGGTATGACTTTGAAGGCTATGTGATGCGTAAGTGCCCCGTTTGTGTCGGCCTTCCCAAGCCAACACATCCCCGTGTAAAGGAGGTAGATCCTCTTCAGATGACTGAGATTACAGTGGAAGAGGCGAGGACATCAGAGCCCCCTGCTCCTCCTCCTGCTACTGCTGCACCTCCTC
The DNA here is from genome assembly GCF_000003195.3 of Sorghum bicolor. NCBI lineage: Eukaryota > Viridiplantae > Streptophyta > Magnoliopsida > Poales > Poaceae > Sorghum > Sorghum bicolor. Next base: position 49,649,600 of record NC_012878.2, read on the forward strand.
CTCCTCCTGCTGCTGCTACACCTGCTCCTCCTCCTGCTACATCTGCTCCTCCTCCTGCTGCTGCTGCTACACCTGCTCCTCCTCCTACTGTAACTGGAGCAGTACCGGTAGCTACCAAGGAGGATGAGGAAGATGAGATCAACGAGGATGAGGAGGAGGATGATGAGGAGGAGGAGTTTGATTTTGATGCATATGAGGAAGCGGAAGCTCTAGGCCGTCTATGAGCTAGGTTTGCAAAATTTTTGGGGTTCCTTGAAACTAGTCTTCATGTATTTTTTAATATATCTTTTTGGAAGGCATTCAAGGGTCAACAAATTTGATCTTGGAGGATCGAGAATAATGATAAGAATTGGAAGTGTTATTAATTTTCTTATACGTGTGGTTGGGTCATGGAATGATTTACCTCTTTGTATTCATCTATCGCTTAATTCAAACCATGAGAGATTGGTTCGCGCCATCTTGATCTATTTAGCGTCGTTGGATTAAGATCTGGATTGCTAACGCGAGCGCGGGAGCGATGCGTTTGAATAATATGCATATATACGTGGAATTTACACTTTGCCCCCTGCTCAGACAATAAATTCTAAATTTGAACCACGAAAACTTCTTAATCGATGCCACCTCACACTCTGAGTATTATAAAACACATCTAAACACTGTTTAAACTTGATCTGTTGGATGAAGAATAATGAAAACTGAGAGTTTATCAATTATGTTTGCAGGTAAACTCTAAAAATATATTTATTGAAGCTTATTTGGTATTGAAAATATTGTTGTTATCTTTCTACAAATATGGTTAAACTTATGATGATTTAATTTAGAATAATTAAAAAAATCTATTATATTTTAAGACAGATGGAATATGTATCTATGTGCCATAAATTGTTTATATTCTAGTGTTCATGTGTTGCATGCCTCAAAAATTTTAGAGGAATGCATCTTGATCTATTTTGCATTATTTGGATTAAAATGGGTGACTAACGTAGGTGCGCGGGATCGGTGCCTCACATGTAAAATCGCTCCACATATATGGCACCTATACTTTCTTTCTTTTTTGAAACAAGCATCTACACTTCTAATTTTACCCTACTTCTTAATTGATGCCACTGAGTATGCAATTACCTCCTCCTTGTCTAAAATAAAGTTACTTGTCTAAAATAAAGTTATTCTAGTTATTCCTGTTGAAGTGATGTAGTGGTGAGCCCTGCCCTCGTGAATACGGAAAACATTTTGTTCCCACATAGCCGATGGTGTTTATGACTTAGGAGGGGCAAGCCTTACACTTACTCACCAGTACATTGCCGATTTATAACGCTATGGTTTTCAAAATTTACTGATATTTTCATAAAAAAATTATGTTATATTATACTCTGCAACGTGACACTCTGCAAGGAACATAATAATTTGGAAGGTAATTAATGCATTGAGTGACAGCCCAGCATGATTTGGAAAATAATCAACATGTGTGGTCAACACAATTAATAACAATAAGTGAGTTGGAAGGAGTTTGATGATCCAATATCTAGGGCCATTAGATTTGAGGAAACTATACGACCATGTTCCAAAAAATCATCTCAATACTTTCAATATATTTGATCGGTGAAGTATTCTTGGGTTAGAAAAAACAGTGCACATTAAGGATAGGCACTTTCACGCTGTGTTTTTTTTTTTCTGTTGTGGCCACGTTTTGTGTAACTATTGTGGTAGAAGGCTTCAACCTTGCGGGATGAAAGAATCCATAAATTTCGTTTCCATATATGGAGTTGGATCTACTAAAGCTCTTTGCAACCACTTGGTTAGCTTTAGTCCCTTATTTAATTTTTTTCTAAAACTTCTTATTTTCTTAAAACTTTTCGTAAAAATCTAAGACACACTTTTATGTATTTTTTAAAGAAAATGAACGGAGGGTGCTATAAATCAAATAAAGTAGAGATCTGTTTCGTACAACTTGTAAGTTGCTTATGATCAAAATAAGTTGCCACTAGCCAAATGATGCATTTTTTTTACATTTTTTAGCCACAGTTCTGACTACATCACCTATTAGTACTGTAACATTGAAGCGGTTTAGAGTAGCTTACTTTTTTTAATTAAGGAATCAAAACATTCTGGCTTCCAACATCGCCTTGTTTAGTTCCCAAAAAATTTTGTAAAATTTTTCACATTCTTCGTCACATCAAATCTTTAGACGCATGCATGAAGTATTAAATATAGATGAAAATAAAAACTAATTTCACAGTTTGGTCGAAATTGACGAGACGAATCTTTTGAGCCTAGTTAGTCTATGATTGGACAATATTTGTCAAATACAAACGAAAGTACTACAGTGTTGATTTTCTAAAATTTTTCGGAACAACAAGGCCCATGCTGAGTGCAACCGTCCATTACAAGTTTCAAGTACGAGCTATGTCTTTTGGTGGTTGAAAATTAAAGTGATGAACAGCGAGTTCCACATGTACCTTGCTACGTGACAATAAAAAAAGAGGTGCTGAATTGTTCACCTCTTCGACAAAGTTGTTCTTACCTCTGTCTTTAAGTAGAGTAGTTACATTATTTGATCACTCTCCTAAACAGGGCCTGGGACACTGGTTGTAGCGTTTTAGCACACAGTAGCACCCGGGAGCGGTAGGTGATTGTAGAGAAGAAAAAAAGAAAAAAGACAAGCAAAAAGGATAATTGAAAGACACACAGGAGGCAGAGCAGGTGAGTCGCGACATGCCGACGTGGCAGGCCGCACGTCGGCTAGCAGTCCAGGGAGGCAGGGACGAGGTGGCGTGCTAGCTGCTCCCTCCGTATAAAATAGAGGTAGATTTAATTAAATTTATGAAAAAATGCGTATAATGTTATACCTTTAAATAAATTTATTATAAAAATATATTCAACGTCGTATCTAATAATATTATTTATTTACTTATTATAAATATTAATTATTTAGATATAATTGGTTAAAACTAAAAGTGTTTGATTTCTCAATAAATAAAAATGATATTTATTTTGGGACCAAGTGAGTATACTACTACCCCCGTGTTTCTTCATAGAGCATGAAAACAGCTAGACTGGCTAAGGATTAACAACTGAAATTTTCGAACCAAAGAAATAAAAAAGAGGAAATTGCTATTCCTTATATCAATCAAGTTAACAAAAAGAGAGAGAGAGAGAAAGAAAATGTTAAACGCCCACATTCTTACAGTACACACTCTCCGCGTGTCTAGCGCACGTGCACGTGCGACGCGTCGCCCGTGTTTCAGCACACGCACGACGACGCGACGGCGGCGGTGGCGGCCCGGCCGTCGGACGGCACGAGCGCCACCAGAGCCAGCAGTACGGCCATGAGGCCCACCGGCACGAGCAGCAGAAGATACGGCGGCGGCGGCAGCGGGGGCAGCACGAGCGGCAGGAACACCAGCAGCGCGGTGAGGCAGAGGAACAGCGCCGCCAGCCCCGCCGTGAAGTACCCCTGGCCCGGCGGCGCCAGTACTACGGGCCTTGCCTTTGTTGCCTGCCGGCCCCGCATCTTGCCACTGCCACCCTCGGCGTCGCGCATTCGCCCGCCGCCGCTGCCTCCGGCGGGCCAGCGGGAGCCCGCCTGCTTCCTCTCCTCCGCCATGCACGGACTCGCTCGCTCGCTCGACCGGCGGCTTGGTCACCTCGCTCACCTCTCTGCTGCCGCCGACTGCAACTGCAACTGCAACCCTGAGACTGAAACTGAAGTGCTGGAGGAGCTGGGAGGCGGCGGCACATATAGAAGCTAGGTGATTCTTGCTTATTGCCTCTCGATCGCCTGGTAATGGCTTTGTTGGAATCAAGCGAAGGCGATTCTTGCCTTGATTCGAGTGGCGCGGTGGCCGAGAATGGAGATACTGATGTGGCTGCAGAGATTGACCTGGGATTGCTCTGAGGACAGACGAGGAAGATTTGGGAAGGCCGGATGCAATGTATGCAGATTCGAACGCTGGTGTAGCAGTAGCAGGCAGCAGCTGGAGATTAAAGACCGAGGACTACGTACGTACCTTCGGTGGTGTTCCCATTCCCAGGTCTAGGTGTGGTGCACCTGGGTGGATGCAGGACGACATCGACAGACTGGAGGCCAAGTTGGTCGTCTTCAAGATCCATCCAAATACTTTTTCGGTGACGGGTGAGTGTGAGGCAGAGGCAGGCAGGTCGTCAGTCAGACAGGTGAGACACCCTCGATTCGCAAGCAAATTCGGGGATTTGCGTCCAAATTCCAAGGACGCAATTAGCTAGTATATACTCCTTTCGGATATGGATTCCCCCTGTTTATATATGTCTCGATCAATCGTTTCAGCCCACTGATGCTGTTGCTGAACTGCCGATGCTAATGTTAGTTTATTATCAGCTAAAACCCAGTTAGAAGCGGTCGTACTTTTTCAGCTACATAATAATCAATCTAAGGAACGGGCTATTATGAGAGAAAAATATTCTTATTATGTAGCCAGAAAAGTACAATTAATTATGACTGATCGGCTGTTCGGGGCGTGGCCATACATGCACTCGCTCTGTTACTTCTAGCATATTCTACTGTTGCTCTTGTATTCAGCCAGCAACCACAATTTCACTTTGACTAGCAATTGCTGGGATTTTACATAGACTAATAATTATCAATGCTATTATCAGATTCTTTGAGTAAAGCATATTTACGATCAAATTTTGGATCTTGAACTCGTTAAATATGTTTACTTGGGTAATAATACCCCAAAACAAGTTAAGATCGTTAACGGCTGAGTTAATGCCCGTTACTCACTTTTTTTAAATAGATATATTACTCATCAAAGTACTATACTGGAGTTATGTTTATGATCTAGCAAAGTACTCTCTCCAGATTGGTAAAAAGAAATCATTTTGGACATGACATGATGTTCAAAGCATAACTCTAACTTTTCATTTTTATAAAAATATTTATTGGAAAGTGATATATGTATATTTTTATAAAAGTATATATTTTAAGACAAATCTATTTATGTGGTTTTTATATTTCCAAAATCAACAACTTAAAAGTTATTTGTGATTTATATTCTCAACATTTTGACTCAAATCTTGTTTAGAACGACTCTTTTTACTAACCTGGAGGGAGTATGGAGTATGGGGTAAATGAAGGTCTGTTGGAAATAGTGGTACATAGGGAATAATGCTAGAATTGAGTTTAAGTTGGATATGCTTGGTTTTGATCTAATTTGGTGTAATAATAGCAGAATATTTGTTCCTTTATCTTAAAAAAAAAAGAAAATCAACCAATTTTATGTTTAATAAAAACAAAATAATTATAAGAGCTGCTACGTGGACCGTGTTTGACAGGTTCGTCTGATAGCTCTAGCATTGGAGCTGGAGAACCACACCAAAGAACTAGAGGTGGAACCAAAGAACTAGAGGTCGAAAAACACTTATGCACTTGTAGAAGAAAATTTGTAGCCATTTTACACAAATGGAGGAAAAACGAGGTTTTTTAGGCTTTGCCCTAGTGCTTCGGCTGCATCGTTGAAGCTGTTGCACACAAATGGAGGAAAAGGCGGGGGTTTTTAGGCTTCGCCCTCTAGTGCTTCGGCTGCGTCGGCAAAGCTGTTGCGGAGGAGCCCTCCCGAAGGGATTCTTAATTAAGCAACACAAAATCTGTCATTACTAGAATTACTATGAATCATGGAACGGACGCAATCGACGATCCATATGTGGCGAGTGGCCTCAAGATGAAGCAAGATCGGTGACCACACAGTATGCATCTCGCCTGCGAGACATGACGAGACCGTGGCTGGGTGATAGAAGTAAAAGAAGTGAACGGGCAGAAAAATACTGCTCTGTCTTTTTTTAACGGGTTCGGAAATATCGGATCACCTGTCGATCGATCGGCATTTGCATGTCTGCAGTCTGCACGCGTATCATCGTCGCTTTTGGGAAAGCGAGCGCGACAAGTTGTTGGCCTGCTGGTGTTGATCGCCTGCTCTCGGCTGATCGCCTCGCGGGGTGGTGCTGGTGCATGCACCAGTGGCAGTACGTCCAGCAGCACTCAGATGTCTCCGGTCCGGTTCAGGCGGCCAAAGGTGTCGTGCACGCGTGGTTGCCACTTGCGACGGCGACTGGACGCCCACCGTGCCGTCTGCCGACCGCCGTAGGTTCACAAGGCAGCGAACTAACGCTAGCCATGCTGCTGCCGCGCTTGGTCGTCTCCTCTACCTCCGGCAATGCCTCATGCCCGGCGGAGCGGCGGGTGAGCGTTGCTGTTCGAAAGACAGAGCCGTCTTAAGGGTCTTTGTGCAAGCAAAAGGATAAGAGCCCATCAAATATTTTTTTTATATGTTAAATACATAAAATATACAGTACAACTAAAAAGAATTAATTTGCACCATATGTTTTAGTTTATAAAAAGTAATTATAGTACAACAAATAAATAAGTAGAATAGAATTAGAAATTTAGAACCCTATCACTGGATACTAATAACAAAATTGGTGAAGCCTCGATCAGCTATGCCCTTGCTCTTTCTGCTCTAGTGTCTAGTAGTGACATCGTGTGCGGACGTGTGGTGTTACCATGTCATGGAGTCACATTGTTGCATTGGACGATTGGGCAATAGGACGAGAAGACGATAAAAAGGAACATTGATCTGCTCAACTAATCGATCAAGCGAGAATATGAAGCAACACCAGCAATAGGTGGATGTGGATGACATGCTGATTAAAACCTTCATGAAAACCCGTGCAAACCACGGTAAAAAGTCGTCTAAATTCACCAAAAAATCACACATGTACATAATATGATGATACACAACCTTGTAAATATCTTGTCCAAACTCAAATTTGTTTGTGAGATATAAAATTAACAAATTTCTAACAAATCCCGTGGACAACATTCTTGCTTGAAATTTGTTATTTTTATATCTCATAAATGAATTTGAGTTTGGACAAGATATTTTATAAGATTGTGTGCCATCATATCATCTACATGTGTGATTTTTTTGGTGAATTTAAACGACTTTTTTGCTGTGGTTTGCACGGGTTTTCACAAAAGTTGTAGTTTCCATTAGATATAGGTCTTACTAAGTATTATATATATTACATATATACTTATAGGCCCCTTAGCGTCGTGGGCCCCCGGCCATCGCACCGGTTGCCCACCTCCTAGAGATGGCCCTGTCGAAAGAGTCTATTCACTAACCTCCATTTGTTAATTTATTATGAGAGAAAAACAATATTGATTGTCAGAAAAAGTACAGTTTAAGGTGTTGTTTGGTTGGGAGCTTTTCACCCGTAGTAGGTTCACGCTTAAACTGATCCCACTGCTTTCTGTTTGGTTTACATTACATCTTCCTGTAGCGGATCACCATGTTAGAGCAACTCCAAAAGAAGGGCTATCCATGTCATGTATTCTATATTTGGCTATTTTGGGAGAGAAAAGAGAGTCCAACAACTATTGTATTTGGTTTGCTAAAATAGCAAGTCATCTATCCCGGAGTTCTCGCATGGTAAATATAGCTTGCATGTCCCGCTAGCTATATGATTTGTCGTATAGAAAGACTGTTGGAGATTTTTGTTTTTTACATGATTTTCTATTTTAGAGGTTGGCTAAATCTTGAATTTAGCCATCTATTTTTATCAACTCTCTTGGAGTTGCTCTATGGATATGGCTGTATACAATACCGAATAATACAGTACAATACCGATGCCACTCGTAGTCTTCCTCCTCGACCTAGACATATATGCATAGCTCGTCATTAAGGTCCGTTTGGTTACTCTTGTTAAATTTTAGCTAACTAAAATTATTTTAGCTACTCTTAGGTGACTATTGAGACTAAACTATTTTAGCTCTTTTTTAGTCATTATGTTTGAAAATTTAGCTACTAAAGTGACTAAAGTTTAGTTGACTAAAATTTAGTAAGGGGATCCAAACATGCCTAAATCCATGAGGCTTTATTTGGATGTTGTCGGATTCACCTCAATCCACATGTGTTGGAGTGGATTGGGGTGGAATTTAGTTCAAGTTCCACTCTAATCCACCCCAACACATGTGGATTAATGCGAATCCGACTACATCCAAACAAGGTACGAGGGATTTCAGTGAACCTCTCCCTCCTCTTCATCTTCTCAGCAACTTGAGGCCATTAGCCAGTTTCTATCCCTAGACTTAGGGTCAATATATGATGTCATGGCCATTCTACTTCACCTCGGCTTCCTATTTCTGGGCATCATTGTTTTTGTGTTTCTGCAGCGGGGGACTTAAGCACATCTTCATGGCTGGCCAGCGCTATTATCACCGGGCAAAGCCGTTGCCTTGTGTCCAAGCATGGCAAGTTAAGTTCATGATGATGGGATTATTTGGTTATCTTAGTTACGAACCAAACATATCGATGCGAAATAAACCACTACCACGAACAAAACAAACAATCTTCTCTTTCTACTACAGTGTACTAAGCATTAGGCGCTGCAATTTGATCTCATTTACTTTATCGTTTGCCTCACCTTATCATAAGTTTGTTTATGAATTTTATCATATTTCTCATATATGTAATAACTATTAGCTTTTAAGAGATGATTTGATGGAGAATCAACTCACTCTATTTCATAAACCGAATTAAAATGTGAATAGTAAAAATACAATGGACCACTGGAAATGACTCACTGAACATCAGAATTGCGACAACGTCTCACTGAAAATGGTAAATTTAACTATTTTTTAACCTTATCTTTATCCTTTAGGTGAATTTGATCATTGTTTTGTTCAGGGCAAAATTGTGTTAGTGCTTATGTTGTAAACAATTCTAGTCCATGTTTTATAATTGGTGCTCAGGCTAAGTACCACTCTTCATTTGCAATTGTAACATAAGCAATACTCTTCTTTGTTTTATTATGCATCATCTCTATTTATAACACAAATGGATGGTGGTTTAGATATAAGATATTACTACCAGTTTAATCTATTATCTGTATAGTCATGAACTCCTATTTCTCTATAACCATGTTGATCCACGTCATCTAACTTGTCTAGCCATTAAATTGTTTTTATTCAGTTTTTATCCACTGGATTTATGTCAGGAGGTATTTGGTTGGAGGTGTTAAAGCTTAACGGTTACTGTAGCTCTTTCGTTTTATTTGGCAATTAGTGTCCAATTATGGACTAATTAGGCTCAAAAAAATTATGTTGCAAATTACTCTCTAGTTGTGTTTTTATTTCGTAAATAATCTATATTTAGTACTCCATGTATGTGTCCAAATAGTTTATGTGATGGGAGTTAAAGTTTATGGACGTAAACCAAACAAGGCCTAATTAGAGCATTTCCAACCATTATACATTTGAAGTTATGCATTTTAGGCAAATTGCAAACCCCCAAATGAAAATGGCAAGGCTAAAATCGAGTGATCTCCAACCGTTATGCAAAATGCCAAGTCCATCATCTTTTTTTCCCGGAAATTTTGTTTCGCGGCACTCCTTCCCGCGCGGCCAATCAATCCCGCGCCAAACAGCCCGCCGTCGTCTCCCGTTCACCAATTCCCGCGCCAAACAGCCGCGCAGTACCGATCGTGAGCTGCGCAGTTCGTCGTTCCCGTTCGCAGTACCGATCTCCCGTTCCGTTAGTTCCCGTTCACCGTACCGGTTCGTCGTCTGTTGACCATCAGTTCGTCGTCGTACAGGTTCGCCCCTTGGCTCCAGTACCGATCTCCATCAGGTCGCCGCCATCAGTCAAGCTGGCGAAGGAGGACGCGCGATGCTTCTCCTATCGCGCGAAGTGGTGGCGACGCGAAGGGAAACCGCACGAAGGAAAGAAAAAAGCCCGCGAGGTGGAACCGAGAATCCCGTGATCTCTATTTGCATAGCCGGACTCCTTTGGCATATATGCCAAGTTTCCCCCTCCAAATGCATATCTATGTAAAATGCAAAGTCCAAATGCATAACGATTGGAGGGGTTTTTTTGGAGTTTTATACATTTTGGTAAATGCCAAGTCTATTTGCATAGTGGTTGGAGTTGCTCTTAGCCACTTGTCAAACACAAACACCAATAGCTCTTCTCTCCCCTTTCACGTGCCTATCTGTTTCTCTATAAGCCACTTGTCCAACACAAACACCAATAGCTCTTCACTCCCCTTTGACGTGCCTGTGTTTCTCTACAACCATGTTGATCCACGCCATCTAGCTTGTTCTAGGCATTTGATTGTTTTCAGTCAGCCCTTATATCCGTTGGATCGACAAGTTTACATACAAGAGTAATATCCATTTTTTTATTTTAGCATAACATAAATAATTGGGAAGTGAAGGAGTCTTAACACAAACTTTAGCTACAAAAATTTAGAACGAATCCTTTGCATGTCCGTTCACAGGTGCCCTAAGCCACCTTCGCAACACATCACCAATAGCTCTTCTCTCTTTTTTCGCATGTTTAGGGCTTGTTTGACACATGTTATGAGCACTTTTTTTATCAAACATTTATTTTTAAAATAGCTTTATGTGTGAAACTATTTTTCTTCTCCTCTCACAATGATATGAGTTGGGATGAATCTAAAAAAAGTAGTTTATTGTAACTCTCTCCCTAATTTCTCTCTTTTATCTATGTATAAAGTAGTTGGTGAAGCTATTTTACCAAACACTTTTTCCAAAACAGTTTAACTTCACCTAAAAAGTTACTCATAAAGCTATTTTCTAAAAAATAGTTTTGCTAATCAAACTGAGCTGTGCCAAACATGATCTTATTTATCCATCTTTTACACTCTCTTGTATCGTTTGAAATTCAATTTCATACTAGAATGAGATGAACCTAATGAACTAACGAATCAACCCAAAGTTGAATTTTATTCAAAATCAGCTCATTTCCGAAGGAAAAAAAGAATACAATCGAAGCATTTCTGAAACAACATCGCCATTTATACCGAAGAAGAAAAAAGGAAAAAGTTTATTTTCCTCTCTTATTTTTTACGAAAGTCCGCTTTTTGCTCTCTAAACTTCAAAATCGGGCAAATCACCTCTCTCAACTTTTAAAACCGTGTTTTTACCTCCCTGCCCAGTTATAAGCGGTTTTGAAGGCAGTTTTGTCTATCTTTTGTTTTATTTATTTTGGATGAATCTTTAAAATATCATATTAAATCATAAAAAATCATAAAATGGAAAATCTAATTTTATTGGACTTCACATAAGTAGATCTACACATGAACATATAATATAGTATGCTTTAGTATAAAATTTTGCTATAGATTTTGTTCTTTTATTTTCTGTAATTAATTAGAATAATTCATAACTGTTGTTTCTATAGTCTAATCGTGGTAAATTTTACTGCGGCCTAATTATTATATGCTTCAACTGTAGTAAAAAATTCATACTCATTTGGATCATGCATAACTTAGTTATAAAATTATTTAGCGTTAATGCTTGTTAAATCTAATTAAATCTAGAACTAAGTTATATATTATTCAATGAGTATGAAATTTTACTACAGTTCAGGTATATAATAATTATGCCACCATAAAAATTTTACAACAAATGAACCATAATAAATGTAGTTATGAATTTTTCCAATTAATTATAGAAAAATAGATAAAAAATCTACAACAAAGACTTTATACTAAAGGATACCATATATATGTTCACTATGTAGATCTATTCATATAGAGTCCAACAAAATTAGATGTTTCCATTTTATGATTTCTTTTGTGATTTACTATTTTTTAAAAATCAGCCAAAATAAATAAAAAATATAAAACTGACTTTAAAACCACTTATAATCTGTACAGTGAGGTAAAATGCATGATTCCAAAAGTTGAGGAAGGTGGTTTGACTGATTTTGGAGTTTACCGAGAAAAAACAGACTGCTAAGGCTAGAAAACTGGACTTTTTTTCCATGAAATAAATATCTGTCTCGATATACAATGGCCTAGCAGACTGGCCTTTAAACCCAAAGCCGGCCCAGTCAGAACATCGGACCTTGACCTTACACGGCGGACGGCGCCGGTCCGAGCCGGCCCATGTACCTCAGTCCTCAGATCCCCGCTGGAGCACTACTCGCGCACGCCGGACGTCGTCGCCGAAAGCGGTCGCGTGCAATTATCGCACGACACCGTGTTACTTTACTGCCCTCCCACCTGCGCCGCCGTTGCTTCAACTCGACTCCAGCACCCCTTCGTCTCGTCTCCGCATCGCCGCTTTCGCTCCCGGTGACCCGGACCCGCCGGAGAAGCCGCCATGGACGAGGAGTACGACGTGATCGTCCTGGGCACGGGGCTCAAGGAGTGCATCCTCAGCGGCCTCCTCTCCGTCGACGGCCTCAAGGTGAGCGCGCACTGAGCGCCGACCACTCGCCTCCTCCCGGTAACGACACCTCGGACCTCTCACTCCGGCGGTCCCCGAGTCCGATCCGCCACTCTCCCCCCCCCCCCCCCCCCCCCCCCCCCGCGTACCCGGACGCCGCTCGGGGCCTGCGCATCGCATGGTGCGTCGTGGTAGTAGATCAGGCGGTGCTGCTCTGGCCCCTGTTTGATCCGGGGCTGGTGCGCTCGGGTGGGTGCTTGTCTAAGCTATCTGCGCATCTGGATCCTGGCATTGGTCCGGGGAGTTAGCCAGTTGATGCAGACCATCGTGAAATCCCTGCGAATGTTGCCACAGTTTCTTCAATTCTGTAGACTGGAAAGATCAGGGCAAGCTTTTAGATTCTTAAATGTGGAGACAAATTGACAAACTAGTAACAAGTATCTAGATTCGAGGGAGATTCATTGCTTTGAATTCTGATCTACAGTAACTGATTTGTTTCTGTGACTTAGAAATGTTGTTCCCATCCTGTAAGGCGATAGATGGCATCTATTCTCTGATATTTGTGCAGTGAGACAGGGGTAGTTGAAAGGAGCTTAAGTTTATTAGTCACCTTACTGCTTTAACTTGGCGAATGGTGGATTCCATTTTCAATGGATTCTGAAGAGCTTTCTGTGATGCCTTTGCAGGTTCTACACATGGATAGAAATGACTACTATGGAGGAGATTCCACCTCCCTAAACCTGAACCAGGCAAGAACCTATAAATCTATGTTTTTCTGTTCTTTTTGAAACTGAAACATGTACCGAGTATCAGTTAGTTTGTATAGTTAATGACTGATGAAGTACTCTCTTATTTTCCATTGTACCCCCTTCAATCACCCTTATCTTTTTTTTGTGAACAGCTCTGGAAGAGGTTTAGAGGGGAAGACAAGCCACCGGCACATCTAGGTGCAAGCAGAGATTACAATGTAGACATGGTTCCAAAGGTGTGTAACCCCCCATGGACTGTAGCTATCTATGTGCTTATTATTTCTTGCCATAGCCGTCATACATGACAAATATATTAACTAAAAAACATATATTTTCTTATTTCTTGCGCACTAACTAGTTCCTTAATTGTTTTATATATTCATTACAATACCATATACATCCTTTGCGCTGCTTAGTCTCGTACTGACTGGAACCCTCTGGTCCAGATACCGTTTCATGTCAATGTATTTATTGTTGTTAAAGAACAATAGCTTTATTTAGAATTCAGTCCATGAAATGCTTGAAACCTACAATCAATATATATGCTTATGTTAATTTCTTGATGATAAAGTATGTCTATATCAAACTCTCTTTCTCTTTGACAAGTTTATGATGGCAAACGGTACTTTGGTCCGTACTCTCATTCACACTGATGTGACAAAATATTTGTCATTCAAAGCTGTTGATGGAAGCTATGTCTTCAGCAAAGGGAAGGTAATGTTTTGAGTTTACACTCATCCATCCTAGTTCTATCTTGTAAGTTCAGCTTTTGCTGAGTTTCTCACAAGTGGTTTCTAAAATCATGTTGCCTTATTTCATTTTCATCAGATTCACAAGGTTCCTGCCACCGACATGGAGGCTCTAAAATCTCCTTTGATGGGTCTATTTGAGAAGCGTAGAGCAAGGAACTTTTTTGTTTATGTCCAAAATTACAATGAAGCTGATCCAGTGACACATCAGGGGTTGGACCTCACAAGGATTACAACTAGAGAATTGATCTCGTGAGTGTCTTGACCATCCTGGCATCGTACTACATGATGTCATTGTTGTTCCTTGTTGACATGTTATTATGTGTTGTATGATTCTTGTATCACTCCGCCTCATGTTGCTGCATGGACCTTATATGATTTTTCACCTACTTTGTCCTCTTTCTGCTTTCATACAGTATGATGATATTTTGTGCAACAATAATGTACACAAGTTAATTGTTGTAGTGTTATATTGATGAACAGCTAAACAAAACTGCTATAACTGTTCAACTTCTAAATGCTACACTTTTTCTTAGAATTTTAAAGAGGATGTATAACACTTGGCATGTCCTCCTCCTGCTGTCCTGCATTATAAGTAACCTTATTTGTCATTTTGTTTTCAGGAAACATGGATTGAGTGATGACACTGTAGATTTTATTGGCCACGCGCTCGCTCTGCACAGGGATGATCGTTACCTAAATGAACCAGCCCTTGATACTGTAAAAAGGATGAAGGTATGTTTTGAGTGAAGATTTGTTAAACTATTGTTCCTTTTTCATATTTACTGTAATTTTGTCAAATCTACTTCCTGGCATATGTATCCTTTTATTATATTCCTGATTTCAAGTATTCTTGGATGGGAACATGATAATATTTCATTGGCTGTCTTCTCTTAGCTTTATGCTGAGTCTCTTGCACGTTTTCAAGGAGGCTCGCCTTATATTTATCCATTATATGGGTTGGGTGAGCTGCCACAGGTCAGTTGTTTCTCAGTTCCTTGCACCCACTTTAGTCAGTAGTCACTTTTATTGCACTTTGATGCTTATAAGAAGCTTCCATGCTAATGTGATGTCTTATGGTTCAGGCTTTTGCACGTCTAAGTGCTGTTTATGGTGGTACATATATGTTAAATAAACCAGAGTGCAAGGTAGTGGCTTGACCTTTTTTACTCCTAATTATCATAGTCTGCAAAAGCAGCTTATCAAATATGCTCTTTTCTGATTTCACTATATAATACATTTGCAGGTTGAATTCGATATGGAAGGGAAAGTGTGTGGTGTTACTTCAGAAGGTGAAACGGCTAAATGCAAAAAAGTTGTCTGTGATCCTTCTTACTTGCCTAGCAAGGTAAATGCCACTGCCCATATAAAATTGAAGTACTTTGTTTATGTGTAGAAGGAATTCACTGAAACCTTGATATATGTCAACCAAATTTACTGGAATTTTAAACCTTCCTGCTACAATACCTCTGCCGGCTGCTTTCCTATATGGTGCTCTCCTGCTTTGGGGTTCACTTCGTGTTTGTGAATAGGTAAGGAAGATTGGAAAAGTTGCACGTGCAATCGCTATTATGAGCCACCCAATTCCAAACACAAATGAGTCCCACTCGATTCAGATTATTTTGCCACAGAAGCAACTTGGGCGCAAGTCAGACATGTGGGTCTCTTACTCATATTTCAAATAGTTTTCATTGTCTGAGTGCCTTAATTCAGTTTGCATTGTTTGGTTGTGACATGCATTCTGAAAATGTTTCTTAGGTATGTGTTCTGTTGCTCATATACACATAATGTTGCTCCAAAAGGGAAGTTCATTGCATTTGTGTCTGCGGAAGCTGAGACCAATAATCCGCAGTCCGAACTAAAGCCTGGAATTGATCTACTTGGTCAAGTAGATGAACTGTTTTTTGATATGTATGACAGATACGAACCTGTCAATGAACCATCTCTTGATAATTGCTTTGTTTCAACGGTAAGTTCAGCATTCTGTAATAACAAAGTGATTACAAGTCTCAGATATTTTAGATGTTTATGGAAGTTTTCTTCTTTGCAGAGTTATGATGCTACTACACACTTTGAGACAACTGTGACAGATGTTCTTAGTATGTACACAGCGATTACTGGAAAGGTAAGTTTCATGTCATATCTCTTTTTACTTATTTTTTGTGGTCAGCAAAGCAGATGTATCAAATATTAATTTCTTCAATGTTGTATTGCGCCTGAGGGTTCAAATCCTACTAGTGAATTTTGCTGTCTTTACACCTGAGTGGTCAATTGTTTGCTAACCTTCTGTCAGCAATAGATGATTTGCCTCAAAACAAAATTAATCCCTAACTAGGCATCTTTCTCTTTATTATTGGCAGTTTGACATTGCTAATTTATGTTTACTGGTCCAAAGATGGATTGCACATCTTTAACTCTCTGCATGTCCGTCTTGCAGACCGTTGATCTCAGTGTCGACCTGAGCGCTGCCAGCGCTGCTGAAGAATACTAGCTAGAGATTATCCTTATTAAACAATGTATTTCCTCAAGATATCATACTTTAAAGAACGGTGTAAGACAGGCCCTGCCTGGTGGCTTGCCAGGTTACCACAGTACTGTGCTGCAGGTGCAGCCGATTAAACGGACAGAAACAGCATATCACCGTATATCATTTATGTGGTGTTTAAACGGGCTGAAGACCGTCTCTGTGAACAGTGGATGCTGATAGATGATGGTGGTTCCTATGTTCCTTACGTGATTGATCGGATGGTTAACTTTAAACAGTGTTCATGTTTGCTAGAACCAGCTCGTTCTTGTCACTGATGTATCGTGATCACTTCTCAGATATGCATCAGCATTTCCGTTTCTTGCTCGCTGCTAAATGCCTCGGTAGTTGTTAATGGGAGAGGGGAGACCCAGAGCACCCTAGTTCCGCTTCATGAGTTCAAGATGATTTTGGGACGACTTGTATCGCAAAGATGTTGTGGGTCTTTTCTAAAAATAAAATAAAATAAAATAAAGGCACTCGAAGAAGCGTCTCATACCTATATATATCGAGAAGAATATAAAAGTACGTGAATTGACATTATGTCGCCTATAGGGTTAAATAGATGTTTTTGAAATTTAACAACAAACAATACTTTGCAACAGTTAGTATAGTGTGGAACTTTTGCGCAATGTTGTAAAACTTCTGCACACAATAGAATAACATGAAGTTCACTACGTCCATAGAGTTCAAACACAACCAAACTTGTATATGAGTTTGAGCATCTCTAACAATTTGCTATTTGTATTTGCTATCTTTATTTTTTTTGGCAAAACAAAAAAATTGTTGCTCCAACAGTTTGGCAAAGCACTTGCCAATTTTTACCAACTTGCCATCCTAACGGTGTCAGCGCGCAAATTTGCGCCGCGCAAACCACTACGCATCGCGCGCGCGGGCGCCGCTGTGCAAAGCTCGTCCTGTTGCTCTGTTGGTTTGGTGCAAAAGCTGATTCAAGCGCCGAGCTCGATGGGACTAAACCTACACAGTGCCACAGTGCCACCAACACGTATGTAGCCCTGCAGTGCCTGATTCACATCAATCCCCATCCAATCGATTGTAAAAAGAAAAAAGAAAAAAATCCCCATCCAATCCATCTCTGTACGCAATGCCACAAAAACAACAGCTACTTTTCTGTGCATGCAAAGCAGAGAAGACAGTCTGAGCAGTACATGCAATTGGGGAAAGTATAATATTTTTATTTGAGGCTAATGCAAACTGAATGAATCATAAATTCGAATAAAATATAAACTCATGTTCGTCTAATACAAATACGTTGGATCCAGGATATGGGCCTACTTTTTTAATTTTACCAAATCCAAATAGCAAATTATTGGAGATATAATTTTTTTTTCACTTGCCATATGTTTTAGCCACTTGCCAAATCACAAAATTTAGCAAGTGATTTTTGGCAAACTGTTGGAGATGCTCACAAAGTATGCATACACAACTGAGTAGATTCTGTGAAAAAAAATATTATAATCAAAAATATAAGAGGGAAATGATTTGTTTAAGTAAAGTTTGAGTCTATGTCTCGAAGTTTGTGCTTATGTCAAGTCCCTCTCAACCACTTTTCTATCCTCTCCTAGTTGATATTTTTCCTTTCGCTACTAGTTGATATTTTTCCTTCCGCAGCAAGATCGCAGTCTCCTAGACTTTTTTTTGGCTCACCATAAGCATAGAAGCTCATCAAGCGACGCCGTCTAGAAGGCTTCATTTCCAAGAGTATCGGGGAGTGTTTCATAAGGCTTATGATAACTCTCTCATCCACCAGAACATCAACATTCCCTACAAGAGACATGTGATGGATATATATATAAGTACATCGACATCCAAAAACTAGTGTTAGAGTTCTAAAAGTGGTCGTTGGACTTGCATACTGTAGAACTTCCGCACCTACATGCAGAACCTACGTGTTGTGAAACTTCCGCAGCTATCCAAAGCAACATAGGTCACCACAAGAAAATGACATTACTTTTCACTCCAAACTCGATTCAATGTTCTTGGACTTTCTGAAAAGCTTGTTCAAAGGGATATCCGTCCCAACCAAGAAGCCCCAAGATCATCAAGTGCAAGTGTTGTGCCATGCGTTTCTCTCATGTTAACATTCGAGGTTCGGTTAGTTTGAGCACTTCAGACTTGACTAACTATTCATGTTGCATCCCTCTTGATAGCATGACATATCTACAGTGAAGATCAAAAGGTTATGTCTATTTCAGCCAGTTGAGTCCTTAATGTCTTCATATGCCATTTATTCTCAATATCTATCCAAATGAGTTGCAAACATCTTTGTCTCAATCCTTTCAGCAAATCACCCTTAAATATGTGACTTGAACCATTTCAACACATATGAGTTCAATTCATAGCTTCAAGTCACTTGTACTTATGATACAACAATAATTTGATCCTCCGCACAATTTGAGTCCTCATAGCTCGGTTAGTACGTAGACTCAATGCAAGTATTCTCTTCTTCGCCTTAGCCATGGTACCTTGATCACCAAGGCATCACTTGCCCTTTACCGTCGCTTAGTCCCTTGATGCCCTTCCTTAGCTTGCTATGTTCACCATATCAAGTCATATATTCTATCATATCAACATTATGCATATCCAAATATTGTCCATCTGTGGGGGGATAGACCCCTATACCCTTACGGCTAGACTTCAGCCAGGAGGCTTGGCCCATTACGAGACGAGTTCAAGGCTTGATCCGACAACCTGGAGTTTCGCGCAAGGAAACAAGATGTGGAGATCAAGCAGGATTCTAGTCGGTTAGAATAGGAATTGATATCGAATTATCCATGGCAATTGTAACCGACTAGGATTAGTTTCCAGATCTGTAACCCTGCCCTTCAGACTATATAAGGAGAGGCAAGGGACCCCCCTATGACATCATATTCTCTCAACACAAATCAATACGACCAGACGCAGGACGTAGGTATTACGCCAACTCGGCGGCCGAACCTGGATAAAAAGCTTGTCCGTGTCTTGCGTCACCATCGAGTTCGTAGTTTGCGCACCGTCTACCGATAAACTACTACCGTGGGTATACCCCAAGGTAGACTGCCGACTAGCTTTCGTCGACAGTGGCGCGCCAGGTAGGGGGTGTGCGTGCAACTTTTCCGGCGAACAAGATGGTTACGATCCCAGCTTCCGCGACCGTGCCCGAAGGCCTCACGTTCACCGTCGGCCAGATCACGTGGACGACGTGCAGCGGCGGCTTCCCGACCACGGTTCCGAAAGAGATCCAGATCCAATCTGAGGTCACGCCGTCTCCGACCACACGCACGACGGCACCAAACTCCCGACCACCGTTCCCACTCTACAAGGGAAAGGAGATCGACTGCTCGGACCTCCTCCAAGCGCTCGATCGCGCCGACTCCAAGCTGCTCGAAGTCTCCCAACTAATAGATGGAGTTCTGCGCCGGCCCGACCGAGCCACTCGAGCGGATTTTTCGAAATCCCGCCGGCCAACTCGTGTCACCACACACGAACGGCTGGGAACGTCCCTGACGATAACCTCAACTTCCTCAGGACGATCCGTCGAGCTCAAAAAGGGAGACCATCCTTGCGGCCTGAATAACTCGGCCTCTGTCTACTCACAGCATCTACAATCCGTTTTCAGCAAAGCGGGCTGGTCGCCGCCAAGGAACAATCGTCACCATGTCAACATGGTGACAATCCGAGAGCCGCGGGACGGCCAGGTTTCCAGCACCAACTCAAGCACCGGCTCCGTCCCCACCGAGGTTATAAACACCGAAGACGAGGGCTACGACCTGGATTTTCCTTCACACCCTCCGGGTTTCGACCGATTCCCGATATTCCCCCCCCGGCGAGGGGATATCGTGTTCAATGTCAGCGCCGACGAGCCGGCCGTTGACGGAGAAACAGATGACCAGAGGCAGCTCCGCGAACAGCGTAACGCCGATCGCGCCCGACGGCGTGCGGATGAGCAACAACAGATGCCACCAAGTAACCTTAACGATGCCTTCGACATGGTCGGGGACCAGCCGGTCTACAAAACGCCAAGCGCCAACGTGGCTGTCGCCATGGCCAACCTGGATCGGCTTCCTGACACCCCCGAATGCCAGGGAGTCCGGACCAGTATCCGAGCACACCTGATCGCCGCAATGGGACAGACAGCCACTCTACTCAAGAGAGTCCAGGACGTCTCTTATACGGAGGCCGTCTCCGACCAGACTAATCGCAGCCGGGCCTCACCCAGCAGGCGCCGCCGCAGCCGCTCCCCCGACAACCGTCGAGGGGACTCACGGCGCGACGATGGTGGTCGGGACGCCGATGGCCGCCGCCAGCAGAACCGTGCACGGGACCAAGAAGAAGAAGATCAACGCAGGGATCTCCGTCACAACATCCCTCCCAAAGATGCCCGGGATCGCATCAACAGGCGCGCTGCAGAAAGAGCAGTCCACGAAAACCTGCGCCGCATCGAGTACGACGCGACCCACGGTCCTCCCGGCCTAAGGCAGTTCTCCTCGCACCTCCGTCAGGTCGTGTGGCCCCGCAATTTTAAGCTCGAAAAACTTAAAAAATACGACGGCAAGGAAAATCCAGAGAACTGGATCACCCTTTATGAAATCGCCGTCCGGTCAGCGGCAGGAGACGAGCACGTCATGGCTAACTACTTCCCCGTAGTCCTCGACCAGGCTGGTCATCAGTGGCTTCTCGGCTTGCCCGAGGACTCCTTCGAATCTTGGGAAGAGCTACGACAGGCTTTCATCGACAACTTCATCGCCACATGCGAGCAGCCCGGGAACAAGTATGACCTTGAAAGGATAAGAGACAAGAAGAATGAACCTCTGCGCGATTACATCCGACGGTTCTCGGACATGCGCCTCAAAATCCCGAAGATTTCTCACGACGAGGCCATATCAGCCTTCATCAAGGGTTTGCGTTTCCATGAAGCGCTGAGGAACAAGCTGCTGCGTAAACGCCCATCGACGGTAGCAGAGCTCCTCGCCACGGCTAAAAACTACGCCGATGCTGATGACGCAGAAAAACTAATCCGAGACGACGCGAGAGGCCCCGACCAGCCTTCTCGGCGGGATGACGGTCGTGGTCGCTACGACAACAGAAATCACCGCCGCCCCGACAACCGCGATCACCGAGAGGGTTGGGATCGGCGGCGCGACAGCCGCGACGACTTCAGAGGGAAGCGCCATCGTGAATACGACCACGAAGTAAATACGGTCAAACGTCCCAACGGACGACGGGACTACCAAGACGACTACAACAAAACGTTGAAGGGACCGTGCCAGCTACACCCAAAGTCTAACCATACCATGGAAGAGTGTCGCGTCCTCAAAAGTATCTATACACGGCGGGCCGCCCAAGAGGACTCCGCCAAGAAAAATAACAAACGCGACGGGCACGACCACGAAGATGAGGATGAGGACCAAGACAGGGACCCCCGACACCAATACGTCAGCCCCACCGACGTGGTCCACTCCATTTTCGGGGGCAAGGTCTCCACCGAGTCCAAGCGAGAAAGAAAGCTGTTAAAGAGGGCCTGCCTCAACATAGACAGCACGGACGGGCTGATCGCAGATCCAAAATTTCCCGCGTGGTCCCACAGGGAGATCTCGTTCAGCAGAAAGGACCAGTGGGCCGCTATCCCAGAGCCGGGACGTTTCCCACTGATTCTTGATCCCTGCATCAATAGCATCAGATTCGAGCGCGTGCTCGTGGACGGGGGAAGCTCCATCGACATTCTCTTCCGCAACAGCCTGCCCGCCCTCAAGATATCACCGGCCCAGCTAAAACCTTACGACGCCCAATTCTGGGGGGTTTTGCCAGGTCAAAGTTCGGTGCCCCTCGGACAGATAACATTGCCTGTCCAATTCGGCACACCCGATCACTTCCGGACGGAGTTCATCAACTTCGTAGTCGCAGACTTCGACGGAACCTACCACGCCATACTGGGCCGCCCATCGCTGACAAAGTTCATGGCAGTCCCGCACTACTCATACCTAGTGCTTAAGATGCCCACGGAGAAGGGTGTCCTGACCGTCAGAGGCAACGTCTACACTGCGTACACCTGCGAAGAGGAAAGTTTCAAGATCACCGAGGCAATTGACCTCTCAATCCGCATGGCGGAAACAGCAAACCAGGCCGCACAGCTGCCCCCCGACCAGCTCCGGCTACCCGAGCAGGAGACAGCCAGAAAGAATTCGAAATCCAAGGAGTACAAAGAAGTGCAGCTGGTCGAGGGCAACCCCGAGAAGACAGCCCTCATCGGGGCTAACCTGGATCCAAAATAGGAAGACGCGCTCGTCAGGTTTCTAAGGGACAACGTGAGCGTTTTCGCATGGAAACCCGCAGACATGCCCGGCGTCCCACGAAACCTGATCGAGCACTCCTTAAACGTCTCGAAGACCGCAAGACCAATCAAGCAAAAACTGCGACGGTTCGCTCGCGACAAGAAGGAGGCTATTAGGACAGAAATAACACGGCTTCTAGCAGCCGGATTCATAAAAGAGGTATATCATCCCGATTGGCTCGCCAATCCGGTTCTTGTACGCAAAAAGAATAATGAATGGAGAATGTGCGTTGATTACACCGATCTCAACAAACACTGTCCTAAAGATCCTTTTGGTCTTCCTCGCATCGACGAGGTGGTCGACTCAACGGCCGGATGCGAACTCCTCTCCTTTCTAGATTGCTACTCTGGTTATCACCAGATCTCGTTAAAGGAAGAAGATCAGATCAAAACATCTTTCATCACGCCCTTCGGCGCATACTGTTACACTACCATGTCTTTCGGACTTAAAAACGCCGGGGCCACTTATCAAAGGGCCATCCAGCAATGCCTCCACGACGAGATTCGCGATGACCTCGTCGAGGCCTATGTGGACGACGTGGTCGTAAAAACAAGGGACGCGAGCACCCTAGTCGACAACTTAGACCGAACCTTCAAGGCACTCAATAGGTACAAGTGGAAGCTCAACCCCAAGAAATGCATTTTCGGCGTCCCTTCCGGTTTACTACTCGGCAACGTCGTCAGTCGCGACGGCATACGACCAAACCCTTCAAAGGTCAAGGCCGTACTCGACATGCGACCACCAAAGAACGTCAAGGATATTCAGAAGCTAACCGGATGCATGGCCGCCCTCAGTCGCTTCATCTCAAGGCTGGGGGAAAAAGGCCTCCCTTTCTTCAAACTATTGAAAGCATCCGAAAAATTCTCCTGGACAGAAGAAGCCGACGCCGCGTTCACTCAGCTTAAGACCTTCCTCACTTCACCGCCTGTCCTCACAGCGCCTCAGCCCAATGAAGACCTGCTCCTTTACATTGCTGCAACTGACAGGGTTGTTTCCACGGCAATAGTGGTCGAGCGAGATGAACCAGGTCACGTCTTCAAGGTCCAGAGACCCGTTTATTTCATAAGTGAAGTTTTAAACGAATCCAAGGCCAGGTACCCACAAATACAGAAGCTTATGTACGCCATCCTGATAACGTCTAGAAAGCTGAAGCACTACTTCGACGGCCATCGAGTCCTGGTGACAACCAGCTTTCCTCTCGGGGACATCCTGCGCAATAAAGACGCCAATGGCAGAATCGTGAAATGGGCAATGGAATTATGTCCATTTTCCCTGGAGTTTCAGAGTCGCACCACTGTCAAGTCCCAAGCCCTGGTCGATTTCATTGCCGAATGGACGGACCTCAACGAACCGTCCGTTCCCGATGTCTCAGACCACTGGTCAATGTTCTTTGATGGGTCCTTGAACATCAACGGTGCAGGCGCTGGGATATTGTTCGTATCACCAAACAAGGACAAACTCCGCTACGTCCTTCGGATCCTCTTTCCGGCGTCAAACAATGTCGCCGAATACGAAGCTTGCTTACATGGCGTACGACTAGCCGTCGAGCTGGGGGTTAAGCGCCTCTACGTCTACGGGGACTCCGCTTTGGTCATCAACCAGCTCAACAAGGAGTGGGACGCAACCCACGAGAAGATGGATCTCTACTGCAAAGAAATTCGCAAATGGGAAACTAACTTCTATGGCATAGAGTACATCCACGTGGTCCGGGATAAGAACCAAGCAGCAGATGCGTTGTCAAAGTTAGGCTCGTCTCGGGCCCAAATCCCGCGCGGTATTTTCGTCCAGGACATCCATGAGCCGAGCGTAAGCCCCCCCCTGGTCGACAAGCAACCCACCGAGGCAATGCTCATAGATGACGCCACTCCGACAACCGGCGGGCGCGACTGGCGTATCCCGTTCATCAAATACATCTCAGACGGGACTGGTCTTCAGGACAAAACAGAGAACGAGCGCCTCATCCGACGATCGAAGAACTACATCCTGGTCGACGGAAGACTCATGCGGAAAAACGCAAGCTCCGAGGTACTACTCAAGTGCATACCCCAAGACGATGGTATCAAGCTCTTGGAGGACATACACGCCGGATCCTGCGGCAACCACGCCGCATCTAGAACGCTGGTCGGAAAGGCTTTCCGAGCAGGTTTTTACTGGCCAACCGCGGTCAGCGATGCAGAAAAACTGGTTCGGCGTTGCGAAGGATGTCAGTTTTTCGCCAAGAGGACCCACGTACCTGCCCATGAAATTCAAACCATCCCGTCGTCTTGGCCCTTTGCTTGCTGGGGGCTTGACATGATCGGACCATTTAAACCAGCCCCGGGCAACTTCAAGTTTGTCTTCGTGTTAATCGACAAGTTCTCCAAGTGGATTGAATACATGCCCCTGGTCAAGGCAACTTCCGAGAAGGCTGTGGAGTTCCTCAATCAAATCATACACAGATTCGGCATCCCGAACAGCATAATCACCGACCTGGGCACTCAGTTTACTGGCACCACTTTTTGGGATTTCTGCGATGACAGAGGCATAGTAATAAAATATGTGTCAGTGGCACATCCACGTGCCAACGGTCAGGTCGAACGTGCTAATGGAATGATCGTCGACGCCCTAAAGAAAAGATTGTACACCGAGAACGACAGAGCACCCGGTCGATGGATGAAAGAATTGCCGGCAGTGGTCTGGGGCCTCCGAACTCAGACCAGTCGAAACACGGGGGTGTCTCCCTATTTCATGGTGTACGGCGCAGAGGCGGTTCTGCCGTCCGACATACACTTCGGATCCCCTAGAATTGAGCACTTCGATCAGGCAACCGCCGACAACGCCAGAGAACTCGAAATAAATTGCATGGAGGAAAAGCGTTTAGTTTCATGTCTCCGAACAGCAAAATATCTCGCGGCAGTCAGGCGATACTACAACAGGAACGTCAAGGACCGTTCCTTCGTGGTCGGCGATCTGGTGCTTCGATGGAAAACAAGCCAGGAGGGAATGCACAAGTTATCTACTCCCTGGGAAGGACCTTTCGTGGTGACCGAGGTCACACGACCTACGTCCTACAGATTGGCATACCCAGACGGAACACGAGTGCCTAACTCTTGGCACATCGACAAACTGCGACGTTTCTATCCATAAAGTTTTAGCGACTTTCTTTTGTAAGTGTCTTATAATTTGTGACAATATAATTCTCTATTTTTTGCCTATACCTTGTCATACACAGCACTCGGCAAAACTCCCGCAATGGATGCTCTTGGCGACAACCAAGACAAATACGGTGACACGTCACTCAGATATTTTTACAGCGCTCAAAACAACAGTCATGACAAAAAGAAAACTTTATTACAAACTTTACATACAAAGTTTACAATAAATACCCTGACGGGCAGATACTAGTCTATTCCTACAGACTACTTTATTGGCCTAGCTGCTCGGGCTGATCACCCGCCTGGCCCTGCTGCCCGGACGAAGGGGTCGGGGCCACCGGCGCCTGGCTGGTCGAGACCGCAGGCGTCGACCGCCCATCTCCAGCAAAGGACGCGCCCGACAACTCCCTGGCCGACCTATCTGAGCTCGGCTGGTCTGGAGGAGTGGCCGTTCCGCACAGGTTAATGTCGCCGATCACTGTCGACGACAAGTCTAGCAGACTACCCCGAAGTTCGTCCGCTTCCTGTGGGCCGACTTCCTTCGGGTACCCCTTCTCCAGCCTGCTCAAGTCGACAAGGGGGTAGTGGGCGCGTACCATGCTAAGGACGTGCGCGCCGGCAAACTCCCCGGCGTCCTTCACAAACTGCTGGAGCCAGTCCCACGCCCGTTGCGCCTTTTGAACCGGGGTCAACTGCGGCGCGCGGGGCTGGCTCTCCGGGAGCTCGGGACTGATCAGGTCCAGGACCGGGGACACTCCTTTCCAGATCCTGCAACAGTTGACCTTCCAGGAGTCCCGGTCCTTGACCAGCTCATCCAGGTGCTTCTTGGTGTTCACCTTGAGCACTGCAAACGAAACGAAACGTTACTTTCGGCATATCAGACAAGCAAAGGGGCAGGTAGCAACCAACAAGGCGGCACCCATTACCAGCTAACTCCCGGTCCTTACGACTTAATTCCTCTTCCGCTCGCCGTCCGGACTCCTGCGCACTGGCGAGCTGCTGGCCGAGCTGCTCCTTCTCTTGTTGGAGGCTCGCCACCTCCTCCTCCAAGTCTGCGTGAATCCTAAACTGGTCAGCGAAGCAAACTATACAAGTCTGCGAAACTGCTCGGAGCGTGAGACTAACCTTCCTGCAGCCGGTACTGGTCGGCCAGGCGACGAGCGAGGTCGAGACGACGCTCCTTCTCGGTGCTCATCTCGACCACCTTCTCTCCGACCTCCGCCCGCAACCGGTCTACCTCCGCGGCAAGGGCCTTGTTCTCGGCCATAACGCCTTCTATCTGGTCAAAGCACCGTTTCCGGTACTTCGCCGTTTTCATAACGTCCTACAAAGCAAGCATATAACAATGCGCAGAAGACAAGGCAAAAGAATGCGCGGAAGCTCAAAACGACGCTTACCTTGACTTCGTCGACAAGGCGCTTAGCCGCGCGCTCCACCCTGGCGGCCTCCTCAGACTCGGCAAGCTCCTCGTGACCGATAAAGTGGTCCCCGCGTTGGCGCCACACATACACGTGTTGGCGGCCATCACGGGGACGACCCTCGATCTCTTCTACCTCGTCGTCGGAGGCCGCCCTGGTTTCCTCCTCCTGGGCTGCGTCACCCCCGGTGGCGGTCCCAGGCGTCAACGTCCCTTGGACCAGACCTGGGGAGCCCGCAGCAGGAGAGGCTTCTGCTCGGGGCGGCGGGGGGACTTCACTCCCCCCGGCAGGAGGAGCGGTCGGAGACCTTCCCTTCTCCGAAGAGTCAGTTGGGGGAGCCTCCCCAGCCCTGGTCGGGCTGCTTGCTGTAGTCGGCGCCGCGCCCGGGAGCTCCTCGGTGCTCCCAGGGGCGACTGCAGCAGTCGGCTGTTCCGTGGTCTGGGGGGCCGCATCCCCAGAACCGCGGGCAGGCTCGCCCGTTCCCTGGCCGGCAGCTTGGCCAGGGTCGACATCCGATGCCGCACTACAGGAACAAAAGTTAAAAAAAAAAAAAAAAAAGAAAGGGGGAGTCCAAAGTACGTAAGTTGAACACTTACAGGTCTGACCGGCGATGGGTCGCGGTGAACCTCCTCCTCGCCCGGCTGGTCGGCGCCTGTGCCCCCACCTCGGCAACTTGCGGGGCAGCCGCGCCGCTGGCCACTCGATCAGTGGCGACTGGTGCAGCGTCTGGGCGGCCCCGAGGCCGTCGGACCAACGACGGCGCAGCCTCCTCCTCGTCGTCGTCGTCGTCGACGATCCGCACGAGCCGACGACGCTTCGGCGCTTGGCTGCTCTCCGCCGGTAGGTCTGCCGGCAGCTCCGGCGTCGGCAGGGGATCCACCGGCAATGGCCTTTTCCCCGCCACCCTCTCCTCGGAGGTCGGGACGGGGCGGGCTCTGCTTTCCTCCGGCGGGACCTCTCGCACAGGATCCTCCATCCCCGGTGCCAGCGATACGTACACTACGCACCGGTCGACATCACCGACCTGCAAAGGTAACAGAGATGAGCCAATTACAGGCGACATACGAATGATCAAACGAAGTCTGCTACATACCTTTGGTGCTGGGCGTCCTAACTTGAAGGCTTGCACCCGATCACTGCTACGGGTGAAGCTCCCATCCGCGAAGTTAAACAGCTCGTTTAGCAGCTGTTGTACCTCCGCCTTCTCCAGGATCTCCGACCGCATCCTGGTCGGGTCAGTGCTTCCGGCATACTCATACGCCGAGTGCACCCTCTTCTGGCAGGGCATCACCCGGCGGCAAATGAAGTTGCCGACCACGCTGAGCCCATCCAGGCGCGACCAGTCGATCAGCTTCATCAGAACCGCCACTTGACCGTCGAACTCTGGGCGGTCAGTCCAGCTCGCCCTCTTCTCGGGAACGTACCCCACGTCGCAGAACGTGGAGCTGCCCGGTTCCTCCCTGACGTAGAACCACTTCCTGTACCATTCGGTCAAGGAGGTGTTCCATGGGCAGTGCAGGTAGCGATTCTTCATCCCATCACGGAGGTTGAGGTATACTCCACCTGCAACCTTGGAGCCTCCAACTGCTCCCTTCTTCCTCAGACAGAAAAGATACCGGAAAAGATCAAAGTGCGGCTCTATGCCAACATAGGCCTCGCACAGATGGATGAAGGTGGAAATAAGGAGAATTGAGTTCGGGTGCAGATTGCAAATCCCGATCTCATAGTACAAAAGAAGACCTTGAAGAAAAGGATGGACTGGAACACCAAAACCTCTTTTCACGAAGTCTTCAAAAACGACGACCTCACCGGCGCGAGGATCGGGGTAGCTCTCCCCCTCTGGCGCCCTCCAGCCGCCGAGCTCTGCGTCGTGCAGCAGCCCCATATCGACGAGGTCACCAAGAGATTTTTTGGTGCTGCGAGACTTCTTCCATTCCTTGGCCATCAGGTCGGCCCTCTTCCTGGAGTCGCTCTTCGCCATTGGAGGTGCGAATGTGGGCCGGAGTTAGGAAGATGCAGGTGATTGGAGAAGATGAGAACGGAAGGTTTGAAGGCAATGGCCGGAGAAGCGGTACAGGCGGTCCTATTAGGCCCTTATAAACCAGCGACCCCACCTCTCCCACTTCCTGCAATCTCGGGAAGTGGGCAGGCCATGCGGCGGATGCGGCGTTTCGGTTTACAATGATTATAGACAATTAATGCGGCGGAGTTTTCGCACCAATTGATGGTTTCCTTTTCTCAAACCACGCAAAGAGCGGTTGTACAGTTGCCAGGCACGGCTTTTCGTGCATCCGTCTGACATATCGTCAGCAGACCCCGTCACGTCAACTTTAAATTTGAAAGACCTTTTCAAAAGTAAGAAGACACATATGCCAGTGAGTCAGCAATCCGTGGACTGCACCGACCACCGAGCATTTGACGCTCGGGGACTGGTCGCCCAGTTTATCGGCTCGAAAATCCGTGGACTGCACCGACCACCGAGCACTTGACGCTCGGGGACTGGTCGCCCAGTTTATCAGCTCGGAAGTTCAAGGACTGCACCGACCACCGAGCACTCGGCGCTCGGGGACTGGTCGCCCAGTTTATCAGCTCGGAACTTCAAAGACTTCACCGACCACAGAGCGCTCGACGCTCAGGTACTGGTCGCTCAGTCTATCAGCTCAAAGCCTTAAAGCATGCACCGACCACTAAGCACTCGATGCTCGGGGACTGTTCGACCAGCTCACCAATTTGAGAGTTTTGGGACTGTACCGACCACCGAGCACTATACGCTCGGGGACTGGTCGACCAGCCCACCAATTTGAGAGTTTTGGGACTGTACCGACCACCGAGCACTATACGCTCGGGGACTGGTCGACCAGCCCACCAATTTGAGAATTCGGGGGCTGTACCGACCACCGAGCGTTATATGCTCGGGGACTGGTCGATTAGTCTTTTCGATTACAGACGAGCATGACATGCTCGGGGACTGGTAAATTCAATTTTTTAGACCTTGCTACAAGGCTCATACTTCGCCTTCCAGCAAGCTCGGGGACTACATCGGTACGATGCATCTGGCGATGCATCTCAGTTTCAGAATTTCTTTGAGGACTTTTCTTTTGACCCTGGCACCACGTGCCTACGTCACCTACTACCAGGCTCGGGGACTAAGTGGGCACACTTCACCTTGCGGTGAATATGCTTGCTTTTTTGATGTTTATACTTTTCAAAAAAGTAAAGTGGGCACACTTCACCAGGAAAGAAATCTTTTTTAATTTAGAGCACCATGCATTCTTCGAACAACTCGCTTCTTCGATGTCAATGTTGATCAACTGTCTTTTGAGTTGGTCAAAGAACCGTTGCAACTGTTTGGGCGACTTTCCCACTTATTGAAGACGTCAAGTCTCACTGATCGAAGAAGCTCAAGACGGCGTGTTACATCACAATACATGGTGCTCGGGGACTAGCTGTGGGGGGATAGACCCCTATACCCTTACGGCTAGACTTCAGCCAGGAGGCTTGGCCCATTACGAGACGAGTTCAAGGCTTGATCCGACAACCTGGAGTTTCGCGCAAGGAAACAAGATGTGGAGATCAAGCAGGATTCTAGTCGGTTAGAATAGGAATTGATATCGAATTATCCATGGCAATTGTAACCGACTAGGATTAGTTTCCAGATCTGTAACCCTGCCCTTCAGACTATATAAGGAGAGGCAAGGGACCCCCCTATGACATCATATTCTCTCAACACAAATCAATACGACCAGACGCAGGACGTAGGTATTACGCCAACTCGGCGGCCGAACCTGGATAAAAAGCTTGTCCGTGTCTTGCGTCACCATCGAGTTCGTAGTTTGCGCACCGTCTACCGATAAACTACTACCGTGGGTATACCCCAAGGTAGACTGCCGACTAGCTTTCGTCGACACCATCACAATCACATAACTTGGCTCATCTTTGTTTGACTCTACGTTATTCTGTCATATATGAGTTTGCCATCATAAACCAACCTTTCCATTTGCGTATGATATTATCTCTTTCTACTTTTGCATTTTGGATTGCTATTTCTTCACAATACCATTACTTTTTGCATGTCATTTTTATTTTTCTGATTCTCCCATGATTTTTCTTATAAACATAAAAACAAATAATAAACATAATAATATGGATCTTTAAACCATCATCCTTCCCTAATCCTTAATAATCACATATTTCTACTACTAAATTATTGATATAATTTGATTAAGAATAAAAATTATTTTATTATAGGCTAAATCAGTTAATGGTCTAATTAATTAAATCACGAGAAAAATCATGGGCAGTTTATTGTCCAATCTAACCGGAAAGTGACAACGGGGGTTGTGCCGCAGCAGATGTGGCGCCACGGGAGGTAGTGGCGGCGAGACTGCCATGATGATCTGTTGGGGGTGCGGAGGTGAGCGGAGAAGGAGAAGAGAGTGGGGAGGAGGTGGCAGATGCAAGCAAGGTAGTTGCCGCCGCCGACAGCGACGATGAGGCAGACGTAGCCGCTAGGGCTCTGCCCTAGCGAGCGAGGCGAGTTGCATGCATGGATTCCTCTTTTCTATTGAATATTTATATATTTGATTCAAAAATAATATATGTTTATATATTTCTACTTATTTTGCACGATATAAGGAATTTGCTAATTTAATAGTCATTATTCCAAATTGTACTTTTATAGATGGTCAATGTTCTCATGTAATTATTGCTTCATTGCCGATGGACTAAATGCCAAATATACATATATTTTGTAACTAGATATATAAGTTTTGATTTTCTTCTGTTGCAACGCATAAACATGTTTTTTTAGTAAACAAAAATAAGAGAGAGCCACAATTATTTCGTAAGCCGAGGACCTGCATCGCATCCCATCGGCATCCGCGGCTCCCCCTCTCGGATTCCCAAACGCCAAAATCCCATTCCCAACCCCGACGCACCGCACCGTTCGCTTCCTTTCGTCAACTCCACTTCTCTTCTCCGCTGCGTCATCTCCTCTTCGCCGCCGTCGCCGCCGCTTCACCGGGCAGCCAGCCATGGATGAGGAGTACGACGTGATCGTTCTGGGCACGGGGCTCAAGGAGTGCATCCTCAGCGGTCTCCTCTCCGTCGACGGCCTCAAGGTGAGCAGAGCACCGACCACTCGCCTCCTTCCGGTAACGACACTCGGACCTCTCACTCCGGTCCCCGAGTCCGATCCGCCACTCTCCCCCCCCGTACCCGGACGCCGCTCGGGGCCTGCGCATGGTGCGTCGTCGTAGTAGATCAGGCGCCTGCTGCTCTGGCCCCTGTCTGATCCGGGACTGGTGCGCTCGGGTGGGTGCTTGTCTAAGCTTAAGCTATCTGCGCATCTGGATCCTGGTATTGGTCCGGGGAGTTAGCCAGTTGATGCAGACCATCGTGAAATCCTGCGAATATTGCCACAATTTCTTGAACTCTGTAGACTGGAAAGATCAGGGCAAGCTTTAGATTCTTAAATGTGGAGACAAACTGACAAACTAGTAACAACTATCTAGATTCAAGGGAGATTCATTGCTTTGAATTCTGATCTATAGTAACTGATTTGTTTCTGTGACTTAGAAATGTTGTTCCCATCTATAGTAACTGATCCGTAGCTGCCGTGCTCGGATTTCGGGTCTGCGTACAAGTCCGGTGCTTCAAGGTCGCTTGCATCACTTGGAGTAGACTGGGTCGTTGGAGCACACGAGCTCCTAGATCGGGTGCCCCTTTGATCGGGACGTTGCGCGCTGCGATTAGATGCATGCTTCGCTTTGCTGTCGTATACTGATCTATAGTGTTCTTCTACGTACGAGCCCCCCAGCTCCTTAAGCCCTTGGTGGATCCATAGGGGCGGGCCAGCCATTGATGCAATTGAGTATAGTCTGAGCTTAGCAAGGTGTGGTTCTCTAGATCAAGACTGCGAGCAGCCGTGCTTAATCGGGAAGTGGCACTTAATCGGACTGTTTACCAGCAATTCGGTGGAAGAACATGTAATACAAATTGAAGCGAGGATTAAGGAGAGGGAGAAGGGTGGTCATTCTTGCCCAAACTAATTGTACTTTGTTGTGTTGCTTGCCCACACTTGTTGCTTTTCATAAACCAATGTTTTTCAATTTCCATATTGGCCTAATAAGTGGGCTTCCCTATTTGTTGCACATACACAGGTGGCGGCATGTAGCATGCAAACGGTGTCAATGATAGAAGTTAGGGTTAAGATTTCTGGGTTTCCCAAGCCACCCTGACCTTTGTCCTCAGCTTCAAGGAGGAAGCTGGACTGTGGTTGGTATTGGTGCTGCTGTGGCAGGGCCGCAGGGGCAGCAAGGGTGTTGGTAACCATAGGTTTGCTGCTGAGCAACTATGGGGCAGCTGGTAGACTGGGTGCTTCCTGGTAGCAGCCTGGCTGTCAATGGGTAAGGTGAGGAAGCGGCGGTGGTGGTAACGTAGCAGAGTTGTAGGGCATGCCAGGTTGTCTTGAACTGCTGATGGTAGCAGTGGAGCCGATGACAGTAGCCACCTGCAGCTGGTACCAGCTAGGGGCACGGTAGATGGGGTTGTGGGAGGTCATCTAGAACATGGGGCTGGCAGTGGAACACTGGAGATTAAGGGTGGTTTGTTTTGCTTCCCAACAACAAGCCGCAAGTGTGGCCATGCTAGAAGTTTGGCGGACAAAATGTCTGCCACACTCTTGGCGAGCTTTTTCAGCCAAATGCACTAAAAAACAACCAAGCAAGGCGCAGCAGCCAAATGTTCAGTCACGAAACAAACAACAGCCTAATCGAGCATGACGTGCTGATCTTGCAGCATGGAAACCTTGGGACGCCATGCAAACACGCCTAGTCTCTGCTAATAAGTGAGCTACCAAGAGTCCAAACAAAGAAGGATGGAATTAAAAAGCCCCTTTCATGAAACAGTGAACCCTTATGCCGTAGAGGTGCTTTGACCCTTTTTAGCAGGGCTCCAGCTCCAATAAATCTGTGGATTTTTCGGAGCTAGGTATTCCTAGGTCCATAAATCAGTGAATCTGGAGCTGTGGGTACATTTAAGTTGTTCGGATGAATTATTTCTTTCAGTTCTAGACAAATTATAGTCTTGAGGTTCTTGATTTTAGTATACAAACTCCAGATCTGAGGTGAATCTTGGAGCTAGAGTTGTGTCACCAGGGAATGGGGCTTTGTATTAGAGAGATTTTAAGTGGATGTATAATGAGAGTGCTGTATGAGGAGTCAATTTAAGAGTACATACTATATCCAGAAGTTGCCACAACCCCTTGCAAACACCTCTCTCTTTTCTCAGTGCATTATGCATGTATGCTGTATGCATGAGTCATTATTCTGTACCACGTGGTCTGTGATTGCTTATGCCATTTTTAGAACCTTCCTTAAGGTTGTGGTATTTGAAGTCTACATGTAAGTGTAGGAAATTCACTTTTGAGGACGTGGTTTCGATGATTTTGTAGGTTTTGCATATGGACAGAAATGACTACTATGGAGGCGATTCCACCTCGCTCAACCTTAATCAGGTAAGCAACTCCTACAACTTCTGTGTAAGTACAGAAGGTCCTAGATTTGTGCATCGATTTCTTGTCATAACAAAGCTTTTGATTAATTTTGCTGGATCTTTTAGACTGACATGCTTTCCACTCTACCTTTTGGAATAGCTCTGGAAGAGGTTTAGAGGGGAAGACAAGCCCCCAGCACATCTAGGTGCAAGCAGAGACTACAATGTGGACATGGTGCCAAAGGTGCAACACTAACAGTCTTTAACCTATGCAAACTTATCTTTCTAGCACCTTTATCAGCACAGCTAATATTTGCGGAAATACCTGCGAGATGATAAATTTAACACCAACCCTGTGATCATGCATTGTTTTGACTTGGCAGGAAACATTTGTAGTCTTTTAATGTGATTTATGTGTTGATTTTCGGTTTTTGCTTCAGAAAGTTATGAAAATCCCTTGCAGAACTGTTTGTAAAAAGAAGTCTGCGAAGCACACTTGTCAATTCCATTCTGGTTTGCTCTTTGGAATGGGATGTTTCGGTACCGGGCAATACTGGTGTACCGTTCTGGACATAATAAATAACATGTACTTTTACATAATTAAATTGGTTTAGTACATTGATTAATGATTATACTTAAACTCTTGTTTCAACTTTCAAGACCACACACACTGACTGAATTTTTCTTCGTGTATTGCTCACTATGCTCAAGTAAAAGCATGCTTTGCCTTCAACCTTCAAATTAGCATGTCCATGTCGTACATAGGGAGAGAAAAAAGTGCCTCAATTATTGTGCCATAGAGAGGACAGAGGAGTGGGTTCAGCCGAGCCCGTGCAGGAGCAGCTTTGCATCATGTCATCGCATCACACTGAGACCGGTACCGAAACTTGTGACATGATTAATTTCGACCGGAACAGGAGGAAAATCACGGAATGGCCAGTACTAGCTACCTAGGCCGGTACCGGAATGGAATTTATAACTATGCTGCAAAGTACTCCTGCTAGATTTATGACTTATTTGTTAATAGTTTGCTTTTTTTTACTATCTATGTACTACCGTGTACCATAATTATGTTTTTGTTGATTCATTGTAAAAAAAGTCTGTTTCTGTTATCAGTTTATGATGGCAAATGGGACATTGGTTCGAACCCTCATCCACACTGACGTGACAAAGTACTTGTCATTCAAAGCTGTTGATGGGAGCTATGTTTTCAGCAAAGGGAAGGTAGTCATCAGTCTATGTTCTCGTCCTGTTTTTCATCAAAATTACCTTCCTTAAATTTTCTTAGATCTAGTAGGGTAACATGCTGTTTCTCTGTTATTATGCTCACAGATTTACAAGGTCCCTGCCACTGATATGGAGGCTCTGAAGTCCCCTTTGATGGGCCTATTCGAGAAGCGCAGAGCAAGGAACTTCTTCATTTATGTCCAAGATTACAATGAAGCTGATCCAAGGACACATCAAGGATTGGACCTAACTAGGGTGACAACTAGAGAACTTATATCGTTAGTACCTCTCTGCTTGTTGCATTATACTCAATCCTTGACATTGCTTGGCCTTGCATCTTACCTATGAACTAAATTCGTTGTAGTTAGCATCTGGATTTTTTCTAGTGGCACTCTTGCTACATTCAGGATTGTGCTCCTACAAGATCCATTGCAAACATTGCTGCCTCGAAGATTATACATGGATAGCATTTTATTCTATATGTTGTGCAAAGATATTTCTTTTGCATGTTGCTCTTATGTTCTCATGTAAAATTCAACCTATGCATGTTCTAATCCACTTATTGTGTTCATGACATGTGGGTCCATGATCCACATGTCAGTGACACATTTTGGGATTGCAAATTTTGCAATGGCAAATAACTAACCTCTTTCTGCACAAAGGTAACTCCATGTTCCATGTGTATTTCAGAAAATATGGTTTAAGTGATGATACAGTGGATTTTGTCGGACATGCACTTGCTCTTCATAGAGATGATCGATATCTTGATGAACCGGCACTCGATACAGTGAAAAGAATGAAAGTAAGTCTTGGCCAAAGCTGTTTCCTAGTTGTTGCTATAGATAAACTTGTGTGCTTCCTAATGGTTTGAATATGTTTCCTTACATATTGTGTGCTTTTAGCTATATGCAGAGTCTCTTGCACGCTTTCAAGGAGGCTCGCCATATATCTATCCACTATATGGGCTTGGTGAGCTACCACAGGTCAGTCAAAGTTGAATACGATACTTCTCGAGTGTGCATCATGTTCCTTGTTGATGATACATTGTTTGTTTTGGGCTACAGGGTTTTGCGCGACTGAGTGCTGTTTATGGTGGTACTTACATGTTAAACAAGCCAGAGTGCAAGGTCTTCTTTTTCACCTCTCTTCACATAATTTAGATGACAAGAAAATGCTCTCCTTTTTACCTGTATTGCCTCATTTTGTAGGTTGAATTCGACATGGAGGGGAAAGTGTGCGGTGTCACATCTGAAGGTGAAACTGCAAAGTGCAAGAAGGTGGTCTGTGATCCTTCATATTTACCAAACAAGGTGAATACTCTCTATATCCAGATTTAAAGGACTCGGTCATTTCAGTGCCAAATACTTGTATTTTGCTAGATGACAAGCTAATTTACTGAACTTCTTTTTTCCCCATCTTGAGAAGGTATTTGTTATCATATAGCCTTCTGGTGTTTTTGCTAAACTTTTTTTTTCTTATTTTTTTTGCCACCCTTATGTTTCTCAACAGGTTAGGAAGATCGGTAGAGTTGTACGAGCAATTGCTATCATGAGCCACCCAATCCCTAATACAAATGAGTCCCACTCGGTTCAAATTATTTTGCCTCAGAAACAACTTGGACGCAGATCAGACATGTGAGGCCTTCTCTCATGCTGAAATAGTTTTCATTTCATTAATCACTAGATTTACTTAAACCCTTTTGTCAAGTGGATCACTATGCTTGACACAATTATGATATTTCTGTGCATATCCTCTTTTTAGGTATGTTTTCTGTTGCTCATACACGCACAATGTTGCGCCCAGAGGGAAGTTCATTGCATTTGTGTCTGCAGAAGCAGAGACTGATAGTCCCCAGTCTGAGCTAAAGCCTGGAATTGATCTACTTGGTTCTGTAGATGAGATATTCTATGATATTTATGACAGATATGAACCAGTGAATGAACCATCTCTTGACAATTGCTTTGTCTCGACGGTAAGATGTGCAGTATATGTTAATAGAATGAACATTTAACTTCACTGTTTAAACATTCTACTAAATCTTTGTGGCTGTTTCACCATGCAGAGCTATGATGCCACCACACATTTTGAAACAACTGTAACAGATGTTCTGAACATGTATACAATGATCACTGGAAAGGTAACATGGATTTCATCTTTATTTTTATGATTGAAGTGGTGTAGACTGCAATAGTCTTTGCCTCTTTGGTTAGTGTACTGTGCTAAAATGTTGGTCAAACTTAAGTCCAGTTCTGTTAGATTTTTAATTTAAGTCCAATTAAATGAAGACCTGTGAATCTGTGATATTTTATCGAGTAGTTACAACTAACCATGACTTGAAGCACACCTTATTTTGAGCGGAGCTAGATACCTAGAGTCGGAACTGTGTGTGTTCCACACTTCCACTGTTTATATTTGCTAACCAGTCACCTATGCTGTAAATTCAAGATTTAATGAATCTAGTTCCTTGATCTACTACTTTATGTTGCAAATACGGATCAAACAGGTGCATCCTAACTCTGATCTCATTGCAGACTGTGGATCTTAGTGTGGATCTGAGTGCTGCTAGTGCTGCTGAAGAATATTGATTTCAGTCATCATGTTTATCAAAGATCACATCGTCAGGGACAGCACATGGAAACTTCAATGAATGGCTGGTATGGTTTATTCCGGTCCAGATTATATCATGCCCCTTCTACTGTTCTGCGAAATGTCTACTGGGTACTTGTTGCTGGCAGAACTATGCACAATATTGACTAGTTGATGGACGGTGATGGTTCTATCTTATTTACTAGTGTTGATCGAATGGTGTAAAATGTTATACCGTGACCATCATGGTTGTGTGATGTATCATAACTGTTCAGTAAATTTGGGTTCTTTACTGTCGAGTTCTGCTTGATGCTATTGAGCGCTGCCCGATCTGCTTGTTCTACTGTTCCTTGGGTACTTGTTGCTGGCAGACCAATATTGTGCAGTGAATTTGTCTCAAGTTGATGGACGGTGGTTCTACAATTTACTAGTTGATCGAATGGTGTAAAACGTTATACAGTGACCATCATGGTCGTGTGATGTATCATAACTCTTCAGTGAATTTGGGGGTCTTTACTATTGAGTTCTGCTTGATGCTGTCGAACGAAGTTTGTCACCCATCAAGTTCTTCAAAGATTTTTTAGGGACGAATGCTAAATATCTTTTTGTTCTGATGTGTCACAACATGACCTCTGGCTCTTGTGATGGGGGTTACATTTGCCAAATTATGCATTTTTTTTTCTGGCAGGTGGAGTCTGGGAACTGAAGGCCGTTTTGCTGTGTCAAGCAAGGGGATGAGAGCTGCAGCTGTGTAGATAATGATTGATTCTTGTCTTGCCTCCATGGTTAGATTGGGATAGACCAACGAAGTATCATGAAAGTTACCAGCCACAACATTTCGACCATAGGTTTCGCGGAGTCGCTGTAATGGCTAGATAATTTTAAAATGTCAGCTGTCTTTTGTGGCTGCCATGAGTGATGCTACCTGCAAAAAATG
The DNA here is from genome assembly GCF_000003195.3 of Sorghum bicolor. Lineage (NCBI taxonomy): Eukaryota > Viridiplantae > Streptophyta > Magnoliopsida > Poales > Poaceae > Sorghum > Sorghum bicolor. The sequence goes on from NC_012878.2 coordinate 49,688,982, forward strand.
CTACTAAGTTAAAAAAAACTAAGCAACCTAGGAAGAACTAGACGTTCTTTTAATTAATTATTTAGAATGAAAAAAAAGACATCTCAATTCTGAATTGATGAGAACTCGAAACTGGGGAAGATGGAGCTACTCCTTGTTTGTGATAAGCTTGGCAATGACGATATGTGGTGGGCACCATTGGTTTGTAGTTAGTCAGGATAGACTATTGTGTTATGGTTATGTAAGTTTTTCCTGTGTGTTAATCCGTGTGTATTTAAGGTTTTCAGGTTTGGTTTTCTTTATAAACTAGGCTAATTCTATTCTTGCCATTATATTTCGAAAAAGTTCTCACTCAATTAGATGAGCTAGGCTGGCATTGTACATTGGTTACACGCCACTGTCTAGAGCATACATGTTTTTGGCAGGATGAAAATATTGTGGCAGTAACGAAATGACGTTGAGCGTTTTGGTTTCTTGCTGAATTTCTGTGGCAATAGTGGTATGATGTTGGAAGATTCGTCTCTTGTTGAATTAATGAATTTCGTTTGTACCTTACCAGAGTTTAGTCTCATTGTAATACAAAGATACGCAACTCTCATGTGTTTGAAAAAAAAAACTTGTCTCGTTGTAACCAGAGGCGTTTTTGCTGTTGGCTGCCTGCCTCCTGCAAGAATCCGAGCGCTGTCGTGCTACACCCAGAGCCAGAGGCCAGAGTGACCCATTCTTATCGTTACCACCGCATGGTCATTGACTCATTGTCACATTGCAAAAGGCAACGCTGTGGCGTTATCGAGATCACAAATATTAAATACTAAGAGCATACGTTGTCATGAATTTTTCTTAAATTTATATATACAACATTACTATACTAGTTAATGAATTTGAATTGTATATTATTTTATTATATCAAATCTAGTAAAAATCTATAAGCTAATATAAAAAATACCAATAAAATAAGTGACAAAATAAATAGTGTATATACATGACTTGTACGTTAATAAACTAAAATTTTAAAAGTACACATTTTGTACTCTTTTTGGGCTGGCACTCTCATGTAAGGCATTGTAGCTATACCAAGACAGATGTCTCCTTGAGTCTCAGTGGTAGTAAATACAAGCAATGTAAACGAAGGGATTAGCTTTCACGTTGCTGTTTTTTTGGCCATCTTTCATGATGATAGTTTTATGAGGATTAAACTCTTATGTACTGTTTTTGAAAATACAAATGTTTTAGAAACTAAGCCATGAAACTTCTATTGAGACTGGCCTTATTGGGCCTAGCTCCTTGGCGCTTCGTATGAGCCAATCCTCAGGGTGAGCAGTTAATGTTGAATGCATGAAGTTGCCTAAATTAATGTCATAGATCTATTCTCCACTCATGCATTCCTTGATATTTGGGATTCATCTTGTCACGCCTAAAAAAACTTTTCAAAAAGAGTAATTAATAAGGGATGTCATGGATAGCTTGTACGAAGGATTGTAAGTTAGTGAGACACTTAGTAAGGAATGATATAGACACCTTGCACTAAGATATAGAATATTTAGTGGATTCGCTTAGTAAAAAATAAATAGATACTTTACATGAACAAAAATAAAACATCTAATTGAGTTTTAACTTTATAAGAGTATATAGATATCGATACATACCATTAATTAGTATTATAATACTAACAGTGTTTTACACTTTTACGGCTGGTGCGAGTGAAGCTATCTGCAAAAATTACACAGCTCGTCTGTAACCACACATGAGAGTATGATACGTAGAAGCCATTGCTGTAGAGCAACCGAAACATGCTATCACTATCGCTTTCTCTCTGTTTGCGACTGCTGCCTCATTATTGTCGTCCTCCCCAGCTACCCGTTAGCCTCACCATTCCAATCCTATGCCGCATCTTCGCCATGCATGGATTCAGCGGTCGGGGAGCTGCTGCCCTCTTTGAACCCCGATCTCTTCTTGGCCTTCTCTGCCCACCCCAGGACGCCGTGCTGCACATGCTCGTTGAAGATCTCCATCTTGTAGTAGCTCCCCATCTTTGAGCACAGCCCATCATCAATCAGTGTTTGAAGGATACTGTATATATATGACGACAAACGGATGTATATTGAGACGAAGAAGACTGCCAACGCACGCACCTGGGTTACGATTGCATAGAGAGGCAGTGTGCTGTAGCTGCAGAGAAGCTGAATGACGACCCTGCAGGTACATACAAGTGTGGATGCAGCAGGAGTCAGAATGAAGAACATGCTCATACAGCTGCCATCTGAATTCCTGTGAGATATAATACTGATGGAGGCCATGGCCATGCGAATTACCCGAGCACGAGCCTGGGCACCAGGAAGCCGATGTTGTCCATGAAGCAGGACTCGAATCCATAGGTCATCTTCAAAAGGAAAATTACAGTGTCGTTGCGTTCAGTCATGGGCAGCATCGGAGGGAGCACAATTCAGAATATGAATTCAGAAATGGTGTGTCGCAGTAATGCTTAGTAGTGTTACCAGTATCCAGAAGAAGAAGGCGAGCTCAAACGCGTTCTGAAAGAGGATGAAGTGGATGAGGTGCAGGATGATCCGCGGCCGCCCGAACCAGAAGTGCTGGTCCGATGGCGTCACAACCAAATCGCCCTCGATCGTCGCCGTCTGCTTCTCGGCTACGTCGTAGGCTAGCTGAGCTATCACGTGCTCCAGCTTTGTGCCAACGGCTAACAGAAGCTGCAACAAGTAATTAGACGCCCTTAATTAAGCTCCTAGTCCCTGAACGAATGCTTATAATTATTCAGAACTTGCTTCAAAGTCGTCTGCACTTACAACAAGGGGAAGGAAAGCCATCCAAAAGTACGTGTGCCAACCTGCAGATTAACAAATTGATGAAGTGGGAGTAGTTTGAGAAGCTTAAATAAATACTGAAATATTGCTGGAGGACCTAGCTGCCTGTTAAAAAGGACAAACTAGTTCCGGGGAAGAATTTACAGTAACAGAAAAAACCTATGAAAGTTTTTTTTACAAGGGTTGAAGTGAAATAAGGGACGGTTTACCATTGACATTGAGCAATAGAAATATCACCACGAAGATCCACAAGCGCCAGCTAAAAGGCGACAAAAACAGCATGGTTAAGTTTATTCATCATGAAGCAAAATTCCCTCAAAATTTAGAATTGATTTATTACCTTGTACCGACAATTTTTTTGAAATCAGACTCTAAAACCCTCATCATGTACTTGTGGAAATCAAATTTTGGGTTTCCGCGACAGTGAGTCTGCAATAATACAAAAGAATGCATGCATGTTTACATATAAAGAATATAACAGAACATTATCTTGACATCCAATGGTGCTGCTTACCATGATAAAACCAAGACGCATTGCGGCGTAGTCTGATTTAGCTACTGAACCATAAAACTGCTTACGAAATGAATGCTGAATGTGAAAAGGCAAGAGGAAAGGCTATTAGTTCACCAATAGACTATTATGTGAGGGTTAAAACGTCAGTTTTTTCTTTGGAGGGAGTAAATATTATTTTTCAATATACAGGTAATATATGACAGTAGAACACATGAATGTAGTACACCTTACCAGCCAACACAATGTCTTAGAATCTGTGCCAATAACCTCATAATGTTCTCTGATAAATGAAACTTGATGCATAGGTAACACCTTCTTAGATCCTGCAGTTTCACATATCGGATTTTATCAATCCTATCAACAAACAGGTCTATCTTACGAAGATAACAAACTGTTCCTTTCTCTTGTGAAGAAAATAACCAGATCATAAACATAGCTTTTGTTTTCACAACGATTAATTACATGTTTCCAGTTTCCCTAGAAAAACAAGAGGATTTTCAAACCAGTGTGTGTCATTGCACTAAAATATGAGCAACAACAACAACAACAAGCTGGGTCATGACTCGTGATACCGTTTCCTGCAGCGTTTTTCTGAATTTCTTCCTCCCACTTTTTCCATTTGTGTATCTGAGTAAAAAAAGGACAGTAAGAAGCAGCCGGCAGAAGAAGCAACAAAAGTTCCACAGTTTAATTAATTACCTTTGCACCTCCTAAAAGCATAGTTGTAGCACAGAAAAATACATGCGAGACAGCCAGAACAAATATGAAGATGTGCAGCTGATGCAAGGCTTCTTGGGACAGCAGTGGAACTTTCCCCTGTCAAGACAAACGCATACCAATAAGATGCTGAAAAAGAAACATCAAGACGCCCATTTTGTTGTTTGATTCTATTTTAATAGCTATATATATATTATGAATTAAACATTGGCAAACAATGTTTTTCACAATTTAAAATCTATGAACAACAAGTGTCTATATTAGCCGCATGATTATTCAGTGAGTTCACCACTTCACCTCCATTTCGCACAGCCCGGCCTCGGCCCCAGCCTCGCTGAGCATCCGTGCCCTACTGATCCCACCGAGGATATCGGCGGCGACAAGACGCGCCGCCATGGCGGCCGCCGCAGGAGCCTCGTCGTGCCCCTGCCCCGGTCTTTGGCACGGCAGCATGTAGTTTGTCCAGCTGGGAGGAATGCATGTCCTCTGGATCGTCCCCTGCAACACCGTCAGCAGCAGGGAGATGAACCCCAGAAGCATCAGCTCTGCAACAATACACACCAACACACAGAACAGAAGAGCTCAAATCATTGAAGATGACGCATCGTCGTACGTCTCTGAGTACGTAGCTAGAGCTAGAAGAACACATAAAAAAAACTTTTTCTTTTCTAGGAGTATAGTTACCTTCTTTGACCTTGAGGAGCGCCTCGTAGAGCGGCCTCTGATGGTTCTTCTTGAGCGTCTGCATGCATGCCGGCCCAAGAACACCAGAGTCAGTGAAGCTCTCATCAGCTCATCGGCATCACAGTCAGTCAGTCACATAGCTCGTAGCAGCTGAAAAAACAAGCAAGAGCTCCAGCTCCGGCCGTACGTACCTTGCCGAGGTGATGGAGGCCCCGCTCGGCGGCGAGGGAGATGAGCACGAGGATGGTGCAGACCGCCGCCACGATCCACGTCGGTGTGAACTGCAGCGCCGCCCCCTCGTCGGCCTCCGCCATTGTCCGTCCGGTCCGGCCGTCCACTTGTTCTCGACCCTGCTCCGGGTGCTCCCTATCTCCTTCTCAGACTGGCTGATTGGTTGCCTGCAGTCCAGTTCAAGGAGCGCGAGCTCGGCGCTTCTGCCATATCCTTGGTTTCGTTTTATGCCGTACGTCGAACTCGAAACGCCACCGGGCGCACGTGGTGCCATGGCGATAGTAGGGGGGAAGGAGACAGTAGTTGGGCCCACTGCCCCAGGAGCGAAGAGCTTTCAGGTGGGCCCCGGGAATATGAGACCGGTGGACAGCAGCAGCTCACTGGAGGGGAGCCGAGCTTTAAACGGTGGTTGATAGTGTTGGCAATGCTAAATCCCCATCGGGTATGAACTCCCCAGAACCCATCCCCATGACAACAATATGACACCACGAGTATCCCCATATACAGTGATGGGTGGGGAAATTTCCCCAGACCCATACCCGGGTGGGTAAATTAGACCCGGCGGGTCACCCATACCCGCCAAACATCAACAATTCACAACCACCAGTCATGTAGTAGCAATTCACAAGCATCGTCACATAGCCACCTCACCATATACCTAGCAAATAGCAACATAATAATTTCTGCTGCAACCACTAGTCAGAACACCATAATAGTTCATTGTCCATACAAATCACGTAGTAGAGAGTAGTACTTTGCTAGCACTACATAGGGTTTCAGTGTATGGGCTGCCGGTGGACTGGTGGCTGGTGGGCTTCTTTAGTTTTGGGCTGGGTATTTTTCACCCATGGGTAAATAGGTATGGGGATTACTAGAACGTCCCCATACCCGCGTACCCAATGGGTGAAGGGTTTGCTCCGTTTGTGTACCCATGAGTACTAGTTTCACTCCATATTAGTACCCTAATAGAGTAAATACCCATCGGGTCGCGGGTCGTGGGCCCTCATTGACATCTTTAGTGGTGGATGCAGCTTCATATAGCATGGCCACATAACTCGAGAAACAAAATCCTATCCGTTTTCCTTTTTACTAATAAAAACAGATGAGTCAGGGATCTCTTTATCAACTTTTATAAATCCACTTTCATCCCCTTGGAACAATTGATGTGTCAATATATATGCCAGTGCCATGGCCTAGTTCCATGTTCTATTTCCGCTTTTCCTCAACTATATTTGGGTCCTCTGATATTCTACCTCTCATTTGATTGCTCTTTTGATCGGTAACTCTCTGGCTGGAAATCCAGTCTTCTCAGCTATGGTGGTTGACTTGTGCTTGTTAATGCTGCCCTAGGAAGTCTACCGATCGATTCGCTATATATGCTCTCATGTTTCTTCACAAGATGTTAGCTAGAGAGATCATTGACGGTAAGTGTCGTTCCTTTCTTTGGACATGCACTAACAAATGCCAGAAGCCTCAATGTCTTGTTTCATGGGACCAGGTGTGCCTTTCTAAAGGTGTTGGTGGGGCTTATAGTATGCGTAATTTGGAAGATCAGAACTGAAAGGACCACGAATGTTGCCTAGACGGAACATGAATAGACTAAAATTTACAACAACCGATTTTGCCTAGAGGGAAGATGAATGAAAATAGACGAATCTAAAATTTACAACTTAAAATGTGGAAGATGTTAGCTAGGAGGTTTCTGATTTCTTGTAAAACAAAAACTTGAACATATGCCCTTTCCTAACATAAACTTTCCTCCTACGGGGACCGTGGTAGGTGTAGCCCCTGATGGTAAGTGGCGCCAGCAGCTCCTCTCTACACGATGATGTCGAGGTCCATCCATGCCATGACATCACTCTCCTGCACCCAACGCATGAAGACCATAGTCGAAACCCCAAATTGACTTGTACCCGACCTTTCTCAGAATATAAGGGGAGGGTCAGCTCCCATAGAGAGGGGAGAAGGAGACCGAGAGGGCAATAAAACAGAGCTAAGAGCCCGATCAGACACTAGAGAGAGATCTCATCTAAGAAGCATGGGAACAACAAAGTGTTTCCCCCGACCACCCAGCTCGAGAGAGGCTAGTTCCTCACTCACCAGGAAGAAACCAAATCACCGACGAGGCGTAGGACAGCACCGAGTGATGCTCTACCGAATCACCATCTCCTCCTTTGTAACACCCCCATTTGGATGCTCTCGGAACATGAAGAAAACCTCACTATTGGACGTAGGCCTTTGATAGCCCAAACCAGGATAAAACATTGTGTCTCCCTTGTGTTTTTTAGTACCCGAGCCACCAGAGACCCACACTTTTGACATCTGATGAAGAACCACAATGATTGCCACGGCAACAAACCCACGATAGCTGGCGCGCCAAGTAGGGAAGTGAGTCGAGTGTGATTATGGCTGTACGGTGGTTGGAGCCACACATCTCGTCGCTAGAGTAGGTAGTGCTTCCCTAGAATGCAACGTTCGCTTCTCCAGTGAAATTCATCGTCACCACCGGTGCCTTCGTCCTGGGCCAAGTTCTCAACTTTGGGAGCTTGGCCTACATCACTGATTGCTACAATGAACTCTACCCCCTCAAGGAGACCGCACAAGACAACGAGTCTCTAGTGTCATGTCCCCCACCGGGGCTCCTAGGAGTGGACCTCTGAAATGTACTAAATGATTAGAGGTGGGACAAATAGCCTATAAAATTCTACAAAAACATTAGAGCAAATTATTAGACAACAATAAGGCCATAAAGCGGTTTCACTCTAGCTCTAAGAAGTGCTATGCAAGACACCTACCAAATGCTAGCGTATATGATCTCTATGTCAATCACACGAACAAACTTGCTATGTCACTACTTGTACCATGCACTAGTGAGCTAGCAACAAACAACATACAATAAGTTACTTTTAGCTACAGAACTAGTAAGATAAGCTGCTACTACTACTACACGAGAGAGAGAGAGACCATACGCCACTATCCTTAGTGGCACACACGCGTAAGAATGAGGGACGCTATGCTATCTCTTGCTAAGATATATCATAAATGATCAATATATTAGTCACAAATGAAATAGTGGATGGCATTGCACAAAAGAGAATATTTTTCTTATCCTTTGGATTTACTATAGACTAAGTAACACAACAACGACTTGTTGATGCAACATCTACAAGATCTTTTAGCAACGCTACATATTATATTTACGAAGAAATACCAGGGCCACACTACTGCATACAGCATACAGGGGGCCAGTCTTGCTCTCGGCAAAGCCTTTGCCGAGAGTAGCTCTCGGCAAAAGCCTATCGGCACATCTTTTATCGGCAAAGAGGTCTTTGCCGAGAGTCATTCATCGGGCTATCGGCAAAGGCTTTGCCGAGAGCCAAACCTAGCTCTCGGCAAAGAAAAGTAGCCGTTACGGCTGTTGACGGATGACGGTGATTTTGCCGAGAGCTACCTGACCAAGCTCTCGGCAAAGAAATTTATTTTTTTTCTGGAAAAGGTCTTTGCCGAGAGCTGACAGGAGGGCTCTCGGCAAAGTAATAATTTTTTTTATTTTGAAAACCTCTTTGCCGAGAGCCTCTAGGAGGGCCCTGGCCCTGGCTCTCGGCAAATCGACCATTTTTCAGCTTTGTCGAGAGCCCCTCTCGCCAAATCGACCATTTTTTCAGCTTTGCCGAGAGGCCCTCTCGGCAAATCGACCAAAATATTTTTTTATGTTTTTTCGTCCAATTTCCACTGAGCTGATCATATGACACATATTTTTTCAGAAAATCACATATTTCACATCCAAGAGCCTATAGCTCACATAATCGACATCGATGACAATATATACCACATAATCCACATAAATGATTATTTCCATCACTTTGTCCATCGTAACAAGTTCAAATACTCCAAACTAAGTTCACATACATCCAAACTAAGTCCAACATGTTCAATAACCACATTCCACAAAGTTCACATGTTTAAACAAAATAAATCCATCACCACATAGTCCACATACTCTAAACTAACTGCATGTCAAGCTAAGTCGACCTGACTCACTGTGAAGGCCCCCAATTGATACGAGGGACACCTTGGCCGCGTACCGCAGGAGAGCCATCATCTGGAGGTGTCGGCGAGATGCCAGGTGTTGGAGAAATGCCAGGTGCCGCGTTTGAACCCGCTGACGGAGGCTGCACAAAGGAGAACATAGTTTATTAGACAAGATGACGACAATAACTAGTTTAGGACTTACTTGTGTCATTGAGTTTCCTCACTGGAGTATTAATAGTAGTAGTAAATACATGAGAGGGTTGCCGTGGAGCCAGTAGCGTAGCTGGTAGGGCTACACCCGTTTGGGCCCCAACCGACTGTAGGAACGCTATCATTTCGGCCATCTATTGCTGATGGGCAAGCTGGTCGGCCTCTCGCTGGCGCTCTTGAGCCTCCAACCGCTCAGCCATCCTTTGCTGCTCGGCCCTTGATGCTTCGAGCTCAGCCTACAACATTGGAAATCAAATGTTAGAGTAATGCAAAGGTAACAAAAGCAATGCGAAGTAGAACTATTGAAAAATGATGAACAACCTGGAGTGTATCGACCCGGTGCTGTGCCGGCTCCGGCCGTGGGCGTATGGGCGGGCGGTTGCTCACGCTCGTGGTCGATGCTCGGATCTGGGAGAGGGTGGGAGTAGTCGACCTGTCGATGACGCTGTTGCCAATCCAGTAGCGCCCATGCTTCTTGCCGCCTCCTATCCTCATGACAAGGTCTCCATCAATGTCATCGGTGGATGGATCGTAGTCCGGGCCATGGACCTGCCTTGCCGCCTGCGCGTAGGCGGTGACCTTGTCGTAGACGCCCGCGTTGGTGTACGCTTCGGGCGGGTCGTCCACGCTGAAGGAGACGTCAGACGACGCCGGGCCCTTGTGGGACATGCCATACGCGGCGAACAAGGAGCAAGGTTGTCCCCCGTGTGCCGCGAATGCGAGAAAGATAGCAACATGTGGGTTACAAATGAGGCATAATTGAATGAATTGAAACATTACCACATACCCATGCTTGTGCGTATCCAGAGAGGCTACGGTTCCCCTGATGGTGTGCTACACCAGGCATCCGTCGACGCCTTTCCTGGGCCGCCCTGTGCGCCTCACAAAACACGGGGTCCAGCCACTTGTCCACCATCACCTCCCAGGCGTCAGGACAGTTAGCGCACCACCAGGCCCTCATCTTCACATCAAGTATGTTACATATAAGAATATGAAACAATGCACTGATAAAAGGCTAAGGAATCAATATGAGAATCTACCTCTTCATCCATGTACTGCTCACGGGTCAAATCTATTTCCCTTGCCTCCGCCTTGGTCTTCCTCTGTCCAAGCCTCGTCGCATAGTAGTTGATGACGGTCTGGACGCGACGTCGTAGTGCATCTCACTGACGCGCGTCCTTGCAGACACGGCAACCACGGTGTCGGCATAGTCCTGGTCAATTCCATCCTCAAGTTTGAAGTGGCGCTGCATATAGACACGACATTATTGCAATGATAGACCAAAGATTGAAAGGTCCTAATATGGCTAGAGGGGGGGTGAATAGCCTATTTAAAAAAAAATCTACAAAATCACTAGAGCAAGAGGTTAGTTAAAAACAAAGCGAAGCTTTTTGCTCTAGCTCTAATGGAGTGTTTACAAGCCACCTATCCAACAATTCTAGTTGATATAATCACTAGGCACACAAGAGCTATGTCACTACTTTCACTAGAAAGCTACCTAAAAGTTTCTATACAAGTAAGTAAGCTACTCTAGTTTGCGGGAATGTAAAAAGAGATAGTTTGATCTTTATACCGCCGCGTAGAGGGGATGAACCAATCAATAATATGAAGTCCAATCACCGGGAGAAATCCAATGAACAATCACAATGGAGACACACAATTTTTCTCTCGAGGTTCACGTGCTTGCCGGCACGCTACGTCCCCGTTGTGTCGACCAACACTTGGTGGTTCGGTGGCTAAGAGGTGTTGCACGAACCTCGTCCTCACTAGGACACCACAAGAACCTACCCACAAGTGAGGTAACTCAATGACACGAGCAATCCACTAATGTTGCCTTTGGCACTCCACCGAGGTAGGCACAAACCTCTCACAATCACCGGGAGATGGCCACGAACAATCACCAACTCGTGTCAATCCTCCTCCGCTGCTCCAAGCCGTCTAGGTGGCGGCAACCACCAAGAGTAACAAGAAAACCGCAGCTAGAACGATCCCCAAGTGCCACTAGATGCAATCACTCAAGCAAATGCACTTGGAATCACTCCCAATCTCACAAAGATGTTTAATCTATGAAGGAGATGAGTGGGAGGAGTTTGCTTAGGCTCACAAGGATGTCTAGTAGTCAAGAATGCCAAGAGAGTGAGCCCCAAGCCGGCGAAACACGTATTTATAGCCCCTCAAACAAATAGAGCCGTTGGCTCTTTCACTGGGCGAAAAACGGGGTCACCGGACGCTCTTAAAGGGGCACCGGACGCTCAACACCAGCGTCCGGTGCTCCAACGTAAGCCGCGTGTCAGAGTCTAACGGTAACCTGCAGAGCACCGGACGCTGAGCAAGTTAGCACCGGACGCGTCCGGTGCACACCGGACTCATGCGCAGAGAGTTCCGCAAACTCGCAAGGTCACCGGACGCAAGCCACCGGACGCACCCTCAGCGTCCGGTGCTCACCGGACCCATGCGCAGAGAGGGTCGCAAAACGCCCGCACACCGGACGCTAACCACCGGATGCTCAAGCCAGCGTCCGGTGCCTATCGTCCGGTGCCTTACCCTAGCTGGGCCAGGCACTGTTTGCACCGGACGCTCAGACGCAGCGTCCGGTGCTCCAGAAGCCAGCGTCCGGTGAGTGTTTTCTCAGCGAGAAACACTCCCGCGACTTCTCCAAAAATTTCCCACCGGCGCAATAGAAAATATGCACTTCATTTTCTCGAAAAGCGCCGAATCCCGCCTCGCAAGCTCGGCGGGAGGGAGAGAGGAACCCATCCTCTCTCTACCCTTCAAACTTCAACTCCCTTCTCAAAGTGTGCCAACACCACAAAGTGTGTACCAACAAGTGCACGTGTGTTAGCATTTTCACAATCATTTTCTTTGAAGGAGTTAAGTTAGCTCACTAGGTTCTAAATGCATGCACATGAACAATGACACCTAGTGGCACTTGATAACCGCTTAGCCAAAGAATTCCCCTCTTTATAGTACGGCTATCTATCCTAAATGTGATCACACCCTATATGGTGTCTTGATCACCAAAACCAAAACCCTAAGCAATACCTTTGCCTTGATCTCCATAGGGTTTTGTTTTTCTCTTTCTTCTTTTCTAAGTTGAGCAATTGATCATCTTGTGGTCATCACCATCATCACCATGATCATTACTTGCTCCATCACTTGGCATGTACCAACCTCATTAAGTCTACACACACTTAGTATTGAGGTTAGTACTAGAGTTTCATCAATTATCCAAAACCAAACTAGGGCTTTCAAAGATGCAGTGTATTGAGACTTGTAGTGCGAGGAAGACTTACCCAGAACTCCTTGATAACCCTATTGGCCACATTGCCTTCTTGTGTGTCGGTGGCGGCCGTGTAGTGAGCAAACGTGTAGGCCGGCTCCTCCTTCCCCGCGAACTTGACAATTCTAGGGAAGTGTTCCCTGCACAAGAGACCTAGGATGCTGTTGACATAGCGAGTGCCACCACGTGCCCCTGATACAATAGTCCAGTTCCTGCAAAAGTCATTAAGAAAACATTTAAGTTTATATCTCCATGATCAACATACCATAGGAAGTAGTAATAGTATGTAAGTAACTTACTTAGTCCCCTCGGGACGAATCACAGCGCGTAGGGCTAGGTGTGGTGGCTGAGGGAGGGACGCGGGTCCTCGCAAGTAGACACTCGACGTAGTCGAGGAAGTGCTACCTCCAGTCCTGCCCTCGGCCCCTGCCTCCTCCTCCTCCTCCTCCTGCTCCTCCTCCTCCTGGACCATCTCAGCACCTGCCTCCTCCTCCACCTCGTCGTCGTCCTCCTCCTCCTCCTCTACAGGAGGCATCACAGGAGGAGGCGGCACCGGCTGGCGGCTCCTACGTCCACGCCTCCTCTGAGACGGCTCTTGAACGTCCTCTTCAACTACAGGACGCGTCCTTCGAAAGACGACGCCACACTCCTCTAACGGCCGGCCACCATCTTTGTTCAATGACCTGCAGTTCAAAGGAATAAAGAAGCAATTAGATATACATTCATAATAAATAAAGTATGACATGTATTACAAAATTATAAAGTATTTGCATGTACAACAAAATTAGAAAGTATTACATGTACCATCATAACTCTCATTATCACTATCAACATTATCGAAGTAATCATCATTATCCGAAGGAGAAGTGTCGTCGTTGTCATTGTCTTCATGTAATCGATCAAGCATTTGTAAGTCCTTTGCATTTCGCACCTCATCAGTTGCATCATCATCATCATCAACAACAACAACCACAACCACATCCATTCCTATCGCTTCAGTTAAGTCTATCACCAACCTCCCTTCTAGCTCCTCTTCTTGAAAGAACTCTCCTTCATACGTGTTTGGGTTGAAGTTGTAATCTTCATCGTTTGGTATAGGTAGTCGGCCGTGTGGCGATACCTTGTGCACAATGTACCAACCCTTGATATCATCATTGGTTTGGCAAGCATAGGAGAGATAATAAACCTGTGTGGCCTGTGACGCCACAATATACACATCTTCTCCTAGATAGGCAGAATCCTGTCGAATTTCGACAAGGCCGAGATGAGGGGTCTTTCTTGTTACTGTAGGATCAAACCAATGGCATTTGAATATGACAACATGAAGATTTGTGCATCCATAGAATGAAATTTCAAACATTTCTTCAACTCTTCCATAATAGTCTAGGCCATCAGTGCCATGCGTCAAAACTCCACTATTTGTGGTTCTTCGATTGGGCCGACTCCGCTCATATGTTGATGTGTGAAATCGATACCCATTGACATCATAACTAGTATATGACTTAACCTTAAAGGCTAGGCCGCCGGCAACCTGTCTGAGCTCATCACTCATAGACGCATCGGTGCAGGACTGCAAGTTCAAGCAGGATAGATCGCTCTATTAGTTGAACATACGAGGTACTGAATAAAAAGAGGTATTTTCAACAGTACCTTGGTTTTGAACCAACCAATGAAATCAGGGCTCCCTGGCCCCGCACCCTTTGAGAGAAGGGTATCTAATTCTTGCGGGGCAGGGTCCCTTGCTTGTTGCCAGTACTGATGAAGAAATTCCCTGTAACGAGAATCGAGGTTAGAAGGAGAATACTAAGGAATTATTGAAACTAGTCTGTTAAGAACTTACCCAATGTACGGGTCCACCTCGTAAAGGTTGGTCAAGACATATAGCATGATACAACGCCAGTCTTTCATCGTCAATTTCTTTGTGGTTGGTGCACTTGCCCTTCCGAGTTGGCCTCTGAAAAGGCTTAGGGTCAATTCATTTTCGTCTTCATTGTAACGAGGGGTTCGATTATGCACGCTTGGAAGCATCTCAGAATAGTACAATGTTGTGAAGTTTGAAACCTCCTCCAAAACGAATGCACTTGCAATGGAAGCCTCAATTTTGCTTTTGTTTCTGCATTTTTTGCGAACAGTCTTGAGTGTTCTCTCGACTATATAGCACCAATGGCCCTACACAGGCCCCCCCATTCGTGCCTCATACGGAAGGTGCAATATCAAATGTTGCATCGGATTGAAGAAGCTGGGTGGAAAGATCTTCTCTAGCCTACAAAGCAAGACAGGTGCCGCTTTTTCTAAGTCTTTAATCACGGTCCGAGATATTTCCTTGGCACAAAGCTGTCGGAAGAAGAAGCTCAACTCTGCCAACACTATCCATACACCCTCAGGGACAAAGCCTCGAACCATCGCCGGAAGAAGCTGCTCAATCCATACGTGAAAGTCATGACTCTTCATCCCGTTGACTTTTAGAGTAGTTAAGTTCACTCCCCTCCTCACATTCGCTGCATACCCATCAGGGAACATTAGCGTCTGAATCCATTGAAGGACTTCCCTCCTTTGTTTGGCGGTCAAGACTTAATCAGCCTTAGGTCGTTTCCAATTCTTTCCGTTTGCAGGAGGCTGCATCTCTTGAGTTGGCCTATCGCATAACGTTGCCAGGTCCACTCTAGCCTTAAGGTTGTCCTTTGACTTTTCAGTTTCCATCAGGGTTGCCCACAGTGCCTCGGCGACATTCTTTTCAGTGTGCATTACATCAATGTGATGTGGCATAAGAAGATCCTTATAATAGGGGAGCCTCGTCAAGCCCGACTTATGAGTCCACATATGATGCTCATTGTACCCTTCGAAACGATCAACTCCTTCCTCAGGCACGAGAGCCTCTATCTGATCATAAACCTCAGCACCAGTGAACATCTACGGTTGAGGATCTGTCACTACGACACCTTTCCTAAAGTTCTTAATGTCATGCCGAAATGGATGGTCAATAGGGAGGAATTGACGGTGTTGGTCAAAAGACGAATACTTGCCACCCTTGTTGAGCCAGATGAACTTCACACGATCCTTGCATAATGGACATATTCACACGATCACATGTGGAGATGTTTAGGTTTCTGAGGGTCCGACATGACGCCGTGCACGAAACTTTCTCAAAATTTTACCACAAGCTACACATGAGATGTGATGACACCTCATAAAGTTTTGCGATTTTTTGAACTCGTTTGGATTTTCTATAATTTAAAACATATTCCGCACTGTCTCAAAAGTCAGGGTTCGCGAATGAAACGTGCGAGAGCTAGGGTGTTTTCATGCACACGGCCTTGAATTAGCGTAAGTACCATGAATATCGACATTTCGTGCATAGAAATGCGTGATTTCATGCACTTAAGTTCTTACCTACATTTTTCAACAAACTCACTTAAATGAAAAAAAGCAAGAAATATAGCAAAATGTCTACAAACTAATCCATACTTTGACATGTTGTCATAGTAGGTGTAAGAAGGTCAGAGAAAAAGTTTGGTAGATAAAAACAAAAAAAAAGGAATTTTGCCGAGAGCCCTTGCCCTAGCTCTCGGCAAATACACCTCTTTGCCGAGAGCTGAGCCCTGGCTCTCGGCACAGACACAAGTTTACCGAGAGCCTAACGTTGCTCTCGGCAAAGGAAACATTGTTAACCCCGTCAGGCTCTTTGCCGAGAGCTCTAGCTAGGCTCTCGGCAAAGAGTCCACTATGCCGAGCATCTGCCTATGCCGAGAGTTATGCTCTCGGCAAAGACCTATTTGCCGAGAGTATTTCTTCGCCGAGAGTAACGGTTGGCAAATTTCGTGTTTGCCGAGAGCCCGATAGAACGCTCTCGGCAAACCTCAAAGCTCTAGGCAAATCTAGTGTTTCCCGTTGTGCTAGGCCTAGGATGTGTATTCAAATTTCAAAGGGTACTCTTTATTTATAGCCTAAATCTTTACATGAGCCTCAAATTGAGTTACTGAGACACTTATTTCGCTGCTGCTGCGACAGTAAAAATGATGACATCTGAACCTGTTACACATCACTACAACACGTACGGGCACCCTGCTGTCCCACTCCCATCATCATCATCTGATTATTCTATGTTTTCAACGACCTCAGCATCCTCCCCAGCCTTCGCCATTTCAACCTTAACAGAAGAAGGTTCTCCGGAAGCGGCATTGCTCGTGGATTCCTTCTTGCTAGCAGCGCCAACTCCCTTATTCATCCCCCTCCTACTCGTCCTGAGCTTCTCTGCCCACACCCCAACGCCCTCAGCAGCATCCTCCCCACCCTTGGCCATTTCAATCTTCACAGAAGGTTCCGCGGAAGCGGCATTGTCTGTCGTCGTCGATTCCTTCTTGCTAGCAGCGCCAAATCCCTTCAACCCCTTCTCAGACCCCCTCCTACTCGTCTTGACCTTCTCTGCCCACACCAGGACGCCCTTCTGCACATGATCGTTGAAGATCTCCTTCTTGTAGCAGCTCCCCATCTTTCGTGCAAAAAGGGAGCAAAGCATTTAATCATGCATCGGAATAGGAGTTTTTGAGGATAACAGTCTGTATAAACAATGCGTATCTGAAGTCTGAAAACGCTGGCGTACCTGAGTTACAATTGCATACAGAGGCAGGGTGACGTAGCTACATATAAGCTGAATAACAACCCTTCAAGTACAAGGCGTGTCAAGAGAAACTGAGACTTGCATTTTCCCTATGGCATGAATGGACAATAGCTGGAGGAGTTTGAAATGATTAAAAATACCCCATGACAAGCCTCGTCGCGATGAAACCAACAGACTCCATGATGCATGAGTCGAATCCGTAAGTTGTCTAGAAACATTAATAAAGGAGGGTCAACAATGCTGTTTGTGATGAGTTACCACATCTCCGTGCGCTTTACAAATGGTGCATTGAAAATGCTTACCAGTATCCAGAAGAAAAACGCAATCTCAAATGAGTTCTGAAACAGGATGAAGTGGATCAGGTAAAGGATAATCCTAGGCTTGCCGAACCAGAAGTGTTCATCTGATGGTTTTACGATCACATCGTCCTCGATAGCTGTGTGCTTCTTAGCTACATCATGGACTAGCTCAGCTATGATGTGCTCCAGCTTAGTGCCAACAGCTAACAGAAGCTGAAACAAGTAAAGAGTTGTCCAGTAAGCAGGTAATACTAACTAGGCACGCATTGGTCAAGGATCATCAACAGTTAATAATTCACTTCATCAGGACGCTGAGAAAATCAGTACACGGTGAAAGGGTACCAGGTTTGGTTCCCCTGTAAAGGCCAAGCTAAAATGGTGAACATCAGGCAAGTATGACATATTTCTCCAATGCAAGAGTTTATGGGTCCTTTTTAGCGATCTTCATAATTTAGACATTAGAGAAAAAACTAGATTGACACTTTAAAACAACAAAATATAAGCATTTTTTTCGAACACGCAGGAGATCCACATATGTCATTATATTAAGCAAGGAGAAAAATACGAGATACGAAGCGGTAGTGTGCGGAGAAAAGAAAAATATGAGCACTTACAATAAGGGGAAGGAAAGAAATCCAGAAGTATACGTGCCAACCTGCAGATTAATGGAAATGAGTGGTAAGTTGTTTTCAGAAGCTTAAATACATACTGAAATATTACAACAATACCGCTGTCAGTTGAACAGGACAAATTAACTCGTCCTGCACAAAGACAGGGCAGGAAAATAGAAATAATAATGGCCTTTCTGTGTTAACATAGGATAGCTAAGTTTTACCGTCAACATTCAGGAATAGAAATATCACCACGAAGATCCACAAGTACCAGCTAAAAAAAGGGAATAGAAACAACATGGTTATGTTTTTTATTCAGGAAAGAAGATCTGCATCAAACTTTAAAAAGAATATATAGACATGTCTACCACTCATTGAATTACCTGATGCCTACTACTTTCCTAAAATCAGCTTCTAAAGCCCTTACCATGTATCCATAGAAATCAAATTTTGGGTTGGAAGGGCAGTGAGTCTGTAATGAGGGGAAAAAAAAACCATGTTTACAGGCCAGGAAAGAACACAATATGTCAATATTAGCTTATCATCTGGGCAGATGCTTACCATGATAAAACCATGACGCATTGTGTTGTAATCTGATTTAGATACCGCTCTATAAAACTGCTTAAGAAAAGAATGCTGAAAAAGAAAGGAAAGTGAAGGCTAATAAGTTCACCAACGCAGTCTTTTGTAAGAAGTTCACCAATAGTAATAGAAAGCAATTGCCACAAGATAATAAAAAAAACATGTATGCAAACTTGACTAATAAACGAAGTTAGGCAACATAAGATAGAAGATAAAAGAAGACATGAAATGCATTACTTACCAGCCAACTCGATATTATAGAATCTTTACCGAATTCGTCATGGGTTACCTTCTTATGCCCTGAAATTTCAGTCCATTTTATATTCAACAAAAATATAAGTGACTCTTCTTTTGCGAGTAAAAATAAACATATGAACATCTTTTTTTAAATAAACCAGGCAGAAGAGCTGGCTATATTAAAAAGAAGTTCAATCCAGACTGGATAATAAAACAAGAGAAACCCAATAGAGCAACATGATTCCACTGACAACTAAAAACAACTGCACCAAATGGTTGGACTGGAACATCAACAGGGCCCAAACAACATATACTAGGCTATTTATATCCTTATGGAAGTACCAAGAGGGCAAGAGGTACCCCAAATTATAATTAGGGAGACACCAACACCAAAAGTACTGTAGTAAATAGCACCTTAATCAGTACCGCAAATACTAAATTTTGATACCTCCCATGTTATATATAGTTTTGGTACCTTTTCAAGGATCATAAAAGACCAGCGAAACAAAGAAGCTCCTTAAGGCTCCGTTAGTTTACGTCATTCCCAGCCAGGAGTGGCCAGGAATGGTCCAGCGTTGTACAAAGTACTAAAGAAATGGCATGCCAGGATTGAATCCAGGCCGGGTTGGTCCACAACCGAACGGAGCTAAAGACTAAAGACTAATTCAAATGCGCGCAAGTGTGGTCCCGCAATAAAATATGAGTAACAAGCTAGATCTTGATACCATTTTCAGCAGCATCTTTCTGAATTTCATCCTCCCACCGTTTCCATCGGTGTATCTGAATAATCAAATACAGTAAGAAATAGACAGCAAAAGTTCTATGAAAGAGTTCTGCTGCTAAACTGCAAATACCAAGAACTGCATACCTGTACACTTCCTAAAAGCATAGTTGTGCAGCTGAAAAGAACATGTGTGATTGCCATAACAAATATGAAAATGTGCAGCTGATGTGTGGCTTCAAGGGACAGAAGTGGAACTTTCCCCTGTAAAAAACAAACAGTACAACTTAAGATATATACCATTATAAAACTAAAACGTAACTAAAAAGAAACACCTCGATTGACGAATCCTTTTAGCATCATTTACTAGTTAATTAAGAGAGAGAAAAGAAGGTATCAGTTATCCTCTACCTAAAAAAAATGTAGCTACAACGCCTAAAACTAATTAAGTTGTAGGAATGTCGTTTTCACTAAAAAGGGTTAACAACATAAGCAAAGAACATCATGGTAAAACACTTGAATGTTTTAATCAACCATGTGCCCATCTGATCTTAGAAAGTACGTACAGTTATCCTCTGGAAAAATAGTACTGTAATCATCAGTTCTAATTGTCTAAATAAATTCCCAATCTAACAGAAACTGACAGACTAGATAAAGACATCATGCCAACTCTCCTTTCTTTATGTCCCTGTCTCCCCACCTGAATTGATTATAGTATTCCAACCTAGAAGTTAGCCCAAAGCCCCAAATATAGAAAATTTAGAAATTGACAGCATGCAGAACATGGCATCATCACATTCTCAGACTGAAAAAAAAAACATTCATCGTGTTTAGCTGGTCTAGCCAAGCATTCCAGCTATGGGAGCTAGTCCAACAAATTAGTTGGTGGAGGACGCAAGTCAAAATCATATCTTACCAACATTCATCTAACTGACCACCATAGCTCAAACAGAAAAAAATTGTAATAATGGACAATAAGATTTTTATTCCAAAATTCTAATTCCAGAGTCTGATCACCTTATTATGGCAGTGCTCAGACAAAACGTTTGCACTCAGCAGCCGCCTACCGATCCTGCCAAGGGTAGTCCCAACAGCAACGAAATGCTTCTTGGTGGCATGTCGCCTACCGGCGTGCACATCTGGCTTCTTGCATGGCAGCATGTCGAATGTCCATCCTTCAGGGATGCATGTCTTCTGGATGCTCCCCTGGAACACCGTCAACAGCAGGGAGATGAACCCCAGAAGCATCAACTCTGCATAACATCACACAAAGGTTTGTGCCGTAAACATCATATCTTTATCTTATCCCCTAGCCGTATAGTACTTCTGTAACATCGACGGGTGAGAGGCCGTTTGGATGGTTGCCGTTCAATTGCGTCTTGCGACGGAACGATCCGTTCTGGCACTCACAGTTGTATACACAAAATTCCTGCCTTCTCTTCTTAATCAAATATGGGCCTTGATCCGCTATAGCGAAAAAAATCTTTATCTTACCCGGAATCATAGAAAAGGAAAGGAAGACTTCCAAGAGCCTTTCTATATTCTTCGTTTTTGCTAAGAATTAAGATTCTGATGAAAAAAGTACGCTCCAACATCTTTTTATTTAGATCTCTAAATATTGTCATTTTCTGTTCTAGGATTTTGATCTCGTTAGTCAAATATAGAGAGCAAGTTTGGCTCTCTTGAGTGGCATAAGATATAGAAAAGCTATTAGAGGATGAAATAATATAGAAAACAAGTTTTAATCAAATAGCTATCCAAAGGATGATTTAGAGAGTGGATTTAAGAAAACACTCTTGGAGATGCTCTAAGATTTCGCACCGGGGTCATTGCATTGCTGTTATATAAATCACAAAAGTTTTTTCATAGATGCATTTTTAAATAGCGCAATCCACCTCGGTCAGCTTCTCCAAAGGAACATCAGTCCCCGATATTCTTAGTAGTCAAACCATAATGCTAATAATGTGGAAGATATTCTTAGTAATCAAACCATAATGGGGAAGACTGTTTGTATGTGAGTTTCATCCCTATAAAACTTATTTTATCCTGCAAAACTTTTATCTTCTCTTTTCATCTATATATACCATGTCATATCAATTATCTCAGAAGCGAAAAACAAGGAGGAGGAGAAATATAATTGAGGCACCTTCTTTGACCTTGAGCAGCGCCTCATAGAGCGGGCGCCTCTGGTTCTTCTTCTGGAGCTTCTGCAGGACATGACAGACCGGTCAGACACCCAGATTAGCCGCGCCATGGCCGTCAGCAGGAGATCGATCGAGTATATATGAAATAAACCCTATCGAAGAGAACCGTCGAGCAAATCCTCCATGGAAGCAGAGCATGCATTGCATACACACCTTGCCGAGGTAGTGGAGGCCTCGCTCGGCCAGGAGCGAGAGGAGCACAATGAGCGAGCAGACCCCCGCGACGATCCACGTCGGTGTGAACTCCAGCGCCGTCGCCTCCGTCTCCTCGTCGTGCGCCATTCAGCCCACTACTCCTGCTGCTGTCCTGCCGAAAGCTAGCGTCGAAATAGAGGAGGAAACGTGAAGCGTCTCGCCTCTCCCGGAAGGAAACGCGCGGCAGATCGACTCGCTTCGGCTAGTTGGCCGGTGCTGCAGCTGCATGCTGTACCTGTATATATATATATCCCAAGTATCCAACGGCTGCTATTCAGCAGCTTGAATAGCTGTTACTACACAATCGAGGTTCGAGCTGATGATTGCAGCTTGGATGTGTCCCAAGTTTCCATTTCCACCTTCATATTCGAGGCTCGAGCTCATCGCAGCGTCCGGGCAGCTTGAGGAGCGAGCCGATCTTCTAGAGATATATATAGAGTATATCCAGACGACCCGGCAGCATAGATGAATGGGAGCACGCAAGGACTGTTAAGGGAGTGTTTGGTTGGAAGGACGGTTTAATAGATAATATAATATATTTATAACTATAGCAATTAGTGTCTAATCATAAACTAATTAAACTTAAAAATCGTCTTACAAATTATTCTCTAATTAGATTTTTTATTTCATAAATATACTTTATACATTTGTCTAAACATGCTATTGCTGGCTTGTTGTATACCTAGACCTAGACCTAGGCACCGCCACAGTTTTTTTTTGCAGTTTTGCACTTGTGGGAACAGCACTTTTTTCTTTTTTGGAAAAATTGGGAACAACAGTTATCAATCCCGTTGTAGAATGACACATCTGTTTGGGAACCTAGGACAATAATATCTAAGAGAAACGAATAGATATATCTAGTAGCCTGAATGCCTTGCACGCAACATACACACATCCGGCCAATGTACGATGCCAATATGAATATGCCGGGTGTGATGAGGTAAGCGGTGGCGCCACAGTTTGTCTTACGATCGTCAGTTCGTCACTGGGACGGTGAGAGCAACGGGCAGCCAAAGGGTTTGGAAAAGACTGCATCCAGATCACTCACCATCATCGGAGCATCAGCTGGCAGACTGGAGCTAGCAGTGGCGGAACCTTTGATTAAGCAGGGTTGAAATAAATATGATCATATTTTTTAGAATGATAATATATATATATATAATTATGTGTTTGAAGAACTTTTAAAAATATATTACACTATTTCTTACTAAAATAACATATTTTAACAAAAAATAGGTAAAACTGATATTACTTGTGCTATAAATATCAATATTTATATAGGTATTTATATGAAATCACTGTGCTTGGGTGGGGGGGGGGGACACCCCCTGTTCCGGCAGTGGACTGGAGTCAGCTTTCTCCAAGCAAACGAAAAGGTTTTGTTCCTCTGTTCGCCCTTGACAATTGTGGAAAAAACTTTGGGTCATGGTCTCTTTGAAATTTCACCACAATTAAACTATAGAACCTGCAATTATGAATTGTTCCATTTAATTACAGAAAAAATAGATCTAAAGTTATAGCAAAAACTTTATACTAAAGCATACCATATTATATGTTAATTGTATAGATCTACTCATGTTGAGTCCAAAAAAAATAAAATTTCTATTATATAATTTTTTTTGTGATTTACTATGATTTTTTTAAAGATTCAGCCAAAATAAATAATAAAATAGATAAAAGATAAAACCACTTTCAAAACTACTTATAATAAGACGAGGTACGTGTTGACGGTCAATAACTATGAAATCCGATTGCCAATTACTACCAAAGATAGAGAAATTCAGCAAGCCAACCTCACTTATGCCTTTATTTCTAACTTAGTTCCACATATATTTGGAGAATTGTATTTTTACAGGTCATGAACATGAATACATGAGGAGTATTCATCAAAAGGTGCTTTTCAACTCACAAACGTGCAAAGAACAAGAATACATCATCCTAACATGTATCAACAAGGTGCAACGTCCGAAGACTAGACCAGGAGCCACCACGCAAAAGGCGGTGGCCGAGAGGTGGTGGCCAGGGTTCGGCCGACCCCCTCATAGATCCTCTCGCCACCGACCTTCATGAGTGGTCGTATGTCGATGTATGAAGGCAGTTCCCTACATGTTCCCGCGCAAACCCTGGACAACACCGCCTTACCTCCTGTTTAAATAGGGGCTCCACCCCCTCTCATTTTATCATCAAGAAGGAGGTTCATTAGTATTAGTAGTTCTAGATTAGCTCCCTTCCATTAGAATAAGAGTGGTGTGTGAGAGAGAGAAGAGCAAGAGAAGAAGCCAAAGCCCTGAGCGACTCTTCGAGTGTAGCTTTTACACTTAAAAGAGGACCTAGAGCTAGCGACTCCTCTGCTTGTACCTCTATAAGAATCTTACGCTTTGGAGTAAGGATCTTATGTTATCCTTTGGTTATTTAAGTTAAAGAAGTTACCTTTGTGATATTATAGGAGTAAGGATCTTATGTTATCCTTTGGTTATTTAAGTTAAAGAAGTTACCTTTGTGCTATTATAGCTTGTGTGATCGACGTTCGTTCCAGTAGCGAATGCTCTAGTAGAAGGGCCCTGATAAAGACGGATGACCCTTGCATGCACACTAGAGTAATAGCGAACAGCGTAGACGTGGTGTTTAGGTTGGACATTATCTTCGGTTTGCCTCTCTCCGGTTGAGGGGATAGCGGCAGGTGGTGACCACCCTGACCGTTCTTAGCATTCCCCCGTTTGACTTGAGGTAGAGCTTTGACCGGCATTGCTTGGTAGACCAACCATACTTTGGAGCAAGTTGCGGTAAAACAAAGTTATCTTCATTTAAAATACTTAATCGTAGAAAAACCTCATCACCATCATTTAAAAGACTAATTAAAGAGTCTAGTTCAACTGTCCTGAAAAATACGATACCCTGAATACTTTCGGTTTCGGGTGAAGTGCTACAACGATGTATTCGTGCGCTTACAAATTCTTCTGTATGCGTTAAGAAACACTAATAGTAAGTTAAATGGTCTTAAAAATTGAGGGGGGTGTTTTGAGTTTAGAGAAAAAAGACTTTCGCAAATATTGATGAATGTAATGTGGACTTTTTCCTAGTATAAGTATAGGACTCTGGTTCCTACTGGACTAATAACAGACAAGGCTAACGGGCCTAAACTCACCCACTCCTATTAGGAGGCCAGGGTCCAGGTCATGACATGCACAGACCACAAAAATGGCTTCAAGATACTACGAGTCTACGACAAACACTTCGCGGCTGCTGCAACAACTATCTACAAAAAAAAAAATGATGGCATATGAACATGTTACATCATTACAACACGGGAACCCTACTGTCCCATCACTGATCACCCTGTGTTTCCAACGACCTCAACATCCTCCCCCTCAGCCTTGGCCATTTCAATCTTAACAGAAGGTCCTGCCGAATCGGCATTGATCGTCGATTCGTTCTTGCTAGCAGCTGCAGCTCCCTTCAGTCCCTTCCTCATCTTGACCTTCTGAGCCCAGCCCAGGACGCCCTGCTGCACATGCTCGTTGAAGATCTCCTTCTTGTAGCAGCTGCCCATCTTTATGCACAAGGGAGCAAACGTTTAATCATCAGAATAGGAGTTTTTTTTAGGATAACAGTCTGTGTAAACAAACCATATGTGAACGCTGACGCACCTGGGTTACAATTGCATACAGAGGCAGGGTGCTGTAGCTACACAGAAGCTGAATAACAACCCTGCAAGTACAAAGCGTGGATACAAGTGTCAAGAGAAATACTGAGGCTTGCCTTTTCCTCATGGCATAAATGGACAATAAACTGGAGGCATTTGATTTGAAATGATCAAAATACCCGATGACAAGCCTCGGCACAATAAAACGAACTTGTCCCATGATGCATGAGTCGAATCCATAAGTGCTCTAGAAAAGATAAGGAGGGTCAACAATGTTGTTTGTGCTTAATTATCACATCTCACTGCAATTTACGAATGATGCATCAAACTGCTTACCAGTATCCAGAAGAAAAATGCAATCTCAAATGCATTCTGAAAGAGGATGAAGTGGATCAGGTAAAGGATAATCCTAGGCTTGCCGAACCAGAAGTGTTCATCTGATGGTTTTACGATCACATCACCCTCGATCGCTGTGTGCTTCTCAGCTACATCATGGGCTAACTGAGCTATGACATGCTCCAGCTTGGTGCCAATAGCTAACAGAAGCTGCAAGAAATAAAGAGCTGTCCAGTAAGCACCTAATACTGAATAGGTATCAAGTGGTCAAGGATCATCAACACTTATTGTTCAGATATGTGCAAAGCCCAGCCTATAATTAAAGCAAATGATGGCAACGTATCATATGCAACCCAGCTTCGTGTGCAACCTATGCAACCACCAATTAAGGCCACAGGATTTAGATCCAATGTCTGAGGTTTTTTTCACTTAAACCCCTCCACCTGTGGGTTTAAATCTAACCCGTGTGTATCCAGATGGGAGGGTTTAAGTGAAAACAACCTCAGATGTTGGATCTAGATCCTGTGGCTTTAATTGGTGGTTGCATAGGTTGCACACGAAGCTGGGTTGCACATGATACGTTCCCTCAAATGATTCATTTCATCATGATTTTGAGAAAATCAGTACACGGTAAAAGGTAAAATCAGTGCATGGTACAAAGGGTAAAATCAGTACACGGTAAAAGGGTACCAGGTTTAGTTCCCCTGTAAAGGCAAAGCTAAAATGGTCACAAGTGAACATCAAGTAAGCAAGTATTGACACATGTCTCCAATGCAAGAGTTGGTGGGTCCTTTTTAGCGATCTTCAAAATCTAGACATTAGAGAAAACTAGATTGGCACTTTAAAACAACAAAATATAAGCACTTACAAAAAGGGGAAGGAAAGCAATCCAAAAGTATGTGTGCCAGCCTGCAGATTAATGGAACAAGTGGTAAGTTGTTCTAAGAAGCTTAAATACATACTGAAATATTACAATTGTACCTAGCTGTCTGTTGATAAAGACGAATTAACTCGTCGTGCACAAATACAGCGCAGGAAAATAGAAATAATAATGAAGGTCTTTTCTGTTAACAAAGGATAGCTAAGTTTTACCGTTAACATTCAGCAACAGAAATATCACCACAAAGACCCACAAGTACCAGCTACAAGGGAATAGAAACAACATGGTTAAGTTTATTCAGGAAAGAAGATTTGCATCAAACTTAATAAAAGAATATATAAACATGTGCACCATTCTATGGATTACCTTATGCCTACTACTTTCTTAAAATCAGCCTCTAATACCCTTACCATGTATCTATGGAAATCAAAATTTGGATTTCCAGGGCAGTGAGTCTGCAACGAAGGAAAAAAAACCTTGTTTACAGGCCAGGAAAACTCAACATTAGCTTATCATTTGGGCCGATCCTTACCATGATAAAACCAAGACGCATTGTGGTGTAATCTGATTTAGATACTGATCTATAAAACTGCTTGCCAAAAGAATGCTGAAAAAGAAAGAAAAGTGAATACGGTCTTCTGTAAAAAGTTCACCAATGGTAACAGAAAGCAATTACCACAAGATAAAAAAAATGTGTATGCAAACTTGACTAATAAACGAAGTTCTGCCACATACAAAAAGATAGAAGATAAAAGAATACATGTAACACATTACTTACCAGCCAACTCAATATTTTAGAATCTTTGCCAATACCCTTAAAACGTTTCTTGATAAATTCATGATGACGTACATGGGTTACCTTCTTAGGCCCTGAAATTTCAGTCCATTTTATATTCTAAAAAAAATAAGTGTTTCTTCTTTTTATGAGCAAAAATAAACATATCATAAAGAAAAATATAAACATATCATAAAGAACACCCTTTATATGATCCTTATTATAGAAGTACCAAAAAGTACCACTAATTATAATTAGGGAGGCACCGACACCAAAATTTAGTCACTAGCACCAGAAATCGGTACCACATATACTAATTTTTGGTACCTCCCATGTTATAGTTGGGTACATTTTCAAGGAGCATAAAAGATCTCAAAACAAAGAAGCTCCTTAAATTAATTTGCAGTCACACAAGAAGACTAAAGAGTAAAGACTACTTCAAATGCAAGTGTGGAACTGCAATAAAATATGAGTAACAAACTAGATCCTGATACCATTTCCAGGAGCATCTTTTTGAATTCCATTCTCCCACTGTTTCCATTGGTGTATCTGAGTAATTAAATACAGTTACAAACAGACAGCAAAAGTAGTTGCTGCTAAACTGCAAGGCATGCCAAAAGCTGCGTACCTGTGCACCTCCTAAAAGCATAGTTGTGACGCTGAAAATAACATGTGTGATTGCCAGAACAAATATGAAAATGTGCAGCTGATGTATGGCTTCAAGGGACAGAAGTGGAACTCTTCCCTGTAAAAAACAAACAGTAGCTTAGATACACCATTAAAATTAAAACATTAGTAAGAAGAAACACCTCGATTGATGAATCCTTCTAGCACCATTTCTAGTTAAGAGAGAGAGAGAGAGAGAAAATAAAGGTATGAAGTTATCATCTATGCTAAAAAGGAAAGGTAGCAAAATCTAAGTTGTAGGAAGGTTGCTTTCAATCTAGGACTACTCTAAAAAGGAGAAACATATTAGGCAAGCACGTGATGATAAAACACTGGAATGTTTTAACCGATCATGTGCTCTAAAAAACATAGTACTGCAATCATCAGTTTGAATTGTCTAAATAAATTCCTCATCTAACAGAAATTAACAGATTTATACTAGAGAAAGGCATCATGCCAACCCTTCTTTTCTGTCAATGGTTCCAACTGCCAACTACTACCAAGTCTCATGTACCAGTCTCTCCACCTGAATTACAGTATTCCAACTTGGAAGCCAGCCCAAAGCGACAAACATAGAAAATTAGAAATTGACAGCAGAACATGGCTTCATTACGTTCTAAATAAAACTGAAAAAACATTAATCATGTTTAGTTGGTCTATCCAACATGATTCCAGCTATGAGGTCCAACAAATTATTTGGTGGATGCAAGTCAACGTCATATCTTACTAACTTTCATCTAACCAACTGTCACGGGTCAGATAAAAACAAAAATAATTGTAATGGACACCAAAATTCCAATTTCCAAGAGTCTGATCACCTTCTTATGGCAGTGCTCAGCCTCAGCAGCGCCTTCACTCAGCAGGCGCCTACCGATCCTGCCAAGGGTCCCGACAGCAACGAAATGCTCCGTGGTGGCGGCCTCATTGGCCTTCTCATCTGCCTTCTCGCATGGCAGCATGTGGAATGTCCAGTGTTCAGGGATGCATGTCCTCTGGATCATCCCCTGGAACACCGTCAGCAGCAGGGAGATGAACCCCAGAAGCATCAACTCTGCATCACACAAAGACAGAGACAAAAAGTTCAAGTTTGTGCGGTGCCGGTGAACATCTTTATCTTATCAAGAATCATAGACGAAAGGAAAGGGAGACGAAGATTTTTGCACCACGCCCATTTGTTTGGTCACCGCAGAGCTTGAGAAAGTTACATCCTTTTGCCGTTAAATCACAAAAGTTTTTTTGCCGAGATGCATTCTTAGTGTGTAATAGAGAACCAACCATCGCAATCAAACATTCTTTGAACCAGTCACCCGGTTTCAAGGAAACCCATGAAAGAAAAATAACAAAATTTTATACCAAAAGTTTTTTTTTAATAAAAAATAAAGATTTCTTTGTCATCCTCTTCTCCAGAGGAGAACCAATCATCTGTGTTTGTTATCGGAAAAAAAATCACCAGTGTTCTTAGTAATAATCAAACCATTTGTGCATGCAATCCTCCTGCGATAAGCGTCGGAGCGAAAGAAACGAGATGGAGAAGAAATGGGGGGCACCTTCTTTGACCTTGAGCAGCGCCTCGAAGAGCGGCTTCTGGTTCTTCTTCTTGAGCGTCTGCAGGACACGACCGAGGCCGGCCGGTCTCCCAGATCAGCCGCCATGGACGACGACAGCATATCGAACAGAATGGCTGAGTGAATCCAGGAAAAAACAGAGCATGCATACACACCTTGCCGAGGTAGTGGAGGCATCGCTCGGCGACGAGCGAGAGGAGCACGATGAGCGAGCAGACCGCCGCGACGATCCACGTCGGTGTGAACTCCAGCGCCGCCGCCTCGCCGTCGGCCGCCATCGCCGCCCGTGCCAGCCCCTTCCCCCCGCAGAAAGCGTCGAAATAAAGGGCTCGCGTCTCCCACGTGAACCGACCGTCTCGCCGCTCCCGGAACGAAACGCTCGGGCGGCGCGGCGGGGCGCGGAGGCGGAAATGGAAGGAGCGGCGCTACGCGCTAGGACTGGAAGCTGAGAACTGAGCAACTGCTCCAGTCCAGGCTACAGTAAAGAGTGAGAATTAGCCGCGGGCGGTCCACCGACCACCGTGTTTGTTTTTGCCTTTCTTTCTTTTTTTTTTCCCGGCAATGGCTTCACTGCTCGCAGCTAGGGACTTACTCGCATTCAAATTTTTGTTCCAACATGCTCCTTCAATTCCAAATTATAAGATACAGTATTTGATTTTTATTATCTCAAGTTTAATCATTTATCTTATTTAAAATTTTTATATAAACATATTAGTTAAATTTAAGTAATTTTTGAAGAATTTTATTAATAAACCAGGCCACAATAAAAAATTAACATTTTACGTAAATTTTGAATAAGATGAGTGGTCAAACTTGGTATTAAAAAAATTAAACATCTTTTAATTTGGGATGGATTAAGTAGTAATAATAACTATTATTTAATAGATATTTCTTGCCTTTTGATATTTTTCTTTTTCCAACGTTGTATATCTTTATTTCTTTCTATTTATTCTTTTTTATTTTTTGTGGACTAAACATTTTTTTACTGTTTCTTAATTCGTGTGTCTAAATCTAAACAGCCTGGTCGCTGTAGCTTCTTATAGGCTATAGTTGTCCAAGTAGCTGCAGCGAACAGAACCAAAAACATCAAAATGAGTAGTGTGTTTGGGATACAGTTTATAAATTGTTTAAAAAATAATATTTTTTTCTAGCCACGTTTCTCACGTAGCCTCTGTTTTTTACTACAAACAAATAGAGATGCCATGGCAGAATAATTTATTTTAATTAATTTTTTTTCTCTATCTGCACGGTTTTCGTGAAAACGTTTCTAGGAAGCAGTAAACTCTTTACGCGTTGTTTTTCTGCGCAGACCTAAAATTTGTTTTCTCCTCAAAAAAAAAAAAAATTGTGGAAACTGATGTTGACTTAGAGTGCCTTGGGAGCAAGGGAACAGACCGTGGTTCGAAGCGACGGGAATCGGTCACGGATGTGCTTCTCCAAAGGTCTTCCTACTTTCGAGAAAAAGGCGCCGTAGTACATGAGTACTCCTTCCGTACTTTTAGCAGGGTATTAAGTTATTTTAGATTTAATTAGCTTTATATAGAAAATTATAAATACTTGTGATATCAAATAAATGTTATTGGATCTATTATTCAAACTTTCATTGTATTCTTCTATACTACTCCCCTTTACGAAAGAATCAATTTCTAGAATTCGTGTGAGTCAAACTTTTTTTAAGTTAGACTTACTTTATAGAAAAGAGTAACAATATCTATGATATAAAATGCACATCATATGAAAATATATTTTATGATGAATCTAATAATATTAATTTGATACCATAAATCTTAGTATTTTTTTAGAAATTTGATCAAAGTTTAAAAACTTTGACTTAAGACAACTCTAGAAATTGACTCTTTTGTAAACGGAGAGAGTACATATCTTTAATCTACCTCCCTCAAAAAGAAATGATGTTTTTAACATTCTTAGGATAGATTAATGACAATATTACTCATGTATATTGAAGGTGATCCATGCTAATTAAACAGATATTAATTAAAAGAAATATATCAAGGGATGCAAACCGCACAATCTGATATGGGTCCAACATAGTTCCAAAAGCTAAAACGTAAAAAAAATGTATAATTTTGAATCCTAAAACATTAAGTTTTCTATTATGAAGAGAGGGAGTAACTAATATCTTAGAAAATGGAGTATTTCTCGTCTAGAAATGATAAGCGCACTTGGTCAGGAACCACGGCTTTTATACAAACAGATTTTGATATTTAATTTACCTTCATACAAAGATGTTTTGATATTTAATTTGTCTTAAATTATTGTAGATAACTGTGAAACAATTGATATCATCTCAAAGACACTTAATTTAATTAATTATTGGTTAGATTTTTGTAAAATTTGCCTTTTCTCTAATCAAATACTCTTTATGATTCTTAGATGCGGGGAGTATAGTTATCCTTTAAATGTATGATATTGTGTGAATTAACACGTGCATATGTATTATATATTTGATCCAATTCCTCCAGATATGTCAAATTTTTTAAAGAGGGGGAGGGGGGGCAAAAGGAATATGCGAACTCGGATGCGCTTGCCATGACGACAGAATTGTGTAGCTATTACTTTCTTAGGGCACTCACAATGCAAGACTCTATCACAGAGTCCAAGACACTTAATTACATATTATTTATGGTATTTTGATGATGTGGCAGCATATTTATTGAAGAAAGAGGTAGAAAAAATAAGACTCCAAGTCTTATTTAGACTCCAAGTCCACATTATTCGAGGTAATAAATAACTTTAGACTCTATGATAGAGTCTGCATTGTGAGTGCCCTTAGTACAAAGATGTGCAATCTTCAGACTATCTCCAATAACACCATCCAAAATGCAAGACTTGTTCGACCTTTGGATAGCACTACACTCAAAGGGTCTAATACTCATTCGATATCTGAAAGAGCATCTAGGCCCCTAGTGGTTTTGGTGATTAGTGACAATGTTGATTACTATGACTAACGTGTGTTTTGCAGAGGCAAAGTCATTGGTAAGGTCATGGTAATAGGTACTCGATAGACAGGGACCTACATGCCTACTTAATAGTGGAAATCGTTTCGGTTTTCAAAGGATGGTTGGACATCGTCAAAACTAGACTAGGTCTAAGTGCCATATGGTGAAGAAGGGCACTTAGAGTAGTTTAGGACTTTGTTTTCCTTTGACCGTACTATTAAGAGGGGCTTTGATCTAGTAGCTTGACTTAGGCAAGGCTTTAGGTTTAGGTGTGGTGCACACTTGGTAAACCTAGCACTAGGCAGCTCAAAGATAGTCCTTAGATCGAGAGGAACAAACTTCGTTTTGGAACGGTCGCGTTTCGACGAAGTTAGGGTGCCTAAAGAGGCACCGAACGCTGCACCGGACGCTCTGTGAGTGCGTCCGGTGAGGTCCATAGCCGTTGGAGGGTTTCGGTGCTTAGGGTTAAGCACCGTACGCTGGCACCGGACTCACTGGGCAGCGTTCGGTCCCACACCCAGGGAGGCTGTAAGCTTCCCTTGAGCACCAGACGCTAGCACCGGACGCACCGGGTAGCGTCCGGTCCCGTACTCAGGGAGTTTGTAAAACTCCCCAGAGCACCGGACGGTGCCACCGGACGCTGAGAGGTAGCGTCCGGTGACCTGTCAGACGCAGGTACAGTTAGCCGTTATGTGTCACCGAACGTTCGGTGCAGAGCGTCCAGTGCAACATTAACAGCGTCCGGTGATCCCGTTTTCAGTGGAAAACGGTTGGCTGACCTTTGGACTTCGTGGGGTGTATTTATACTCCTCCACCTCGTCCATGAGAGCACTCTTGCCCATTTGAACATCAGAGAAGCTTGTTGTGGAGCAAGAGACTAGCAAGAGCCTAGAGAGGATTGAGATTTGAGTGATTTCTTGTGAGAATCCTTCTCTAGTGAATTCCAAGAGTCAAGTGTGCATCCACCACTCTCTAGAGCCTTGTTTGGGTCAAGTGAGAGTTCTTTGCTTGTTACTCTTGGTGATCGCCATCACCTAGACGGTTCGGTGGTGATTGGAGGCACGAAGACCGCCCGGAGTTCTTGTGGGTGGCTCGTGTCAAGCTTTTGAGCGGTTTTGGGTGATTCACCGCGACAGAGTGTCGAAGAATCAGCCCGTAGAGAGCACTTGGTCCTTGCGCGGACCAAGGGGGAGCAAGACCCTTGCGCGGGTGCTCCAACGAGGACTAGTGGAGAGTGGCGACTCTCCGATACCTCGGCAAAACATCGCCGAGCACTTTCTTCCACTACTCCTTTACATTCTAGCTTTTACTTTGTGTTTTTACATTCTTAGAATTGCCATGCTAGAATAGGATTGGAACTAGGATGCAAAACTTTTATCCGGTAGCTCTCTAGTCACTCTAGGCACAAGGGGTTGAATTGGAGCTTATAGGTTGCTTAAATTTTTTAGAGAAGCCCAATTCACCCCCCCCCCTCTTGGGTATCTTGATCCTTTCAGTATCTTCTCCAACAACATGATACAAAAAAGAACTCTTTTCGCAAATGGGTTTCCAAGAGAGAGGATACTGATTTAGGTTATGTCTCTCAAGCAACTTAAAATGAATCTCCTGTATAGGTAGTGTGTTGGAGATCAATTTTGGATCTCTTGCTACCCGTTCTGGGTTTAGGTTCTTATATGGGTCACTTGTTGGAGATAGTCTCATGCGTATTAAAATAGGAAAGGTGTTTTTTCCCAATAATACAAAATTACATAAGGCTTGACCAAATCTTATCTTATCTTATCATGAATGACATATGTTTCTTGACTGAAGAGAGTATTGACCAGCTATTCTATTCTAATCTTATACTTATATATTGTTAGTATAATTTTATAGCAATGAATGGTATACTTAAAAAAATGTAACTAATGAGGTTCTCATGTGGATTGAAGTCTCCAACTTGGCCAGGTCACTCATAATTACCGCTAACTATTTTTCTGTTGGGATGAGATAGGTAGGGTTGTTAACAGAGATGCATCTACGATGATTTTGTCGTCGATCCAATATTTCGAATATACTCATATGGACTCCTCCTCCGTTCACATGGGTGAGCATTTTGGCTTGTATTATGATCACTTTGTATTGTGTTTTGAAATTTTTTTGAAATGTTGAAATTGTATGATTCATTAGGACTGAGTAAATATTTGTTAGAAATGATTCGATGAAGTGTTTGTTTACACTTCTTTTGGGACGGAACGTTTCACCATTTATTTTTGAAGAAAATTTCGGACATATAAATAAAAGTACTCCCTCCATTCTAAAATAAACACATGTCTCACTTTCATTTTTTTTAAGTTTAACTAAAATTTATACATATATTAGGATATATTATATGTACTGAATACCATTAGTTTAAAACATGTAATGTACTTTTATAGTAAATTGTTTTGAAGATATAAATGTTGGTATTTTTCTATTTTATTTTGTATAGTTAAATCCAAAAAGATTTGACTCTTCAAACGTGCAGTTATTTTCCGACGGAGGAAGGGAGTAGATTTCCTTGCCGACGGGAAAATGGTGACCGAGCGCGCGGCTGGCAGTGGCAGTGGCAGTGACATGCGGACACGGCCGGTGACCCGATCGAGCAGCATGAAAGCTGAGCCCCCTCGTCACGACGCGAGAAGACCACGCAAAGCAAGAGGTTGGCGCCAACGGGTCGCGCTGTCATTGTTGGACGGCTAGTAGGAGTCGATTGTAGGTTTTTGGTGGCATGCGCGTGTCACCCGCCCGCTAGTAGGGTCTTGCTTAGTTCACCCTAAAATTCTAAAAAAAAATTAAAATTTTTTATCATATCTATTTGGACATATGCATACAAATCTTTTGAGCCAAGTTAATATATAATTAAACAATAATTATTAAATTCAAATAAAAGTATTGCAGTAGCTAAATCCAAATTTTTTCACTAACTAAACAAGGCCTACCAGGGTACTCGCTCCGTCTCAAAATAATTATCGTTCTCGTTTCCTCAGGAAAAAACTTTAATTAAATATATATATTAAAAAGTATTAATACTTATGGTACATAATTAGTATCACCGAAAAGATCTTTGAATCTAATTTTTTTAAGAAATTTATTTAGAGATATAAATATTACACATATTTTTTATTAATTTAGTCAAACTTGTGACACGAAAACTTAAAATGACAGTTATTTTAGAACGGAGAGATTATGGTTGTATGCATGTGGGGCCGGCTGAACATGTGGTGGGTGTGCCCTGTCGGTGGGGCAGTCGGGAGTAGAACCGGTGGACCGTGGACGGCAACGGAAAGGAGGCAGCGCAGCGCTCTCGTCTTGTCTCGGTGTCGGATGGGGGGTCATCATGATTTTCAAAACAAGTGGACGGCGACGGTGCTGCTCACGTCTCTCCAACTCCCAACTCTCATCTTCCCTGCCCAGCGGTCGGCCACATGTGGAGCTATCATGCTCCACGTTTTTTAGCTCTATTTTATGTTTTTAGTTAAACAGTTTCAGTTTCACACACTGTTCAAAAAAAAAATAAAGTTATAAAAATATTTAAAGAGATACTCTATAAATTTTAATTTTTTATGAAGCTACTCCACAATTAAATTTTTGTGAAGTCCGGCACGCGTGAGACCGACCTCAGCTTTCACGGCCATGCCATCAGCCTCCAGCCGCCAGGTGTGTGCCCGAGCCCGTCCGTCTTCGCAAGCCTCTTGTGTTGTCTCGATGACATGGGCTTGGCTAAAAGCCAAGCTTAGTGGCTGGTGGCCTAGACACCACTA
Organism: Sorghum bicolor; assembly: GCF_000003195.3. Lineage (NCBI taxonomy): Eukaryota > Viridiplantae > Streptophyta > Magnoliopsida > Poales > Poaceae > Sorghum > Sorghum bicolor. Next base: position 49,725,522 of record NC_012878.2, read on the forward strand.
TTTTCAAATCATTTTTTTTAGAAAAAAAGAACTTGGAGCTTTCCTCAAGGGCAATATAATATAAGCCTAGAAAGTCGATCTTAACGTGGCTACGGCCAGGGACAAAGCCAAGAAAAAATTTAGAGGGGCTGAATAAAATTACTAAATCGACTTAGCTCTATTATAACCTCTTACAATAAAAAATTATTAGCTTTAAGTAGTCTTATATTAAAAACATCAATCAACGATGAAATTTATAAAATATATCTAAAAATTAAAGATCTCAGTCCATCCTATCTTATAAATTTATGTTTAAAATTAGAAGGGAAGCACTAGGGCGCTCCACTGGTCGAGCAGTGGTAGAGGAGGTTGGAGCCCCCTAGCCCACCGCTAGGCTACAGCCGCCGTGTGCACACCCAACGAAGACAGCTCGTCAATTTCCATGGCTATTAATTAGATAGCTACAAATTTTAGTCGGTTATTAGTAGTAGAGAGCTGTTTAAATCCATCTTAGCAGCCGACACAAATTTGCCCGTGAAAGTAATAGTTAGGCCAATCTCAATGGCCCGCTTCAATGCACTGTTTCCAAAACAAATCCGCTGACAAAGCATCAATGAAACGAATAATGAAACAACCTCCACAATGAATGAGTTTTACCTTGACGTTTCCTAGGCTGGGCAAAACATTTAATTACTGCAAAATGATTGGATCACATGCAAGATGGTGAAACGATTTAGTCCTCAGTGAGGATTTCATCCCGTTTCACCGCGTGGGAAACAACGTCCGCGGGGTTTCACCATGGTGAAACTACTTTTCTCTCTCTCCTCTTCGTTTCATGCAAAAAGTGCAATTTTACTGACATAGCGCTTTAATAAATGTGCATGACATCCTGGTAAAACCTCCACTGAGACTGGCCTTAGCAGCCATTTAGCTAACAGTTAGTTAATCTTTCAATATCTCTGGTTGGATCACTAGTACTGATATTAGCTGCTAACTAATTTTAGTTGGTTCAACAAGTGGAACCTGAAGCTGGTTTTCCGAAGGTACTGTCGAAGCCCTTAGATTTTATGCAAGGGCCCTAATTTAGAGGCTACTGCTGGCGATGCTTGTAGAATTCAAGAATGATGTTATATACAAGAAGTTACACATGGACGCATGGAAAAAGGAAAAACAGAAGTGCTCGCACATGCATCATATCCTTGCCCACCCAGAGTACACCAGCGGACTTCTTTGTCACAGCTGCTCTCCTATTTCTGCAGTTTTTTTTTACGAAATCTGGAGAGGCCGGAGCCTCTACAGCAACTTTATTAAAGAAGTAAAAAACAGAATTTATACAAGAGAAGTATCCAGGGCGGGGAGAAGAACAAGAGAGGGAAAGAGCTGAACTAGAAAAAAGACTTGGACAAAAAAACTAAGAAACAGGTTATGCGGTTTAGAACTAGAAAAATTAAGAAACAAGGCTTTCAGCCCAAAGAACTAGCTGATCATCAGAGCTAGACTTGACCCTATGATGTAAGAGACCCACTTCTTTTGTCAGAGTTCTTCAGCAGTTTGGGATCGAAATTTGAATGCCCTTGAAAATCAGATCATTTCGTGCAGTCCAGATGGTCCAAGCCAGTAATATGATGGCTTCCATGAAGAAAGGGGAATTATGCTGGTCTTTGATTTGGTCAACGATGTCAGGGAAGGAGCTCTGAAGGGGAATATCCACCTGAATCAGGTTCCAACAGTGAGCAGCAAAGGGGCAGTTTAAGAACAGGTGTTTCAAAGTCTCTTCAACTAAGCTATTGCAAAGAGCACAGGTGTATGAGTCAAGCTGCATATTTCTCCTTCTTAGGATATTCATGGTGCTCAACCTATCCTTCAGGAGAAGCCAGAAAAAGACCTTATGCTTTGGTTGACAGCAATTCTTCCAGAGCCATATGAACGCAGGATGGATGGGATGGTGGCCTGAAAGCCTTCTGTAGACCTTAGCAGAGGCAAATCGATCAAAGACCCAACAATAGTGTCACTTGTCATTAACATCAGAGGTTGCAATCCCATCGATGGCCTGCTGAACTTCTTGGAGCTGTTGAAAAACAGTGAGGGACAAGGGCAAGTGCACCAAATCAGTGAAGTCATTTGTCTCAAAAGCTTTTTGGGTTGTGATTTGTTTGTTTCGGGCAAAGGAAAATAACTCTGGTTTTGAAGATGCAAGAGAACCAATTTGATGCCAGGAGTCATGCCACAAAAGGACTGAGGTGCCACTGTTGATACGAGGGCTGGCAATGATCTTGAATTCTTGGAGAAGTTTTAAAATGTCTCTCCACCAAAAAGAGCCCTTCCTAGTATGACTGGGGAGCTTACTCCTTTTATAATGTTTCTCCCAGACCAGCTGGACCCAAGGATGTCCAACCTGTTGAAGAATTTGTGCAGGTTTTTCAGAAGAAGGGCTCTATCCTGTTTTTCCAAATCAATTACGTCTAGACCTCCCTCATCTTTTGGAACGCAAACCAATTTCCAGGCAGCCTTGGGCATGGATTTTGGGTTGATAGCAGATCCTCTCCAAAGACAATGTTTTCTGAACTTGTCAATCTGTCTGATGACCCCTTTAGGGAGCTGTAGGGTACACATGAAAAAGGTGGGGAGAGCAGAGAGCACGGAGTTGGTAATCTGAAGCCTGTCAGCCTGGCTTAGAAGAGAGGAGATCCCCCCTAATCTTCTCTCACATTTATTAACAAGGGGCAAAAAATCATGAAATTTGGGTCTGTCAATGCAAAGTGGGAGACCCAGGTAGGTAAAAGGGAGAGCACCCTTGGAGCATCCAAAAGTAGCAGCAAGCAGATCTAATTTTTCAGCAGAAATATTAATTGGAACCATCATAGACTTAGAGAAATTAACCTTGAGACCAGTTGACATAGAAAATGTATTGAGCAAGGATTTCAAGAAAAATAACTGCTTGGCATCACCCTCCATGACAATTAATGTGTCATCAGCATACTGTATAACCGGGAATGCATTTTCAGAAGACATTGGGATGGGTAGCCTGAGTTGACCCATAGCCATTGCTTTGTTGATCATAGACTGGAGAAAATCAGCAGCAATGACAAACAGAAGGGGTGAAAGGGGGTCACCTTGCTTGACCCCCCTTTTACAGTGAATTGTCTTGCCAGGTACCCCATTAAGCATGATTGCAGATGTGCCAGAGGCAAAGATAGCCTCCATCCACTTTAGCCATTTCTGACCAAAGCCCATAGCCCTCATTATGGTGATCATAGCTTGATGTTCAATCTTGACAAAGGCCTTTTCAAAGTCTAATTTGATGATGACAATCTCCTTCTTTGAATGATGACAGAGGTGTAGGTACTCAAAAGCCCAAGCCAAGCAGTCTTGAATGGTTCTAGATTTGATGAAGCCATATTGATTTCTGTGAACCAGAGATATGATATGCTGTTGGAGTCTGTTGGCAAGAACCTTCGTGATGATTTTGACTAAAGAATTGAGGAGTGAAATTGGTCTGAAATCACTTGACTGTCTCGCATTATCCATTTTGGGGATGAGGGTGATGAAAGAAGAGTTGATGCTCTTCAAGCATAAATTGTCATCAAAGAAATCCTCACAAAGCTTATAGAAATCTTGCTTAACAATGGGCCAATATTTTTTCAGGAATTCATTATTAAAACCGTCAGGACCAGGGGACTTATCATTAGGCAAGCTTTTCACAACCGCATCAATTTCTTGAGGAGACAAGGGGATTTCAAGAGATCTGAGATCGATATTGCTCTGCACAAAGAAACTTGGATCTACCCAGAATTGATCAAGATCAGAAGTACCAAGCCTCACCTTGAAATCTTCCCAAAGAATAGCAGCTTTACCAGGATGGTCAGAGACTAGGGTATCATTAGGACCCATGAGTTCACTGATCAAGTTGTGTCTATGTCTCAAAGTGGCATTAGCATGGAAGAATTTAGTTCCTGCATCTCTAAGTTTCACCCATTTGACATTGCCCCTTTGTTTCCACAAGATTCTTTGTTGTTCTAGGAGCTTAAGCAGATGAGAATTAAGGCCATCTTTGAAATTCCATTCCTCAATACTAAGATCTCTGTAATCACTGATGATCTCCAAAAAATGAAGGATAAACCTAGAGTTGGCAATTAATTGCCTAAGCCCAACTTTATTGGCCGCCAATCTTTGAGTCTTTTCCTGAGTAATTTGAACTTAGCAGTTAGAGACCTGGCACTATCAGAGTTCAAAGGTTCAGGTCCCCAGCAATCCGCTACTAAGCCATAGAAATCCTCACAATGGAGCCAATAATTTTCAAATCTAAAGACCTTGCTTTTGGGAATCCCAGTCGAATCAGAGGGCACCATATCGCCATATCGAGAGCTCTAGCAAAAGTGCTGGGAAATGAAACATTCCAGCTGCTAGAAGTGAAAACCCAGTCAAGCTTCGCAAGCAGGGGAGGCGTCTGCATATTAGTCCAAGTAAACTTCCTACCCTGTAAAACAATCTCATTCAATCCTAAAGAACTGATAGCTTCGTCAAACAACAACATTTCATTTAGATTGCCTCCATCTCGGTTTCTATCTTCAGACTTTCTTAAGAGATTAAAGTCACCCATCAGCATCCAATCTACCTCATCAGGCATCTGAATACCTTTCATCCATTCAAGGAACAACAATTTCCCCTCAGGAGTACAGGGGCCATACACACAAGTCAAAAGCCAGCTAACATTGTTATGAGCATAAGAGAATTCAAAAGAGATGCTGAAATCATTAAAGGAGACCTTTTCCCCCTGAAGCAAGAACTTTTCTAGGCAACAAGGATGCCCCCAGAGGCACCAACAGAAGGAAGGAAATCAAAGCAATCAAAACAATTAGGACTGAACTTTCTCAGAAAGCTGATATCAAAGTTCTCCCTTTTTGTTTCTTGCAAACAAAAGATGTCACAACCAGACTGCAAAATCTTGTTCCCCACAGCATCCCATTTCCATTCAGCATTAATGCCTCTAACATTCCAAGAGAGGACTTTCCAAGACCGAAAACTGTTCTGATTCATTAACAAAGGGAGGATAACAACAAAAGAGTGTGTCCCTAGTCTAGCAAGGATCACTACAGCCAAGAGCAGCGCTGCACGTCATTCATCCTCGGGCTTCTGGCCCTTCTTCTTTCCCTCCTTGTCCTTCTTTCCATTCTTCTTGGTTTCTGCTTTTGGGCTGGACTCTGAGTCTGCCACTTCGACTTTCCTTCTCTTGGAGATGGACGCCAGTTTTTTGTTCTTTACTAGGGCTCCATCATTCAGCTCTTCTGGGTCCATTCCACATAGCTGCACACCCAAATTTCTAATAACTTTAGTGGATAGAGTTGGTGGGGAGCAGGAGGTACATCTTCTATCAGAACAAATTGTCCGATTCACTTTCAGGCAGTGAGTCACTAAATACTCAGGATTAGATATTCAGGAAATTTTGATATCAGCATGATATACCCATATTTTCTAGGAATCTGGAGGGGCCAAGGTCCCTACAGCTTAAATTAAATTAAGGAGACAAAAGCAAAGTTCAGAAGTACAGAAGTATTCAAGAGACAAATACAGAAAGGAAAAAAACAGTTCTGTTTGCTTATGCATCTCAATACACTTGCATAAACCAGTCTCCTCAACTCATATTGAGGTCTCAGCTTCGCAGGCATGATTTGATCACTGATCAATAGAACTGCTTAACAAAAGGATACTGATTGAGAAAAATGACAATTACTTCGCCAAAGGTTATTAATTGAACATAGATCAATGGCCAAATATTTCTCCTATATACTACTAGTATATCTGCAATTCTATCCTTCCTAAGAAGGGCCTGTTTGACACAAAGCATGCACAGCTCACAGCTTCAAAACTAAAATTCATGTGTTGCAAACTGAACTACTTTGCTCTATTGCAATGCCTTAGTATATATAAAAGTCTAGTACCTCTATAAGGTACACTAGAGTATGGCGCCCCTGTTCGCTTGAGCTTATCCGCCGAATCTGTCAACCATTCAGCAGTGTTTTTCACTCACAATAAATCAGCGAACAGTACTTTCAGATATAGCTTTTCTGCCAAGCGAAGCTCTGCCAAACGTATTTGATAGAGAAGTGATTCTATGTTGATAATTCTCTGAAATGAACTAGAAGGCTAGGAGCAAAAAAAAAGATAGCTTCTTCTGATTCACTCATACAAAATCACTTTTCACCCATAGTTTATCCTAGAGAATCGTTTCTCATAGAGAATCAAGAGCAAAGGAGCTCTATCAAATAGGCCCTAAGACTGTGTTTGGATGTTGTAGTATTAAAAAACCTTAGTATAGAAACTATAGTTTTTTTTTAAAAAAAAAATTAGGAACTTCAGGTTTAGAACCCACTGATGTGCAAAACCATGGTTTAGAAAAAAGTGACCTAAAGTAGAGTTTTTAAAACTCCAAAAGACTACAATTTTAGCAATACCATGGTATTCAAAACTATAAAGTTTGTTGCATCCAAACACTTCATGTCACTCAAAAACCAAAGTATTTCACAAAACCATGGTACTCCCTTCATCCCAAATAATAAGACGTTTGACTTTTTTTACCTCAAGTTTGACCACTCATCTTATTCAAAAAATTTGTGCAAACATAGTCAACTTTAAGTTATTTTTGAACAACTTTTATTAATAAACCAAGCCACAACAAAAGAAATGATATTTTGCACAAATTGAATAAGACGAGTGGTCAAACTTGATGTTAAAAAAGTCAAACGTTTTATAATTTGGGATGGATTGAGTATTTTTCTAAAACTCCAAAAATAATTTTCATCCAAACAGAGCCTTAATGTGTTTTGCAAGATAATGATAACCTCTTACACCGTTGCAGTATTTTACAAACAGAAGTGGAGTAGCAACAACATAAGCATTGGAATGCATGACAACGTATGCTGCATGACAGAAACTATAGCATGGAATTAAATAACATCACCATACAGCCTAAGAAGCACATGGCAAGCCTTGCTAGCCGATCAAGTATAATGGAATCTCAGCTGGACTGCCAAACATTATGTGATAAATTCAAATCAATAAATACCTGTCATTTTAGACCCAACAATCCCATCTTCTAGAAACACAAGTACCAAACAGATCATAAAAACTACAAATGCTAAAGGAGTAAAGGATGATAAAAACTGAGCTCTGATGAATAATCAAATGGTGTAGTGTACATAGGAATACTGCAAACACAAAGCATGATAGGAACATGGCTTCATTAATTGTTTGGTGTTTTGGAAGACAGAGAAAAGAAAGACTGTTAATTTGGATAGCTAACATTTTTTACTTAGGCTGTGGAAGTCCTATGAAGTATTTGGAAGCTAAACTAAGATTTTAGCGCTAAAAAGATAGATTGGACATCTTCTACAGTGCCTACTTCATATAAATATATAAAGATTATTTCAGGTTTGTGTTTTTGACAAGTCAGTTCTTCATACAATCAATCAATAGAAACAGTAGACATCCAAAAGACTGAAAAATCTTTTGTTTTTGTGTCTTTGCTTTTCCATATGGACCTACCAGAGAAGTATGCCACCAAAGCAAGGCAAGAGCTTCCACCATACCTGAGACTAATTACAACTGAACATCAGCAGATCAGCTACCAGAATTCACTACAAGAGCAGTTACCATCCTCAAAATGGTGGAAACGACTAGCATCTCTCACGATGATCTTCCTTTGTGCAATCTCACTGATGAACTTCATTACTGTGTGACAGTCCCCGCAGACGCGGAGATTCTTTACAACCCGAATCACTGATCCCGGAGGGGACTTGAGTATTCCAAAAGCTACAGCCAGCCTCTCGCTGTGCAAGAACAGATGCTGCTCCTTTTCATTCTCTTCCAAGTCATGCATCACAGAGCTAGTATCAGGGACATAACCCCTCTTGCGCATCTCTGAGACCAATTCCTCAAGAAAACGAGTAATTTCTTCTCCAATATCAAGTGGAACCTCCCCAGCATGAAACATACGAGATTCCCTCCCAGCTTCAATCCAACTATACCCTGGCTCCTTTCTTATCTCCATCTCAGCCATGATTTTTCTTACCTTGGCCACGGAATCCCACTTGCAGTTAACTGCATAGACATTAGATAACAAGATATATGTTGAAGGATCTTTTGGTCTCAGCTCTAGTAAATTATCAGCGACCCTGAGACACATCTGAGTATCGTTGTGCTTCTTACAGGCACTCAATAGGGCGCCCCAACTAGCTTCATCAGGCTCATACGGCATTGTTGTGATGAGTTCTTCAGCTTCTGATAAATAGCCAGAGCGACTAAGAAGGTCCAGATAGCAGGTATAGTGTTGCAGTCCAGGCTTGATGCCATATTCCCGCTTCATTGAATCAAATAGCTGCCGCCCTTTCTGAACAAGACCAGCATGACTGCAAGCATAAATCAACCCAACAAATGTCACCTCATTGGGCTTCATCCCTGCAAGAAGCATCCTGTCGTAAAGAGCCAATACCTCCTCAACTCGACCATGCTGTGCCTCTCCAACAAGAATTGTTGTCCATGAGACGACGTCACGGACTATAATCCCCCCAAACACTTCCCTAGCAGAGTGTATGTCACTGCATTTAGAGTACATGTCAACCAGTGCGTTCCCAACAATCATACTGGACAGAAATCCAAGCGTTATTGCAAAACCATGCAGCTGTCTGCCCAGCACAAGCGCGGCCAGTTCTGCGGCGCCACCGACAACAGTCGCCAGCACGAACGCGTCATCAATCCTGACACCATCCCGCCTCATCTCAACAAACAGCCCCACGGCGCCAGTATTGTTCCCGGCCTTGACAAACCCAGAGATGAGCGCAGTCCACGCGAAGAGGCCGCGTTCAGGCATGCTCCGGAAGAGGTCGATCGCCTCGCCAGTGCAGCCGTTGGACGCGTACCCAGAAACCAGCGCCGTCCACACGACACCGTTCTTGACACCGATACTGTCGAACACCTTCCGCGCATCCTCAGGGACGCCACACTTGCAGTACATGTCGATAAGCGACGACTTAACGACGTCGTCGGCGCTGTACGGGGATGCGACAAAGTGGGCGTGGAGCTGCCTGCCGAGGCGGAGGCTGCGCAGCCTGGCGGCGGCGCTGGCGAGGGAGGCAAGGACGAAGTGGTCCGGGCGGAGCGCGTCGTCAGAGAGCATGCGGCGGAGGAGCGGGAGCGCGAGTTCCGGGGCGGAGGAGCGGGAGACCGCGGCGAGGAGCGCTGAGTAGAGGTAGAGGTCCCGGCGCGGCGCGTCGTCGAACGCGCGGCGGGCGTCGGGGAGGAGGCACGACCTGGCGTAGGCGGACACAAGGAGCGCCGGCGCGGGGAGGAGGTCGGCGAGCCCCTCCTTTAGGAGACGCGCGTGAACGCGGCGTACGGCCCGCGGCGAGCCCGCCGTGGCGCGAATGGCCGCTGCGGCGGCGGGAGGGAGCATGCATAGGAAGGAGAAGGAGGGCAGGGCAGTTCGAACCGGCCGCCGCGCAGCTGGTGGTTTCAATCAGCCTCCAACGGCGCTGTGCCCTTTCCCTTTAATCTCGGCGGCATCTGAACCGTTCATCGGGTAGGGACGGCCGAGATTTCGTCGGTTTGCACCCCCAACACCAAACAAGCTAGCCTGAAGAACTTGGAGGCAGCGACACTTCCAGACAGGTCAGTTCCCTTCCTCGCCGCCGACGGCGTTCGACGTTTCAAGTCCGGCGGCATACCAAGAAACGCCGCCCAATGCCCAGTCCGTTCACTGTTCGGTGTTCGCGATAAATAGTCATGTATAAAGCTTGTTCGATGATCTAAAAAGTTATGGTTTAAAATATTATTCGTTGATTTATTATAAGAGAAAAACACTATTATCTGACAGAAAAGATATGGCTTTCAAGCGAACGAGCTCATAGCATGCTTAACAACCGAAAGAGTGGCAGTCCCCAGTCCCACTCACCATCATATATGCAAGTGCAATACTCTGTCCGTTTGGCCATGCTACGGTTTGTTAGCATCAGAGTTGCAGCATAGAATCGAGTAGGGATAATTGGGAAGAAAGGGAGTTTAGGAAGAACAGCAGTAGAGGGAAAACCAGATACGCAAGTAGCAATAGGGATATTACAAGTATTCGGTTCTGTGTTTGATTCATCCCCCTCCCTCGAGAGAGTCTCAGGTCTTATACAGGCGTTGCGCCTGGCGTGAGCCCGCAGACGCAGCTGCGCTAGCCTACGGCTCACGCCCACTCTGGTCCACTAATCAGCACATTGGGACGTTTGGTTCGACCGCTTTGTCTTGGCCTTGTCGTACTGGTTTCCTCCTCGGGCACGCCTGGTTCCCCATCGTTGCTAACACTCTCCCCCCGAAGAGATGATGCTTGTCCCCAAGCAGGAGCCCGTGGAAAGCGCTGCTTCAGTGCGTCCAAGTCTTCCCACGACGCCAGTGAACGTGGAAGATTTGACCACTGAATGAGGACTTGAGGTACAACGGTGTTGTCAGACGTGCGGATGCGACGTTGGAGTACCTTCTCTGGAATCTGAAGGCCTTCCAGATCCGGAGGAAGTGGCGACACCGTGTAATCAGCAGGGAGGGCCGTCTTGAGTTGAGATACATGGAAGACGGGATGAATGGAGGACGACGCTGGAAGCAACAGCTTGTATGCCACAGAACCCACCCGAGACACCACCTGAAATGGACCAAAGAATTTGAATGCTAGTTTCTGGTTAGCACGTGGGGCCAAGGAAGATTGCACATAAGGTTGTAACTTCAAGTAGACCCAGTCCCCAACTGCAAACTGTCTTTCGGAGCGGAACTTGTCAGCTTGTGATTTCATCCGTTTCTGGGCTCTAGTTAGATGCTGCTGCACAAGTGTATTCATCAAAGATTTCTCCTTGAGCCACTCATCAAGTGACAGAGAATGGACAGCTTCTTTTTCAGAAATGCCAAAGTGCCGTGGGTTGTGACCATATAACACGAAGAACGGAGAATAACCCAAAGAAGAATGCCAGGAGGTGTTGTACCAGTACTCTGCTAAGTATATCCAGTCAGTCCATTTGGTGGGGATAGAACTGACAAAGCATCGAAGGAAAGTTTCCAGACACTGATTTACTCGCTCCGTCTGACCATCTGTTTGTGGATGGTAGGCCGAGGACATCTTCAGGGAGACACCAGCTAGACGAAAGAGCTCTTGCCAAAACTGACTAGTGAATACCCGATCACGATCAGAGACGATGGAAGACGGCAGCCCATGCAGGCGGTACACATTGTTGATGAACAACTTGGCAACTTGAAACGTAGTAAATGGATGGGCTAAAGCAATGAAGTGACTATATTTGGAGAACCGGTCTACCACCACCAGAATGCAATTCTTACCGCCAGATGAGGGTAAGCCTTCCACAAAGTCCATGGATATGCTTTGCCAAGCCATGGATGGCACTGGTAAGGGCTGGAGCAGGCCTGGGTATTTTGCTCTGTCTGGCTTAGCCTGTTGGCAAGTGGGACAGGATTGAACAAAACGTTGCACAGCATGTTTGAGCCCGGGCCAGGCAAACAGTCCCTTGATGCGGTGGAAAGAAGCAGGAATGCCAGAATGCCCTCCAACAGGTGAATCATGCAAAGCCTCAATGATTTTGTGCTGCAGAACTGCATTGGGACCAACCCAAATTCGTCCTTTGTAACGTAACAGCCCCTGTTGCAACTTAAAATGTGGGTCAGCATCAGGAGAAACAGTCAACTTGGATAGTAAGGACTGACACTTGCTGTCCGTTGCATAGCTATCCTTGATCTCCTCGAGCCACAAGGGCACTGGTGCAGATATTGCATGCAGTTCAGACTCGTGACCCCGGCGCGAGAGAGCATCCGCCACCCGATTTTCATTTCCTGGCTTGTAGACTATTCGGTATTGAAGGCCCAATAACTTAGTGAAAACTTTCTGCTGCCAAGTCGTATGCAACCTCTGGTCAGATAAATGTACCAAGCTGCGTTGGTCAGTGAAAATAAGGAATTCACCCAACTGCAAGTAGGAACGCCACTGCTCTATGGCGATGAGAATGGCCATGTATTCCTTCTCGTAAGCGGAGAGACCTTGGTTTTTGGGACCGAGAGCACGACTGAGGAAGGCTAAGGGATGTCCATCTTGCAGGAGTACAGCACCGACCCCATTGTTAGAAGCATCGGTCTCAATGCAGAACTGACGAGTAAAATCTGGCAGTTTCAGGATAGGAGCCGCACATAAGGCATTCTTTAGAGTCATGAATGCAGTATCATGGATAGAAGTCCACTGAAACAGAGAGTGCTTCTTCAAAAGAGCAGTTAAGGGCTTTGCTATGATGGCAAAATGCTGTACGAAACGTCGGTAGAAACCAGCAAACCCAAGGAAACTTCTCAACTCTTTGATGTTAGAGGGAGTTGGCCAAGAAACGACTGCAGCAATTTTTGCTGGATCTGTGGCAACCCCATTTTCACTGATGACGTGCCCCAGATATGCTATGCTGGTTTGTCCAAACTTGCATTTGGAAAGCTTGATGTGCCACTGATCCCGAGCCAAGAGTTGGAACACCTGCCGAAGATGCTGGAGGTGCTCTTCCCATGTCTTGCTGTAAACGAGTATGTCATCAAAAAAGACAATGACACACCGTCTCAGGAGGGGGTAGAGTGTCATATTCATGGCGCCCTGAAAGGTGCCTGGTGCGCCTGTGAGTCCAAAAGCAACCACACGGAACTCATAGTGACCCACATGTGTTGAGAAAGCTGTTTTATACTCTTCACCTTCTCGGAGCCTGATCTGGTGGTAACCTGACAGAAGGTCCAATGTAGAGAAATAACGGGCACCTGCCAACTCATCCATCAACTGTTCGAACACTGGAATTGGGAAGGCAGTCTTGACAGTGAGATTATTCAGGTATCTATAGTCCACACAAAAACGCCAAGTGCCATCTTTCTTACGAACAAGGAGGACTGGCGAGTTAAAAGGCGAAGTACTGTGCTGAATAATGCCCTGCTGTAACATAGCGCCAACCTGAGCCTCAATCTCATCCTTAAGTGCAGGGGGTAGCGATAGGGCCGCACACTCACCGGCCGGGCACCTTCCACCAGAGGAATCTCATGATCACAGTAGCGCTTGGGGGGCAACGACACAGGTGGTTTGGTAATATCAGGAAATTCCTCCAGAAGTTGACTGATTTGCGGAGAGATATCAGCAAAATGCTCAGTGTCCGAGGAAGTCATACTAAAGACTTGGAGCACATATTGGGAAGGACCTTCTTCAGATGAAGCAGACACTCCATGGAGCCGAACATTCTTGCCTCTATATGGAATTGAGAGCCACTGATTCTTCCAGTCAACCTTCATAGGACTGAATAACTGCAGCCAATCCATGCCCAGAATGATGTCATACTGAGGAAGTGGAAGGACCTTGAGATCATGTACAAACTGATACTGATGGATGCTCCAGACTGCACCAGACACCACTGTAGAGCATTGCATGACTGCTCCATTGGCTACTCTGACCGAAAAGGGGGCACACTGAGAAGGGGCAATAGACAACTGCGAGACCAACTGTGAACTAATAAAGGAGGATGAACTGCCTGAATCCAACATAATCAACACCGGGCGTTGCTGCAGAATGCCCCGGAATTGCAGAGTTTGGCCAGGCGAGCCAGTTGAAGATAGCCCGGCCAAACAGCAGCACTGTGCGTCAGTCCCAGCCTCTTCGTCCTCCGGTGTGGATCGCTCTTCAGTAGCGTCATCAGAAAACAAAGCATACAATTCATCGAGAACATTGAGACCAACCTTGGCTGCACATTTGTGATCACGGCTCCACTTTTCTCCACAATGATCACAAAGTCCTCGAGCACGACGGTAAGCCTTGAGATCAGCCAACTTCTTGTCCAGGGGCTTCATGGCAGAAGCATGCTTGTCAGGTTCCACCACGCCTGAACGATCCCCACGCGAATAGCCTGCCTTTGGATTCCAAGGCCTGGAATCGCGACGTCTTGAAGACTCCATTGCCTCTTCCTGCAACAAAGCCAACGTATACGCAGTATCCAGCGAAGAAGGACGTTGAACAAGAAGTACAACACGAATTTCAGAATGCAAGCCATCAATGAAGCGAGTGATGTGGGGTAAGGATTTGGCTGTGGAGTCATAGGCTTTAAGCTGATCTACAAGCTCAGCGAAACGATCTACATAGTCTTGAACTGAGGATATTTGGTGGATGCGGTTCATTTTGCGAAGAAGAATTTCATGCTGATCTCGATCAAAACGAACGTGCAAAGCCTGGCAAAACTCGGACCACTGCATGTTCTTAAGCTCATCACAGACTGGATCCACCGTTTGGCCGGGCCAACGAATTGCATGCGAGAGCATTGGATCCACACAGAGGGGTGAACAGAGTACATAGTGAAATAATCCTCAGCACAAGTAATCCAGAGTTTGAGATCAGTGCCATCAAAAGTGGGGAAGGACAATTTAGGGAGTTTGCCAGTGGCATGGTATTGGTGTTCAGGAGGGCGATTGCGAGAATGGACCAAATCTCGTGCTGTACCATGAAATTTAGAGGAATTATCAGGGGGATCATCCATACCCGTGACCGGGGAATGAGCATAGGTGGAAACCCCCCCCAAACTCATTCTCCCGGTAGTGTGTTTCGTCGCCGTGCCCGATTGGCCGAGCAGCCGTATAGCCAGCAGAGCTTGGTGCGGCGTACTGCTCCATCTTGAGGGTTGGGTCGGGGAAGGGGATCGGCCTGAACGTTGGATCGGGGAAGACGGCCGGCTCGAACTGGGTCGTTGCAGCCTCCTTCATCGACCGATCCCAATACTTGTCGAGCTTGCCCACCCGAAGGCGGAGGTCGTCGACGACGCCTTCGTGCTCCCGGCGCCAAGTTTGAAGGTCCTCCGCGGTCTTCTCGATGGCGACGAGGCGGACATCCTGGCGGAGCTCGGAATCGATAATCCGCTGCTCCACCGAGGATTCGGCTTCCTGAAAGCGCTTGTCCAGCGCTTCCTCGGCGACGATGAGGCGGCGCTCCAGAAGGGCAGTCTGCTCGTCGAGTTTCTCTTGGGTGGCCGTTTGGGCGGCGGCGAGTTTGCGGAACTCGGAGAGCAGCAGTTGCGTATCTGGACTCATTGGGGTGGAAGATCTAGCGCGGCGAGTGTAGGTAAGATGAACAGGTGGCTTGGGCGGAAGGGGAGGCGGCGGCGGCGGTGTGGAATCCAGATCGGCGAATGCGTGAACGCTCACGGCACCAGGGAATTACGGGATCGCAACAACGCTCAGCAGGGCTGTTCGTCGATGAAATCAAACCGACCGAGGCAGTTTGTGAATCGCTCAGCAAAAAAAAATTTTGCACCGATCTGGGGAAATTGGCTCTGAGTACCAATTGTTAGCATCAGAGTTGCAGCATAGAATCGAGTAGGGATAATTGGAAAGAATGGGAGTTTAGGAAGAACAGCAGTAGAGGGAAAACCAGATACGCAAGTAGCAATAGGGATATTACAAGTATTCGGTTCTGTGTTTGATTCATCCCCCTCCCTCGAGAGAGTCTCAGGTCTTATACAGGCGTTGCGCCTGGCGTGAGCCCGCAGACGCAGCTGCGCTAGCCTACGGCTCACGCCCACTCTGGTCCACTAATCAGCACATTGGGACGTTTGGTTCGACCGCTTTGTCTTGGCCTTGTCGTACTGGTTTCCTCCTCGGGCACGCCTGGTTCCCCATCGTTGCTAACACGGTTAAAGTGTTATTAGAGAGGTATATATATGTATTTTTATTCATGGACACAACGTTGCTACAGCATACGGAGTAATACATTGCAATTGCATCTCCGTGGTTAAAATTCCGTTCAGTGAACTTTTTTGTTTTTGGGTTCAGAACACTGCAGACGTCAGAGTTCTATAGCCATGCCAGCCTGCACCGGCGATGCACGCACAAAGCCACAAGACAAGGGAAAAGTTCAGTGAAAGAGACAGCAGGATCTGAATCCTCAACTGCTAGGTTATGGAGTTAGAGCAGATGCCACTCTGCATTTTTTTCTCCTTGCGACTAGCTACCTGCTGCAAAGCTGATTAGCTGTGTTATAAATCAGTCGTGTTCTGCAATGCTGGCGCTAGCTAAGAAACAGTCCTAGCTTGGTATAAGCTGTGCATCTGTGTGTCGCTAGAGTACAGTCCTCAACTGATTGCGAGATGAATGATTGTGGCATGCAGCATGTACAATCGTACAGAAGCGTACGATACTGCATCTATCTCCAGCAAATCTTTCGCAAGAAACCTCAAATTCGAGGTCAATGTTCAAAGAAGAGTAAACACCAGCATGCATGCTTCCAGTTCCAGGTCAAGCGTCAATAGCACAGTGTCGACAATGTTCTACAAGCTTTGGGGGTTTTTCTCGGGCGTTTCAGAAAAGCCGGTGCCTATACTTGTACTACTTCGCTGTCGGTATAGCAGGCAAGTAGGCCCGTGCTAATTTCCCTGTCCATCACACATCATGAACAAGATAACACAAGAGATTCCATTCAGAAATTTTGTTTTAGTCGTTTCAGATAACACAAGAGATTCGTTTCAAAATTCTTTTTGCTTTAGTCGTTTCAGATAACAAAAGAGATACCACTATTCATCCCACAGTATGCATGTCAAAATATTAATATTTTCAGAGAGCTCATGCGCTCTGTAAGTATCCACTATCGAGTTGGTTCTCCGTCTATCATCAGACTGAGCCGACGACAGTAAGGTAGTCCAGTACTGAACTACTGATGGCAACCAATTATTTGTGGTAATGTGTGATTCTGCTAAATTGGTGTCGTCTGTGCATGCATTGAAAAACTGAACCTCCTGATCTTACGCATCTGATGGCGGTCATGATCCATCTTTTGCAGTGTGGTGTGCATGTGTGTTTGCGATCATGGTTTTAGTGGGGCTAGAGATGAAACGAGAATTGTGGAAATTTGGAGGTTGGGGTGCTGTGCTTGCTCATCATCACACAAAAGCATGCATGGCGATCCAAACGGAACGCATACTAGCTAGCAGCTTTGCTCGAAGCTGGACCAGCTAGCTAGCTAGCTTTGCTGATATAGCTCATGAGTCATGATGTAAGTCAATGCTAGCTTTTCTTCAGTTAGTGAAGATGATGCCCAAAAGGTAGAGGTGGGATCTTTTGCATGACAATTGCATAGCACAGGAAGGATATATATGATCATGCATTTCACTGTAGAATATGTACGGTAACTAAGCTAAATGTACATATACATCAGAGGACTACAAATTATCTGATCCTTGTTATAGTTTATAGCTTTTGACCAAGTTTATAAAAAATATATTAATATCTATACTAACGCATAAATGCACTAAAAATACATAATTCATAGTGGATCTGATAAAAACTAATTTGACATCATAGGTGTTAGTGTATTTCCTATAAACTCTGTCAATATTACAGAAAAATATTGATTTTAGATAAAACAACATACCTACATTTTGGAACAAAAACACTAGGATTTTTTTTTAATCTAAAGCTAGTATGAAGAAATTTGCAAAGCGCCAGTGTTCCACTAACATATATAGAGCTAAATAAAATTGACACAAAATGAATATGAAAACCACCGAATGACATATATGTAGTCTCACTTTCTCAAATTATGTACAACTCTTCGACAATTTAGTCACAAATATAAATCTATTAGGTTATTGATAAGATCTTTGATATGACCATTGGACTATATATATATATAATGAAAATATTGTTTTCTGGGATTACACACTAACTTAGATCTTCAAATCATTGTCGGTTCAAAATCTCCCTTTAGATTTTGAACCAGCACAACCAAACTGGCAGGGGGGTGTCACATCACTGACAGTTCCTAGCACAGGCCGGCAATGTCCAGTTGAGCTAACACTGCCGGTGTTCTTTTGGCCAACACTATGGGTGTGTTTGGTTGCAGTCTAGGTGTGGCTAATGCTCAGTTGGACTAAAAAATGTGTATTTGGTTGCTTGTTTTGGGCTTGGGGCATGGCCAGGACGATCTAGTCGTACCGCGTTGGCCTGGCCAGCCTTGAAAGGCCAAATTGGGCTTCTTCCCAACTCAGCTCGGCTCTGGCCAGCCACCTTCTGTCGTTCTCATCACCGCCCCGCGTCCTCACCAATAGGGTATGTGGCGCACCGGTTCGCCCCCAAATCTCACATTCCCATGGGCCGGAAAAAGCGAACCTCCGCACCAAACCCTACTCCGCCAAAAAATTCATTTCAAGATGTGAACTCATGAATTATTTCCTATGACTTTGATCTTGTTTGGAACTATATTATAGTCTTGTGAGATGAACTTGTAATTGTTAGATTCATATTTGTACTAAAATTCATGGTGTACTTGTTGGAGTTTTTTTTGCATAGCATATTGTACATGCTGGAGTTTTTTTAGAAAGCTGTATATGGCGTGGTTCCATGGCTAGGCGGTGGCCAGCTAGCCTAGGCCACGGCCACGGCCACGGCCACGGCCAGGGAGCTGGCAGCCATACCACATTAGTAAAGCCCAGGGGCAAAAAGGAGTCATGCCATGGCCAAATACATGTATTTAAGGACTTAAAATATGGTTAATTGTATTAAAATATCATTAGAGCTTACAAACAATATTTAAAGTCATATTTGGGAGAAATAAATGTTTGAAGTCCTATTTGAAAGAAGGCGCCACAACGATTGAAAACAGCCATTTTCTTGCTCTATAGCCATAAACCGACAGCGAAGTGGACTTTCAGTGTCGTTTCTTGGTCAAGTCCAGTCATTTTCTGATTGGGAAGCCCAAAATCGACACTAATGTGTCTTCAGTAGTGATATAGTACTAATCGTGTGTTGTGTCAGTCTATTTGAAATTTTCCAAGTTAACTTTGGACTTTGGACATATTAGAGCTAAATATACTTGCATTTGTGATAAGTGGTGTATATGATTTTATGTTTACCTTTGCAAACTGTTTGGAAATAATGATTTCAAAATCTCCTATGTTCTTGAGTCACTAATTGATCATGTCACGTGGACAAAGTTTACAGGCACGCGGCACTATTGTTTGACGATTTTCTGATATGGTGACTAACTGATGACTATATGTATAGTGATCAAGCGAACGTTGGCAAAATTAATGAAAAATAATGGTATATGTTTTAGCCTTTTATATCTTTATTAGGTGATTGTCTATGATTTCCTGTGCCTGTCACCTGATGAGTGCATTATATGCTCTTCTAGTTTCCAGCTATCATGTGCATGAAATTTAGCATGCAAAAGTGAGAGAGCAATAATTCTATACCAGTTAGACCAAAATGACTCATTCATATAAGCAGTGCAAGATTCATGACGTGGCTTCTCAAGCTTAGCATTTTACTGTATTTGTTTCTTACCACAAATAATTAGTGCATAGCAGCATATATATAGGTAGATGTCTAGCTTGGAGAGAGGTGATCTAGGTGGCTAAGTTAATGTGGTGAAGGGCAACTGAATCTATTACCATGTTTTATTGTCTAGAGATGTTAATACCGACCTATATATCATTTTCCTGCAACTTAAAAAGAATCTCAACACCGTTTTGTATAAGGGTGTTGAACTTTTTATTCTGACGCAGAAGAGCATACAGGGAAATTAGTTTTTATGGACCATATTGTAAAGAAACGTCTTGTTAGACTATTTTAACTGCTGTTAGCTAATTAATAGTGTAAAAATTTCACACTAACACTTAAAAAACTTTGCAACACCCTAGTATGAAACAAAAGAAGGCTGTGTGATTCGGATTTGTGACGTGAGTTGCATTATTCATCTCTTTTCGTCTGGTAACGTGATGCAATAATTACCAGCTGGGAACACCGCTGCTTCTACAGCCAGCTATTTAATATTTATATATATAGCTGTCGAGCTGACGTCCTTGAGACTATATATGTACATCATAAATCTTTCTGTATATAAAAATGCAACGAAAATTATAGACTGCATGCAGAGAACACACCAAAATATGAAGCATCCAACAATATAATGCTGACCCATCTTGTTGAATTGATCGATAAACAAATTGGAGTAGGCTTTTGATCATCTGCCAAATAGATCGTCTTTTCCATCAATCGGACTGAATATGCATCTATATATAGAGACATATATAGAGTACAACAGAAAGAGCTAGCATCCCAAATTAACTTACCACCGAATATGCATCTTCAGCTGCTTGTCATATTTGCCCTTAATTTTCTCTTCAGCAATTAAGTATATCAGCAGAAAACAAAAAACACACAGTATATATATGCTCTGTGACTGTTAGCACCAAGTAAAGAGCAATGACCAAACACTGTTGTTGCGAAGGTAAAGAACAAAAGCTGTTGCAATAATCACATGAATCATTCCATGGATGCACAAGAGACTAGATCTGAAAGAATACACAATTCCTGTGGGCACATGCAAAAGCTTTTTATCTATCCTTGTCCACCCCCTGCAAGTCTTCCTCCCAATCATGCAGAAAGAAACAAACCCTGCTGCAACGGTCTGCGTCCAATCATGCTCACATTATTTCATGTGTGTCTTGCAGTTTAACTACAAAAATTAAAACTACCAAAAACCTCTTGGGCAATTAAGAAAAATACACCAATTCTAATAAGTACTAGCTGTTAAAGTCACGCATGGAATCAGGAGGAATTAAACTTGCATGCAACTGAATTTTAGTGATCCCATTATGCTTACAGACCACCACTTATATATCTTCAGTTCTGAATATAATCCTGATCATTTAGTATTATTGTTCGTATATACTAATCGACATGCATGCGTTATATATATGTTAGCCTACACTGATGGCAGGTTTTCAGAACTTAACAGTGAGTTTGGGCTCACTTAAAACCAGAAGGATTGTAATCCCGGTCTGTCGTGTCAGGTATGGGGTTCCAGTCCCAGCTAAGCTTGTCAGCGACTGATGAAGACGATGGCGGCGCCACGATCGGCAGCGCACCATGCGGCGTCATTTGTAGCATTGGCAGTGGAGGCGTCGTCAGTAATGGGAGGAGGTGGCCGCCCGTCGCGGCCGAGAGGCTGGCGTAGGCCTGGGCGGGAGTGGGACCAACCAGCGTGCTCAGCTCGTCGACGGACCTTGAGCTGCCGGCCATAGCGGCGGCGCCGGCGGCCATGTTGAAGACCGAGTACGTGGAGGCGAGGGCAGTCGCCGCGCCGGCCTGTGCTGATTGCGGCGCAGCTTCCACTGTTGACATCGTCGTCACCGGCGCGTACGTGCATGGCATTGGGTGATGAGGCAGAAGCTGCGGTGGCGCGCTGTGCACGGTGACCACTTGATGATCCATTATGGGCGCCGGCGGTGACGCAGACGATGATTCTCCTTGGAGCAGATGGAAGCTGCTGATCTGCTGCGTCGGTGACAGTGGCGTCGATGACGGCGACGATCGCTGCCGAACGGTCGTCGTCGGCACACCAGTGCGGGAGGAGGTCCGCCGCGCTGAGGAAGCTTGTTGGGTGCTGGAGGATGACTGCCCGTGGCCGTCGTCGATGCCAGAGCGCTTGTAGACGCGGCAGAGAGAGATCTCGGACTGTATCATCAGTTACCATGCACCGCGAGAAAAATAAATGGTCAGTAACTCAGTATGATCCATGCATTTCTTCTTGGAAGAAAAAAGTACTCTAGGAAACTGAAGAAACCAGTACGTACCAAACCCAAACATTCAAGGAGACTGAGTTCATATATATATATAGACAGCAAAGAATCAGAGATTAAGATCAACTATTCGTCAGAAACGGAGAACTTCAAGATTAACTGGTTGGTGTGTAGGTAGGGAGTGATCAAGTGCTTAATAAATTAAAGTCCAGATCTGAGTGATTTAGCAAATAAAAGGGAAGTGTAGATCACTTTAGCTTGATGATCACTGAGGCCGGGCTGAGGCTGCAAAGATCTTGCAGAATCTGGAGGACATGGTATCTAGATAGGAGGGGAATTCTAGAGTGTAGCTTTTGTACATATCCGGTGGCGCGCAAATGTGTGCCAAAAAGCGAACCCTAGCTCGTATAGATCTGAAAAAGAAAAGGAATAGGCATCCGCATCTTGCATATTCATACAAATCATGCGACCAAAGTAAAAGCACCGAACGAAAAAGCAGGTCAAATGATTAGTATTAATCACACACACCAAATAAACAGCTCGACAAGCTAGCTGGACGCCTGGACCTCGATCAATTTCCCAAAAAAAAAAAGGTTTTTTTTTCTGGAATTTGGAAGAGACGACGACGAACGAAGCAAGCAAGAACTCCGCACGCAGAGATTAAAATTGAGCTCACTGCCGGAACGGAAGCCCTAATCTTTGGGGAACATCGATCAGTATATATATTCTAGCCTTAATAATTATTCACCTTGGGAATCAGAGGGTCGGCGTCGGTGGCCGGTGGCGGGAGGCGGTACTCGTTCATGATCCAGCTGCTGCGGACGCCCTTGGGCGCCTTGCCGGAGTAGAACACGAGCGTCTTCTTCAGCCCGATGGGGCGGTTGTTCTCGCCTCGGATCATCCGGTCAGCGCCCGTCGCCTTCCAGTACCCCGACGCCGTCACCCGGTTCGGCCTGTCTCCGTTCCGGTACTTCCGGTCCCTCGGCACGTAGAAGAACCACTCCTTCCCGCCCATCACCGCCATTGCTGCGCCGTCGTCCGCCGATGAGCGAGCAAATCAAGATCGAGCACCGCGCGCGGAAGCAATTACATAAAACGAATTAATAATTAGCCACAAGATCGATCGATCGAGATTCAGTTCAATTCAAGCAGATCGAGAACGAACGAAGCTTGCAGATGCATGCGTTACTATTATTAATTGATGATGATGATTACCTGGGAGCTCCCATGGGTCGAAGCGGTAGAGGTCGAGGAAGGCGATGAGCTCGACGTTGAAGCGTTTTCCCTCGACCTTGCGCCGGAGGTAGAACTCGATCAGCTCCTCCTCCGTGGGGTGGAACCGGAACCCCGGCATCACCACGTCGTTGTCGTGCGCGTCGCCGGCCTCGCCGCCGCCGTCACCACCCACCGCCACCTCCGCGGCCTCTCCTCCTGCCGCTGCGATAACGCTGCCGACAGCGCCGTGCCCGTCCTCGAGGTCTCTGCTCATGGCATAGCGCGCGCCGGAAGCGACGGCGAGCCGCCAGCGGGATCTAGGGCAACGCCGCCGAGGGGCCGGAGCACTGCGCCGAGGCCGAGGAGGCGGCGTAGAATTTGGGGGCGCGAGGCGAGTGGGAGGAGAGGATAAGAGGGTGGTGCTCGCACGACTGATGAAACGAAATGATGCATGATATATACTGGAGTGGAGGTTTTTGGTTACTGATCAGTCCTTTTTGCTGGTATCATCCACAGTAGCCAGTAGCCACTTGACGATGGCTACCGCGCGCCCTTTCCTGTGGTGGAACTCTTGCACACATTTTGCTATATATGTGGCTGCTCTATGACAAGCGTTAATGTGCAAATTAAATACACAGGAACCATTCATTGTATTTGCTGTAGATAGTGTCGTCTTGTTTGTTTAATGACATAGAAATCCTATTGACATTTTCCTAGGTGAACATATATCTTGATTGGATATGAAGTCCATTTCTTTGTTGGACCAAGAAAGATCGATGCCTTGCGCGAAGTTAGCACTTAGCACTTGAAAACCATGGTTGGACTAAGGGAAATCCTCTACGATCGATCAACTAGCAGAACTTGAGTTCTACATACAGCGAAGAAGCAACAACTAAGAGATACTTTTATGATTAGTCCACCTTTTTGAGTCAAGCTAGCCATACAAACTTCAATTATTAAATTTAGGCTCATGATTTTCTTAGATTCAGTTTCTTCGAGAATGAGGCATTAGAGATCCAATGTGTCAGGCCAAAACTTGGCCAATATAATGTTTCATCAATTTGCAATCGTTGGTTAAGAAAAGCAAAAGCTAAACATGGAAATTGTAGAACTAGAGTGTCATATAATGCATCCATCACACTACTGAAACAACTAGTCAAATAAATCTCTGTAACTTTTTTCTACTGTCAATACAAGGTTAACTATTTAGTTTTTCTATCCAAACTTTAACTAAAGCTAGTATTATTTTGCTATGGCAAGGGGGTATATATGTTGGAATAGATGAGCGAAATCCACTAGAATTCTTTGTGAAAATCTGAATTAAATCTTCCGAATTTGAGTATAACCCATCCCCATGCATGTCCAATAAGGTTTGATGGTGCTGGAGAACCGCTTGATTAATGATTACCAGCTAGCTAATTGGAAACCAATGCCACAGTGGCCTTTTAGGAAGAAGTGGCCAACAAGAGTAGGACCTAAAGCAGCTATGGCATGAACAGGGAGCGGCTGTGTTGGTAGTGTATAAATTGTACAGGACATTTGTACGTATACATCATGGTCCCTCCAGCAGGCTCTCCAAGTAGAAGGAAAGGGACTGAGTGGTGGAATTAAAGAGGGATAGAGACTGGGCAAGATGAGTCCCGCTTTGGGCGGCTGCCTCTTCCAGGCCTCTGACGTGGATGTCTAAAAAGTTCTACCATCCTTCAATTCTCACTTGCTTAACAAAATTTTTTTCATTCATACTACCAAAAAACTTGTACATGCATATATTCTGGCAACAGACAGGTCCGCCGTTGGGATAAAATGTATTTGCATTGGATTTTATTTCCCTTATTTGTTCTGGAATCCGTGTGTTGGCACAGTTCGCTCACTGTCAGAAGAGTCAGATCTAGAAGATTGCAGGACGGAGTGACAGAAGAATAAGGTCAAATTGCTTGAGGAATGGAGAAGACTCTGACAATTTCTGAATTGATAGCACGCATGGAGGCATGGGACCGGGCAGCTCATGTACGTGCAGGGGTGGTCCATGCATGGAGGCAAGGCACACTCCCTGGTTTTAGCAATATACCACAGCAAGTCAACAGCCAGTACTTCTTCCATCTCCGAAGTCCCAAACAATACTAGACTCTTCTCTCCCTCTTATGCCAAAGATAATGCAATTTTTAGTGGGTCTTACGGTAAATTATTCTGTTAATGCCACACTCATTATTAAAGGTTTCATAAAAGCTTCATAAGCATTAAATAAGCTACAAACTTAGTAAATATGCAGACATATCGGCTGAAATATATTTCATAGGGATGAAATTAATCTGCATTGTTTCCAATACATATGAGTTTTGGAAACTGGAACGTTAAACCTCCGTGAGACTAATCTGACGATCACTCCTATCCATAAATCCTTCTCCTGAATGGTCCCCACCACACACCCATAGTCGTGTCCTGCTTTTAACATCCTGGTTTGCCAAGTCCGCATAGGGTAGCGACCTCAGCACTGGCCATGATGTCGACCTTCCGGTGGCTTTCCTGCTAGGCTATGACCTCTGAGCAGCGGTAGGGGGCTCTCACCTCTACTGAGCACCCCAAGCGGCACGCGGCTATATGGTGGTCGAGGCAATGGACAAAACGGTAGTCATCATCGGAGCAAAGAATGGGGATCGTACTAAAGGCATTGCAGCGATCGAGCATAAGGCTTCGTGAAGAGAAAAATTTCGCGACACTGTAGCACTTTCGTTTGTTTGTGGTAATTATTATCCAACCATAAACTAACTAGCCTCAAAAGTTTCGTCTCGTCAATTTCGACTAAACTGTGCAATTAGTTTTTATTGTCGTCTATATTTAATACTCCATGCATGTGTCTAAAGATTCGACGTGACAGGGAATCTTGAAAAAATTTAGGTTTTTGGGTGGAAGTAAACAAGGCCTAATTTGCAGCACCACCACCTTGGTGGCATCGTATCTGTGACTCACTCACATGCCGGCGTGCGCCAGGCATTGCCCTCACCAAGAACCTACCCTTCAAGCAGATCCATGAAAGAAGTTGTGGGCAATGGCAGGAATGAGCACAAACCTGGGTGGATAGAGCGAGTATATAATAGATTGACAAATATTTTAAAATATTATTAACGTGCACGCCTTAGGCATGGCGCTTTTTTTAAATTGAGAATGAAATCACCCTGTACATAAAAATAAATCCAAACCCTCAGTTTCATAGGTTACGTTTCTAAGAAGATTTATCGACATCGTGACTGGTGTTTACATCCATTATCTGCATGTAGATTAGATTTTTAGTTGATTGGATACCATAATCGGTCGTCGTATATAGAGAAGGTGTGATCTTATCCCACTAAAAATAAATTATCTATGAAATTCTCTTTGTTTCTTATGATTAGGCTTGGACCAGGATAAAACCAGCCTAATAATCCCTACTACATTCAAGGTTTCTAGAGACATTCAAAAGAGATTTTTAGAGATGGGCAAACATCCTACCTCTCAATGATAGTTATTGTTAATCAGTGTTTTCTGATGCAGTTATAATGCATGACTCTATAAGTAGATTAAAAAATACAGCTAAAAGCCTGACAGGAGATCATTTCTTGCGGCCCACCGTCACCAAGCGCGCTCCTAAGCACACCACTATTGTTGAGTCTGCTCCTAAGTGTGCCACTATCATCAAGCCTACTCTCAAGCACACAATCATCACTAAGTCGTTCACCTTGCTGTAACCCTACATAGAGAGAGGAATAGGTGAGGACAATGAAGTTGAAAATCAGATCTTACCAGGTCTAAGAGAGGGTGAGAGAAGGGATAGAGTGAGATTTTAGCGTCCGCAACCTCCGTGCGCATTGATCTCCCTAGGAAGGCCATTGCCTCTAGATCCACACAACCCTCTTAGGCCAACTGCCACCTCCGTGTGACCCTCGCAGGGACGATATCCACCTCCGCATTGATCTCACTAGGCCAATCATCACCTACGTACAGCTCTAGTTGGGTTAGCTGCCACCTCCATGTAGTCAACCAAGGCGAGGGAGATGGATCTGATGTCGTCTTCATCCCACAGGTCTTGGTAGGCCGCACATAATGACTTGTGGACTAGGGGCTATGCTGTCGTTGACTAAGGGTCAAGCTAGGGACATGAGAGAGAGATGTGAGGTGGAGAGTGTGGTGGCTGTGTGAGAGGAAGGGACCTGTGGCTAAGAGATGTGACGACTGAGGGGAGGTGATGTGTGGCTTTAGGGTTGTCTAATGGATCGGGCCTTATTTACAAGGGCAACCCTTTTATTAAGAGGCACACCTCTATTAATTGATTTTAGAAAACAAGTTTTTATTGGTTGTTTCTGTAAACTAGTTTTTTTAGGAAACAGGAGGGGTTTTGATCCCCTACTGAAATTTATTAAAAAGAAACAAGTTTAATTACAAAAGGAGTTACAAGTTCAAGAGAGGAGCAAAAGGAATCAACAAAAAAGCAAAACGTAACTAAATTACAAAGGTTGAAGAAAGATGTGGTTGAAAGGTCTTTGCTCTCAGGATAATAACGGTCTCTGAGAATCCTTAGGTACTTTAGGAGATTAGGATATTTTTAGTCCGTCTCTGTTGGGTTGTCTCTTAAATTCTTTTTTAGTAGTGAATACCTTGTCCTTGTACAATTTTGTTATCAATAGGATTGTAATCATTACTATTGCATCGATCCAAATATAGTTTGGTACATATATACGATGCTCGCAGAAAAGAAATAGAGTGCTTTGCAAAATAGAGGTAATGGGGATGATAATATAGCTACTTCAGCGTGCGCCACATGCCCACATACTGTCCACTTGACACCTTGTCAATATGCCAAGCGAACAATCGTGATGGGCACATTTTCACATATACCAACCTAATCCTAAACCTCTTGTTTAGAGTCTTAGCTATATATATATATATATATCCACTCCTGATGAATAAGTTGAACTACACCTTATATAAGCTTCTGGGGACAACCTGACAAAGCATATGAGACAACACTGTCGTTTTAGACTATCAAAATGATGAACTTCTCCTATTATTTTTAATTAGTAATAAAACACTACCATAGCATTAAAGAATTTTTATTAGAAAATATTTAGTAAAGAAAGTTTGTATTAAAATACTAAAATATTAGAAGAACCTCATATCACTAGAAGAAAATGAAAATTCTGGTTGTGTTATGAACGAATTAACAAGAACTAAGCTTATATATACGTAGCTAGCTAGCTATATATATGGCCGACAGAATATACAACAACAACAATATGCACATCTCCGTCGTCGATCTAAACTACAAGTAGTATAGGCTATAGAGCGGAGAAAGAGAGGCATATGAGACGACGGCTTCTCACAAGTGACAAGTCACAAGTGACGACGCTGGAGATCCTGTACCTGTACTATGCGTTTGCATTGCATGGACTGTACCGTGACTAGGGCCCAGGTGAAGCCCGTGACTAACCTCATCACAAACAACTCACACGCACATCACAGTGATGAATCGATTAATAAATCTTCAGCTAAGAAAAAGCATCGATGGATATGACGTCGTACACAGGCCAGCTATTATACTCCTTTTAATTAATATATGAATTTTTTTATCTACCACTTTTTCACCAATGGGTCCATATACGTGTTTATAATTAATTACTACTTCGTTAATTTTAGTAGTGCAAATTATCGTTGATAATGCTTACACCTTCAAAAAATGGTCACATATATATTATGTCTCATGAAAAAGGTTCACTTTGATGATGCCCAACTAACATGCCACCAATATTTATGATGCGATGAACTGGAAGTGGTGTGCATTTATAGGAGGTAGATCAAGGCTTATTTAGTCCTACACGTGCATGAGAGCAAGATTAGAGCAACTCCAGCTTAAACCCCCATAGCTAAATATGGGGACTCACGTAAAAAATCCAACTCCAGCAGGACCCTACTATAGACCCCAAATTTGTTGGGCCAACAAAATCCCTCCCCTAGCCCCAATTCCTGTTGGGTCACCCTTCGGCCCCCATCCATCTGTTTCCTCCCGTGTCGTACGGAATCGCCCCGGCCTCCACCTTGTCGACGAAAGCTAGTCGGCAGTCTACCTTGGGGTATACCCACGGTAGTAGTTTATCGGTAGACGGTGCGCAAGCTACGAACTTGATGGTGACGCAAGACACGGACAAGGTTTTTATCCAGGTTCGGCCGCCATGTGGGCGTAATACCTACGTCCTGCGTCTGATTATTTTGAGAGAATAATGTGTCCTAGGGGGGTCCCTTGCCTCTCCTTATATAGTCCAGAGGGCAGGGTTACAGATCTAGAAACTAATCCTAGTCGGTTACAATTGCCATAGATAACATGATATCAATTCCTATTCTAACCGACTAGAATCCGGCATGATCTCCATGTCTTGTTTCCTTGCGCGAAACTCCGAGCAGTTGGATCAAGCCTCGGACTGTCTTCGTAATGGGCCAAGCCTCCTGGCCCAAGTCTAGCCGTAAGGGTATAGGGGTTTATACCCTCACAGCTAGTCCCCGAGCACCATGTATTGTGATGTAACACGCCGTCTTGAACTTCTTCGACCAGCAAAACTTGTAATCTTCGACGACCAGGAAAGTCGCCCAGACAATTGCAACGGTATTTTGACCAACTTGAAAATCAGTTGACCAACATCAACATCGAAGAAGTCGATTGTTCGAAGAATGCATGGTGCTCTTAAGAAAAAATATTCCTTTTCCTGGTGAAGTGTGCCCACTTTACTTTTCTGAAAAGTATAGACCTCAAAAAAGCAAGCATATTCACCGCAAGGTGAAGTGTGCCCACTTAGTCCCCGAGCCTGGTAGTAGGTGATGTAGGCACGTGGTACCAGGGTCTAAAGAGAAAAACCACATAGAAAATCTGATACTGAGATGCATCGTCAGATGCATCGTACCGATGTAGTCCCCGAGCTTGCTGGAAGGCGAAGTATGAGCCTTGTAGCAAGGTCTAAAAAATCTAATTTACCAGTTCCCGAGCATATAACGCTATATGGTCGGTACAATCCCCAAACTTTCGAACTAGTAAACTGGTCGACCAGTCCCCGAGTCTATAGTGCTCGGTGGTCGGTGCAGTCCCCAGGTCTTCAAACTGGTAGACTAGTCGACTAGTCCCCGAGCCTATAGTGCTCGGTGGTTGGTGCAGTCCCCAGGTCTCCAAACTGGTAGACTAGTCGACCAGTCCCCGAGCCTATAGTGCTCAGTGGTCGGTGCAGTCCCCAAGATTGTCATACACAGCCCTCCAATAATTCTGCTTATTCTTTTGGAAAAAGCATCTTGCCACATTAATGCGTGATGTGACGAGGCATCCTGGCGTATTGTCAGACAGTTGCGTGAAAAGGTGCGCCGGGTAACTGTGCAGCCGCTCATTGCGTGGTTCAAGATAAGGAAAACCACCAATTATTCAGAAAAGCCACCGTATTAACTGCCGGTAATTATTGGAAACCGGAACACCGTATCCGCCGCAGGGCCCGCCCACTTCCCAAGAATGCGGGAAGTGGAAGAGGTGGAGCCGTTGCTTATAAAAGCTCGACGCCACATCCGTAATCTTTACTCTGCCTTTGCCTTCGAGATTTCCATTCTTGCCATTCCTGCCTTCTACAACCACCACCAGTTCTCCCAGCTCGCAGTCGTTCCCGCAGCATCAATGGCGAAGAGTGACTCTAAGAGAAGGGCCGAGCTGATGGCGAAAGAGTGGAAGAAGTCCTGGAGCAGCACGAGGTCCCTCAACGACCTCGTCGGAATGGGGCTACTCCACAACCAGGAGCTCGGTGGCTGGAGGGCGCCGGAAGGGGAAAGCTACCCCGACCCTCGTGCCGGTGAGATCGTGGTTTTTGAAGATTTTTTCAAAAGGGGCTTTGGGATTCCTGTCCATCCTTTTCTCTAGGGCCTTCTTCTTTACTATGAGATCGGGATCTGCAATCTGCACCCGAACTCAATTCTTCTTATCTCCACCTTTATTCATTTGTGCGAGGCCTATGTTGGGATAGAGCCGCACTTCGATCTTTTTCGTTATCTTTTTTGTCCGAGGAAGAAGAGAGCAGTTGGAGGCTCCAAGATTGCAGGTGGAGTATACCTCAATCTGTGTGACGGGATGAAGAACCGGTACCTCAACTGCCCGTGGAACACTTCTCTCACCGAATAGTACAAGAAGTGGTTCTATATCAGGGAAGAACCGGGTAGCGCCACGTTCTGCGACGTGGGCTACATCCCCGAGAAGAGGGTCAGTAGGACGGACCGCCCAGAGTTCGATGGTCAAGTAGCAGACCTGATGAAACTGATCGACTGGTCGCGCTTAGACGGGCCAGGAGTGGTCGGTAACTTTATTGTGCGTCGGGTGATGCCCTGCCAAAGGAGGGTACACTTGGCATACGAGTACGCGGGGAGCCAGGTCCCGACCAGGATGAGTCCTGATGGTCTGGAGAAGGTGGAGGTGCAGCAGCTGATGAACGAGCTGTTCAACTTTACGGATGACAACTTCGTTCGAAGCAATGATCGGATGCACGCCTTCAAGCTGGGTCGACCAGCGCCTAAGGTAAATAAATAATGTTACTGACTAGTATTACTTTTGGAGTACTTGCTCTCCCAGTTGTTGACTTGTCATCGGTTCTACTGCAGATTGGAGACGTTGATCGGTGTGCAGTGTACGTGTCACTGACACCTGGTATGGAGAATCCTGCGGGGGTGGACCTGCCAGAGGACGACGCTGCTCGGTGTCATCAATACACCAGCAGCGAGGAGGAGCAGAACCATCCCGCCCCGAACACCGAGGACAGGGTAGCGGGGAAAAGGCCACTGGCAGTGGATCCGCCCCTGCGGAGGCACTGCCGGCAGAGAGCAGCCAAGCGCCGAAACGTCGTCGGCTCGTCAGGATCGCCGACGACGAGGAGGAGAAGGAGGCGGCGCCTTCTTTGGTTCGAAGGCCGCGTAGCCGTCCGGACGTTGCGCCAGCCACTGCTGATCGGATGACCAGCGACCCGCTTGCCCCACACGCCGAGCCGACGCGCGTTAGAGAGACAGGGGCAGCGGCGGCGGCTAGTAGGACCAGGAGAAGGTTCTTCATAGCAATGCACAGGCACTCCGATCTGTAAGTTGCTCAATCTCACTTTTACGCTTCATCCTATTTTTGTTGTTGCTGCTTTGACATTGGTTAAATGTCACATTTTTGTTAGCGCGGCATCGGACGTCGACCCTGACCACATTGATGGCCAGAGGACGGCCGAGCCCGTGGCTGTCGTTGGAGACGCCGTGCCGCAGACCACCCAAGAGCATGCCGAGGAGCAGCCCGCGACGACGACCGCGGCTGAGAGTGCCGAGGAGCATCCGGCCCCGGCAAGGGCTAGAGCGGGCACCCCTACAAGGGATGGAGAGGCTGCGAGGACACCTCCCCCAAGCAACGTTGTGGAGGAAGAAGGCAGAGCTCCGACTCCCCCACCAGCCGAAGAAGGGAGAGTCCCAACCCCGCCCCGAGCAGGGGCCTCTTCACCAGTAGGCTCCCCTGCCCTGGATCAGGGTCCAGTGATGCCTGTGACCACGGCCGGGGGTAGTGCGGAGGGCGAGGTAGCCCAGACGGCCTTCGACGATGAAGTGGAGGAGATCCAAGGTCGTCCCCAAGATGGTCGCCAGCACGTGTACGTGTGGCGCCAACGTGGGGACCACTTCATTGGTCATGAAGAACTCGCGGAGACGGAGGAGGCCGCGAGGGTGGAGCGCGCAGCGAAGCGACTTGTGGACGAGGTTAAGGTAAGTGGTCTTTTGCGCTGCTCAAAGTTTATATGCATTGTTTTTGGATTCAGTATGTATTCTTCTTGTAGGGCGCAATGAAAACGGCGAAGTACCGGAAAAGGTGCTTCGACCAGATTGAGGGCATCATGGCCGAGAATAAGGCCCTGTCCGTGGAGGTGGACCGGCTTCGGTCGGAGGCCGAGGAGAAGACGGCCGAGATGGGTGCTCAGGAAGAGTGCCTGCTCGACCTCAATCGGCGATTAGCCGACAAGGATCGGGAGAGAAAAGGTTAGTCATGCATTCTGAGCAGTTGTATATAACTATGTAGTCGTTTTTATTGACCAGAGACTGCCCCTGCAGACTTATAGGAGGAGGTTGGACGCCTCCGACAAGAAAAGGAGAGGCTCGACCAGGAGCTTGCCGGGGCGCTGGAGTTGAGCAGCAAGAGTCGGGAGTTGTCTGGTGAGAGTCATTCTATCCTTTTTCCCTTTGACTGCCCAACGTTCCGTTTCTTGTTTGTATACTAACCTCCTGCTTGGTTTATAGTGCTCAAGGTGAATACCAAGAAGCACTTCGACGAGCTGATCAAGGACCGGGACTCCTGGAAAGCCAACTGCATCAGGCTTTGGAAAGGAGTGGCCCCGGTTCTTGATTTGATCAGCCCCGAGCTCCCTGAAGTCCAGCCCCACGCACCGAAGTTGACTCCGATCGAGAAGGCGCAACGGGCGTGGTACTGGCTCCAGCAATTTTTCAAGGACACCGGGGAATTCGCCGGTGCGCACGTCCTCAGCATGGTGCGCGCCCACTATCCTCTGGTCGACCTGTCCAAACTGGAGAGGGGGTACCCCAAGGAGGTTGGTCCGCAGGAGGCAGACGACCTTCATGTTGGTCTGCTTGACCTGTCGTCGACGGTAATCGGCGACATCAACCTCTGCGGGACGGCCACTCCCCCCGACCAGCCAGGGCAGATAGGTCGGCCAGGGAGTTGTCGGGAGCGTCCATTGCCGGAGATGGGCGGTCGACGCCTGCGGTCTCGACCAGCCAGGCGCCGGTGGCCCCGACCCCTTCGACTGGGCAGCAAGGCCGAGCGGGTGATCAGCCCGAGCATTAGGCCTGTAGAGTAGTCTGTAGGAATAGACTAGGGACCGCCCAGAGGGGTGTTTATTGTAAACTTTGTATATAAAGTTTGTAATAAAGATTGATTTGCCGTGACCATGGTTGTGAGCGTTGTAATGTTGTCTAAGTGATGTATCACTGAATTGGGTTAATAATCCTTAAGGACCTTGGTCCTAGAGGGAGGTTGCTGTACTTGTCGAAAGCTCTGCGTGTAAAAAATATATAGCGAAAAAGAGAAAATTTTATTATTGCTAATCATAAGAAATTTACAAGCGAAAAGTACTAGAACTTATGGATAGAAACGGCGCAGTTTGTCTATGTGCCAAGAATTAGGCAGGCGTGTTCCGTCTGGGTACGCCAGTCTGTAAGATGTAGGGCGTGTGACTTCGGCGACTACAAAGGGTCCTTCCCAAGGTGGGGATAACTTGTGCGTTCCTTCCTGGCTTGTTTTCCACTTGAGTACCAGATCACCGACCACGAAGGAACGATCTTTGACATTCCTGTTGTGATACCGCCTAATGGCCTCAAGATACTTTGCTGTTCGAAAGTATGAGATTAGGCGCCTTTCCTCCGTGCAGTTGATTTCAAGCTCCCTGGTGATGTCAGCCGAAGACTGGTCGAAATTTTCGACTCTTGGAGATCCAAAGGTTACGTCGGACGGGAGCACTGCCTCGGTGCCGTAAACCATGAAGTAGGGTGATACACCCGTGTTGCGACTAGCCTGTGTTCGGAGACCCCAGATCACAGCCGATAACTCTTTCATCCATCGTCCAGGTGCTCTGTCATTCTCGGTGTACAACCTTTTCTTTAAAGCGTCGATAATCATTCCGTTCGCGCGCTCTACTTGACCGTTGGCCCGCGGGTGAGCTACTGACACGTTCCCACAATGTAGTGTCAGTAATCTGTGTATGGTTTGATTAAGGAATTCCACAGCCTTCTCGAAGGTTGCTTTGACCAGTGGCATGTATTCGATCCACTTCGAGAATTTGTCAATTAGTACGAAGACAAACTTGTAGTTGCCGGGAGCTGGCTTGAATGGCCCGATCATGTCGAGACCCCAGCAAGCAAAAGGCCAGGACGACGGAATAGTTTGAATTTCGTGAGCAGGCACGTGGGTCCTCTTGGCGAAGAACTGGCATCCTTCGCAATGTCGGACCAGTTTCTCAGCGTCGGTGACGGCAGTTGGCCAGTAAAAACCTGCTTGGAAAGCCTTCCCGACCAGTGTCCTGGAGGCCGCGTGGTTGCCGCAGGACCCGGCGTGTATGTCGTCTAAGAGCTTGATGTCGTCATCTTGGGATATGCATTTGAGCAATACTTCGGAACTTGCGTTCTTTCGCATAAGTTTGCCATCCACCAGTATGTAGTTTTTGGACCGTCGAATGAGGCGCTCGTTCTCTGTTTTGTCTTGAAATCCCGATCCATCCGATATGTACCTGATGAAGGGGGTACGCCAATCACGGCTGCTGGTTGCCAGAGTGGTGTCGTCTATGAGCATTGCCTCGTTGGGTTGCTTTTCGACCAGGTCTGTGCCCACACTTGGCGCGTGGATGTCCTGAACAAAAACGCCTTGCGGAATCTGGGCCCAAAATGATCCTAACTTTGACAGCGCATCCGCTGCCTGGTTCTTATCCCGGACCACGTGGATGTATTCTATGCCGTAGAAATTGGATTCCCATTTGCGGATTTCTTTGCAGTAGAGGTCCATCTTTCTCGTGGCTTGTGTCCCATTCCTTGTTGAGCTGGTTGATGACTAGGGCAGAATCACCGTGAACGTAGAGGCGTTTGACTCCCAGTTCGACGGCCAGTCGTATGCCATGTAGGCATGCTTCGTATTCGGCAACGTTGTTCGACGCCGGGAAGAGGATCCTAAGGACGTAGCGTAGTTTGTCCTTGTTAGGCGATACGAAGAATATCCCGGCGCCGGCGCCGTTGATGTTTAGGGATCCGTCAAAGAACATCGACCAGTGGTCGGGGATGTCCGAAACAAAGGGTTCGTTGAGGTCCGTCCACTCTGCAATGAAATTGACCAGGGCCTGAGACTTGACGGTAGTGCGGCTCTGGAAATCCAGGGAGAATGGGCATAATTCCATTGCCCATTTTACAATTCTGTCGTTGGCGTCCTTGTTGCGCAAAATGTCCCCCAGAGGGAAACTGGTGGTTACCAGGACCCGATGACCGTCGAGGTAATGCTTTAGCTTCCTTGAGGTTATTAAGATAGCGTAGATGAGCTTCTGTATCTGAGGGTACCTGGTCTTGGACTCATTTAAGACTTCGCTTATGAAATAAATGGGTCTCTGGACTTTGTATACGTGGCCTGGCTCGTCTCGCTCGACCACCATTGCCGTGGAGAAAACCCTATCGGTTGCTGCTATATAAAGGAGCAAATCCTCATTGGGTTGAGGTGCTGTGAGGACGGGTGGTAAGGTAAGGAAAGTTTTGAGCTGGGTGAACGCAGCGTCCGCTTCCTCTGTCCAAGAGAATTTTTTCGACGCCTTTAAAAGTTTGAAGAAGGGGAGGCCTTTTTCTCCCAGTCTAGAGATGACACGGTTGAGAGCAGCCATGCATCCGGTGAGCTTTTGAATATCCTTGACATTCTTAGGTGGTCACATGTCGAGCACTGCTTTTACTTTTGAGGGGTTCGATCGTATGCCGTCGCGGCTGACGACGTTGCCGAGTAGTAAACCGGAGGGGACCCCAAAGATACACTTTTTGGGGTTAAGCTTCCACTTGTATTTATTTAGTGCCTTAAAGGTTCGGTCTAGGTTGTCGATTAGGGTGCTCGCATCCCTTGTTTTGACGACGACATCGTCTACATACGCCTCGACGAGGTCATCGTGAATCTCGTCGTGGAGGCATTGCTGGATAGCCCGTTGATAAGTGGCTCCAGCGTTTTTGAGTCCGAAGGACATGGTTGTGTAGCAATACGCACCGAAAGGAGTGATGAAAGACGTTTTGATCTCGTCGTCTTCCTTTAGTGAGATCTGGTGATAACCGGAGTAGCAATCTAGAAAAGAGAGGAGTTCGCATCCGACCGTTGAGTCGACCACCTCGTCGATGCAAGGGAGACCAAAAGGATCCTTAGGACAGTGTTTATTGAGATCAGTGTAATCAACACACATTCTCCATTCATTGTTCTTTTTTCTTACAAGAACCGGATTGGCAAGCCAATCGGGATGATACACTTCTTTAATGAATCCGGCTGCTAGAAGCCGTGTTATTTCTGTCCTAATAGCCTCCTTTTTGTCACGAGTGAACCGTCGTAGCTTTTGCTTGATGGGTCTTGCGGTCTTCGAGATGTTTAAGGAGTGCTCGATCAGGTTTCGTGGGACGCCGGGCATGTCTGCGGGTTTCCATGCGAAAACGCTCACGTTGTCCTTTAGAAACCCGACGAGCGCGTCATCCTATTTAGGGTCCAGGTTGGCCCCGATTAGGGCCGTCTTCTCGGGGCTGCCGTCGACCAGCTGTACCTTCTTGTGCTCTTTGGACTTTGAATTTTCCTCGGAGTCTCCTGTTTGGGTAGTCGAAGCTGGTCGGGTGGAAGCTGCGCGGCTTGGGCTACAGTTTCTGCCATGCGGATTGAGAGGTCAATTGCCTCGGTGATCTTGAAGCTTTCCTCCTCGCAGGTGTATGCGGTATAAACATTGCCTCTGACAGTTAGGACGCCCTTCTCTGTTGGCATTTTGAGGACCAGGTATGAGTAGTGTGGAACTGCCATGAACTTTGTCAGCGATGGTCGGCCTAGTATTGCGTGGTAAGTGCCCTCAAAGTCGGCGACCACAAAGTTGACGAACTCTCTTCGAAAGTGGTCGGGCGTTCCAAACTGGACAGGTAGTGTTATCTGTCCGAGCGGTACCGAGCTTTGACCCAGCAGGACTCCCCAGAATTGTGTGTCATATGGTTTTAGTTGTGCCGGAGTTATCTTGAGAGCAGACAAGCTGTTGCGAAAGAGGATGTCGATGGAGCTTCCCCCGTCAACAAGCACGCGCTCGAACCTGATGCTGTTGATGCAAGGATCTAAGATTAGAGGGAAACGTCCTGGCTCCAGGATGGCGGCCCCTTGGTCCTTCCTGCTGAAGGAGATCTCCCTGTGCGATCAGGGAGGGAATTTCGAATCGGCGATCAAACCGTCTGTGCTGTCCACGTTGAGGCAGGCTCTCTTTAGGAGCTTTCTTTCTCTGTTAGACTCGATAGAAACTTTGCCTCCGAAGATAGAGTGGACCACGTCGGTGGGATTGACATACTGGTGTCGTGGGTCCGTGTCCTGGTCCTCTTCTTCGTCTTCGTGATCGCGCCAGTCCTGTTTTCCGTTTTTCTTGGCGGGGTCGTCTTGAGCAGCCCGCCACGTGTAGATGCTTTTGAGGACACGACCTTCTTCCATCGTGTGATTAGACATGGGGTGGAGTTGGCACGGTCCCTTCAACGTCTTGTTGTAATCTTCCTGGTAGTCCCGTCGCCCGTTGGGGCGCTTGACCGTATTCACCTCGTGGTCATGGTCGCGAGGGCGTTTGCCCCTGAAGTCGTCGCGATTGTCACGCCACCTATCCCAACCTTCTCTGTGGTCGCGGTTGTCAGGGCGACGATGGTTCCTGTTGTCAAAACGACCACGACTGTCGTCCCGTCGAGGGGGCTGATCGGGACCTCTCGCATCCTCTCGGATGAGCTTTTCTACGTCATCAGCGTCGGCATAGTTTTTTGCTATGGCCAGAAGCTCAGCCATCGTGGTCGGCCACTTGCGCAGCAGCTTGTTCCTCAGTGCTTCGTGGAAGCGTAGCCCTTTGATGAAAGCAGATATGGCCTCGTCGTGAGTAATTTTTGGGATTTTAAGACGCATATCCGAGAATCATCGGATGTAATCGCGCAGAGGCTCGTTTTTCCTGTCCCTTATTCTCTCGAGGTCGTACTTGTTCCCGGGCTGCTCGTAGGTAGCGATGAAATTGTCGATAAACGCTTGGCGCAGTTCTTCCCAGGAGTCGAAAGAGTCCTCGGGCAGGCCCAGGAGCCACTGATGACCAGCCTGGTCGAGGACGACTGGGAAGTAGTTGGCCATGACGTGCTCATCTCCTGCTGCTGATCGGACTGCAATCTCATAGAGAGTGATCCAGTTCTCTGGGTTTTCCTTGCCGTCGTATTTTTTGAGCTTCTCGAGTTTGAAGTTGCGGAACCATACGACTTGGCGAAGGTGTGAGGAAAACTGTCTCAGGCCGGGGGGACCGTGCGCGGCATCGTACTCGATGCGCAGCAGGTTTTCGTGCACCGCTCTTTCCATGGTGCGCCTGTTGATGCGGTCCCGGGCGTCCTTGGGAGGGATGTTGTATCGTAGATCTCTGTCCTGGTTTGCTTCCTGACCACGCCCACGATTCTGCTCGCGGTAGCCGCTGGTGTCCCGACCACTGTTGCCACGCCGCGAATCCTTCCGACGATTATTGGGGGAGCGGCTACGGTGGTGCTCGCTGGGTTGTGGTGAGGTCCGGCTGCGATGAGTCTGGTCGGAGGAGACCTCTGCATAGGAGATAGCTTGGACCCTTTTGAGTAAGGTGGTTGTCTGTCTCATCGCGGTGATCAGGTGTGCGCGTACGCTGGATCGGACACCCTGGCACTCGGGAGTATCAGGGAGTTGGTTTAGGTTTGCCATAGCGACAGCCACGTTAGCACTTGGTGTTTTGTAGACTTGCTGATCTCCGACCAAGTCGAAAGCGTCACTGAGGTTATGCGGCGGGAGTTGCCGTTCCTCGTCCGCGCGTCGCCGAGCACAGTCGGCAATGCGCTGTTTGCGAAGCTGCCTCTGCTCATCTGTCTCTCCATCGACAACCGGTTCGTCGTTGCTGACATTGAAGACGAGATCTCCCCGCCGGGGCGGAAAGATCGGGAAGCGAGAGAAACCCGGAGGGTATGGTGGTAGATCCAGGTCGTAATCTTCGTCCTCAGAGTTTATAACCTCGGTGGGGACGGATCCAGTGCTGGAGTTTGTGCTGGAAGCCTGGTCGTTTGGTAGTTCTCGAATCGTCACCATGTTGACATAGTGACGAGCTGGTCGACTGCTCTGTTTTGGCAACCAACCCGCCCTATTGAAAAGGGATTGGATGTGCCGTGAGTAGTAAACGGCTGAGTTGTTTAGCCCGTAAGGAGGACTCTGGTCTGGGTCTGCCTTGAGTTCAACGGACCGTCCTGTGGGAGTGGAAGTTATTGTCAGAGACGTCCCCAGCAGTTCGTGTGTGACGACACGAGTTGGCCGGCAGGAGTCGAAAGAGTTCGTCGGCGTGACTTGATCAGATCGGCGCGAGATCCCATCTACCAGTCGGGAAGCTTCGAGGAGACTGAGATCGGCGCGATCAAGGGCTCGGAAAAGATCCAAGTCGTCGACCTTCTTTCCTTCATAACGTGGGAGCGGTGGTCGAGTGCTCGGTGTCAGCATGATCGGAGTCGTCGCCGCCGTCGTCCCAGATCAAATCTGGGTTTCTTCCGAAGCCGTGGTTGTGAGACCGCCACCGTGAGTCGTCCACGTGATCTGGCCGACGGTGAACGTGAGGCCTTCAGGCACGGCCGCAGAAGCTGGAACGGTGACCATCTTGTTCGCCGAGAGAGCTGTACGCACACCCCCTACCTGGCGCGCCACTGTCGACGAAAGCTAGTCGACAGTCTACCTTGGGGTATACCCACGGTAGTAGTTTATCAGTAGACGGTGCACAAGCTATGAACTTGATGGTGACGCAAGACACGGACAAGGTTTTTATCCAGGTTCGGCCGCCGTGTGGGCGTAATAACTACGTCCTGCGTCTGATTATATTGAGAGAATAATGTGTCCTAGGGGGGTCCCTTGCCTCTCCTTATATAGTCCAGAGGGTAGGGTTACAGATCTGGAAACTAATCCTAGTCAGTTATAATTGCCATAGATAACATGATATCAATTCCTATTCTAACCGACTAGAATCCGGCTTGATCTTCACGTCTTGTTTCCTTGCGCGAAACTCCGAGCAGTTGGATCAAGCCTCGGACTGTCTTCGTGATGGGCCAAGCCTCCTGGCCCAAGTCTAGCCGTAAGGTATAGGGGTTTATACCCCCACACACCTCCACCGCGCCTCCCTCCTCTCTGACTGTCCGCCTCTACCAGCCCTAGCACGACAGTGCCCCTCCGGCGGCTCCTCCCCTCCCTCCAGTGCTCGGTTTCTTCTCTAGCACGTCCGCATCCTCGAGGCATGGGTGGCTCCTCTCTTACGCCCCATGGCTCTACCCTCCTCTCTCGGTGTGAGCGTGCCGCCAAGCCATGCGCGGCCCTCTCCATCAAGCAGGAGCAGCCAACTGCGACCTCCTATTTCCTCCACTCATCCCCTACAGGAGCGGACCATTCAACATCCATGGCCTCTGCGACTCTACCCACCGTCCGACATCATCTGCCTTCTTCGCCCCTCGACACTGGATCTGCAGCAGAGGAAGCTGAGCCTACATCTCTCCTCCCCATGCGACAGCGAGAACCATGGCCATCTACCTCTCTCCTTCACCAGCGCTCCTCTTCACACCGCCTCGCTCGTGGCACAACTCACGACCGCAGCGCTTCCCCTCTGTGGCATCTATGGGTGTGTTTGATTTGTAGCC
Organism: Sorghum bicolor; assembly: GCF_000003195.3. Classification (NCBI taxonomy): domain Eukaryota; kingdom Viridiplantae; phylum Streptophyta; class Magnoliopsida; order Poales; family Poaceae; genus Sorghum; species Sorghum bicolor. The sequence goes on from NC_012878.2 coordinate 49,766,774, forward strand.
CCAACTAGCCTGGATAGCTCAATCTAGCCAGGCCAACCCTAACCTACCCCCATATAGCCAATATAGGCTTGTTTGGTTGTTAGGCTCTCCGTAGCCTGGTTTTCATATTCAAGTGTTTGGTTTGATGTATTTTTCATAGGCTACCCTAGTGTAGTCGACTAGGGGTGTTTGATTGATGGTTTACTTGTTGGGTGGGTTCATAGAGTCACTAGGTAGCCTTACGCCTCCCCTATGCTCACTGCAATAAAACGTCGGGCTCCCCCTATCCCGAATCAGTCATCAATTCGTCCGACTCATTCACCTCTCACTCGTCCCTTTGCCTCCCTCTCCCCTCCTGTGGGGGTATAAATCCCTATACCCTTACGGCTAGACTTGGGCCAGGAGATTTGGCCCATTACAAGACAGTTCGAGGCTTGATTCAACTACTTGGAGTTTCACGTAAGAGATCAAGCAGTATTCTAGTCGATTAGAATAGGAATTGATATCGTATTATCTATGGCAATTGTAACCGACTAGGATTAGTTTCTAGATTTGTAACCCTGCCCTCTGGACTATATAAAGAGAGGCAAGGGACCCCCTCAAGTCAATTCAACACATCTCAGATCAATACAAACAGACACAGGACGTAGGTATTACGCCCACACAGTGGCTGAACCTGGATAAAAACTTTGTCTGTGTCTTGCGTCACCATCACGGTCGTAGCTTGCTCACTTGTCTATCGATAATCTATGTTGATGGTCCTTAAGTATCAAATTTAATTATCAAATAAACAAAGAAAAGGATCCAAATGAAATCAACATCTAGACTTAGGGTTTTATCTGACAGAATTCCATGAGTTTTGGTGTTTGTCTATTTCTGCAGGGGGTATCAGGAAATACGGAAGAAAGGCCCACACGTTAGGATTACATAGAGATATCAACGTGTCGTGCAATTATCTTACATCTAGAAGACTCCAGAAGCCACGGGAAGGAAGCGGAGGCCGAACGGGGCCAGGCATTAGGCGCCCGCCCAGTTGCCCTGGGCGCCCGCCCCCTCTCTAAGTTGGATCAGGACTCTCTTTCGGGATCAATCTCCACCGACCTAAAGGATTAAGGATAACCGTTCAATCAATGTCGGTTTGATCCAACGGCCCATATTCACTTGAAGGGACTATAAAACCAGACCCCCTGGCCCCTGGAGGAGAGAGACTCTCAACCCTAATTCATTATTCTCAAGGGAGAAGAAGCCCCTGATCAAGATTAGAGCCACCACATCAATTAGACATCTAGATTAGCATAGCTACATAGGATTAGAACTAGAAGGAGTCAATCTTCGATTGGTTTCCGGATCTGTCAAGAGGATTCTTGGTAATTCTCTAATTGTGCTTCTAATTGTTCTTCTAATTATCTTTGTTCTTCAATATTATGAATATGACTTTGTTCTACTTCAATATATTGCTTATGACTTTGCTCTACTTGTTTATATTCAAGATTATATTGTTCTTAGTTTATCATAGTTATGTACTTGGCTTAGTTAGATTGGATCTATATACATGCTTAGGATGGTATAGCGTTTATCCATCGGATCCATGGATAAATGATAGATATTGTGTAGGCGTGGTGCTTATACCGTATTTATCTGCGATTGTACCCAATATGCCAGATCGCGGGGTAGTTCGTGATAGTGACAGCTTCATTGATTCTTATATAGTCCCCCTCTCGTGTATTGGGCTGACAGAGCAACATTATTGCAGGGTAGTGATTGCTATGTTTCTCATTTACCTTGCTAATATCACTATGCATGGGCGTAATCTTGTCTCACAATGATTGCTAAGTATGCTTGCACTAACTATGATAATGCTAGACTATATAGTTGAGAATAACTTAGGAAATATTCTCGTAGTTCGTTCTAATTCCATGCTAATGACTTTCTAGAGTATCTAATTGAGGTGCTTATCATATTTATTATGTGGCTAAGTTATACTGATCAGATTAATTATCTTTGTCACTATTCATTACTTCATATATCCTTTATGTGACACTTACCCCTGTATGAAAGAGTTAGATAAATGTTCTCAATTATACATGCAATGATAGATACTCAATCTCATATTCTATTCTGTAATCAATATTGATGGTTACTAATCCCTTCCCAGTGGTAAAAATATAAATAACGATACCTGGAATACTTCCCGGTTAAAATGCTACATCGGTATTAATCTGTGCGCCTGCAGATCCCATTCATTATTTATTTAGAAGAGCAATTGTATATTTCAATATCGCGTCTCTCGTGTCATGCTGGGGATGACAACTTGACTTAAGTGGTATGGGGGATAGGTTTGGCATTTTGGCACCGTTACTAGAATTAGAAAACTAAGTCTACTTTTGGTAATGATGTTAAGAATACCCAACAAGCATTTTTGGCGCCGTTGCCGGGGAAGGTTGATTACTAATCAGGAATGGATATATGATTTTGAGTTATCACTCGCATCACTAATATGATTGAGCTTATCTATTCTCTTGTACAATTTTACCCTAATATTTTTCTATTTTTTTATCTTATGCAGGGGAATGTATGAATAGAAGACATCTTTCAGGAAATTTTGTTGACAATCCCGAAGCCTTATTCAGAAAAACTAGAGCCGAGCTCAAGAAGAGATCATCAACACTTCAGCAAGAAGCTTCATCCAATCAAGAAGATCACCGGAACTTGTCTTCAGAGTTCGAAGCCATGGCAAACAAATCAATTCGTGAGTTCTCAGGTCCCACTACGGACAACATCCGCACTAGACCTGCTGCGGAGATCGACGACAACTTTGAGCTCAAGCCTGGACTTATCAACATGGTGCAATCCAACCAGTTCTGTGGGAAGGCACACGAAGATGCTAGTGCTCATCTCCAACACTTTCTGGATATATGCAGCACATTTACCATATCAGGAGTCCCCAGAGATGCTATACTACTTCGCCTTTTCCCATTCTCACTGTTGGGGAGAGCGAAGCAGTGGTTTTACGCTAGAAAGGAGAAGAATACTACGTGGGCACTCTGCTCAACAAATTTTCTAGCTAAGTTCTTTCCCATGGGCAAGACCAATGCTCTCCGTGGGAAGATTACAAGTTTTTAGCAACAACATGACGAATCTGTTCTAGAAGCATGGGAGCGCTTCCAAGACTACATCCTAGAATGTCCCCATCATGGAATGGAGAGTTGGCTACTAATGCAGACATTTTATCATGGGCTCGGCAACAGTGCCCGAGAGACCATGGATGCTACAGTTGGAGGAGCATTCTTATCACTTACTATATCACAAGCCACAGCTCTTGTGGAGAAGATGGCGTCCAATCAAAGCTGGAATGAAGAGAAGACCCAGACACGCAAGAAAGGTGGAGGTATGCATCAGCTCAAGGAGGTAGACATGCTGTCTGCAAAGCTTGACCTACTCATGAAGAAGCTTGATGATAGAGCTGGAGACAGAAAGAAGTTATGCACATCTACAACTCTCACATGACTTGTGAGGAGTGTGGAGATACTGGACACTCAGGCAATCACTGCCCTGAGATGCTTGAGGATGCGAACTACATCAACAATAACAACAACTACTACTACAACCGTCCTCAACAAAATCAAGGTTGGAATCAATAGAGGCCTAACTACTCAGGTAATTATCAAGGTAACAATTCTTACAACAATAATAATAATTTTCCACCTCTGAGAGAGTTAGTGTCTAATCAAGAAAAGCTAATGGATAACTTATCTAAGAAATTGGCATCTAATGATAAAATGCTAGAAAATATAAATAATAGAATGGATAATTTCTCTACTGCCATCAAGAATCAAATTAGCTTTAATAAAATGATTGAATCTCAGTTAAGTCAAATAACTGCTGCTGGCTGTTCCTGCTACTAACCCCGGTATACCATCACAACCGAAAGGATTAGAATCTGCAAATCTTGTAGACATGTTTGATGCAGGTAATAACTGGAGTAACCCCGTCACTGAATTTACTACTGACCTTCTGCCGGTCAAGAGAGGCGATCCAGGACACCCCGTCATCCCAATCTCCATCGGCATGGTGGACGTCCCAGAAGCACTCTGCGACTTTGGCTCTAGTGTCAACATTGTACCCAGGGTACTCTATGAAAAATTCTTTACATATCCTTTATTAGAGACAACCATGTGTTTGCAGTTTGCAGATCAGGCATTAACTTTCCCCAAGGGAATATTGAAGAATCTTTGTGTCCGAGTTGGTACCTTGTACGCCCTAGCAGACTTCGTGGTGATAGAGACCGGTAATGATGAGAGAGCACCCATCATCTTAGGGAGGCCATTCTTAAACACCTCGGGAGCTGTCATCTACGCTAGTGCTGCCAAGATCAGTTTCTACATCAAAGGGAGAAAGGAGACGTTTTCCTTCAAGAACAAGACTACACAAATTCCAGATCAATCTAGACGTGAATCAAGGAAGAGGACCAACAGGAGGAATAGAAACAAGCAAGTGTGGACCGAATCAGCTAAGATGGTCACTGCAGTTCATGGAGGTCAAGATCATCAACTTAAGTCACCGTGTCTGACCAAGAAGGACGATCCAGGAAAGCCAAGCATCTATTGCTCCATAAATGGATACAACTTCTACAAGACGACTTGCGATACCGGATCGGGCGTCAACATAATGGCCGCAGTCACCTATTGGCTCTTGTTCGGAACCATGCCCCTAAGACCAACATACATTCAGCTCCAGATGGCAGATCAGACATTTTGAGAAGTTAAAGGAATAGTAACTGATGTCCCTGTCAAAATAGACGATCATTTTGTCTACACAGACTTTCAGGTTATTGACATGGGAGAAGACGAATACGATCCACCCATCATCCTTGGAAGACCGTTCCTCAGCACCGTTAAAGCAATCATCTACATTGGAACTGGAGAAGTCCATATGCACTTTCCCTCAGAGAAGGTACGCCGCTATTTTACTGACCCTAACTATATCGTTGAAGAATCTAAACATGTTAGAAAGCGACGCAACCGCAACCAGAGGAGGCAAATTATCAAGGACGGATGGGCAGACTATGAAGGAGAAGTTGTAAGATCAGAAGACGTACAGTTTAAACAGAATGATTCTGAGGAGACCGTAGCACCGAGTTAGGTGTGGAGAGAGAAGATAACTATACATGAAGAGGATGCACTGCCGGAAGTACCGACTCCGCCACCCAACGAATCCCAAGACAATTGAGAAAATGGAGAGTCCCATTCGGAGGACTTAAAAACACCGAACACCTTGCCAAGAGGTAAACTTGGTAGTTATCCTTTCGCTTTCAATTATTTCAAATAGTTCACTTAGTTAATTATGTTCATACTATCCTAAAAAGAAAATAAAAATGTTAAAACAATAAGCCCCATGTGAGTATACGAGTGGCATGAAACCCATAAGTACATTCACTGTGGTGGCATAAAAATAAAATAAATATTTTCTTTCTGCTTTATAAAATATAAAAAATATATATAGGGAGCAACATTTATTAAGGAGTCTCAACACAATAAAGGCTAGATATTTATGCTAACACTTAATCAGTTCCACAGGCTTTGTTGTCTATTTGAGCTCCACAGAAATCCAGAATTAAGAAGACTAGGAGACGGAGGACATTCTAATCGCTGTCAGAATGCTGCTGACTTTCAAATACACCTCTGCCACCTGCTAGCTACATTAAGAGAAATTACGTCAAAATTCAGCTTGGGGGAGAGCACCTCCATTTATCCTGATAAGTATTTCTATCTATCTTTATACTTATATTATATTAAAATATAAATATACATAACTATGGAAAACCAAATAAAGATTTTATGCTTATATATATATCTTTTGCTTAGTGTGTTTAATAAATAAATAAAGTGGATTCTAATAAATAAAACTCTAGCATGGATATGATGAATAGTTGCTCTGCCTAATTTGCAAATTTGAAGTTTTCTCACTAGTTTAGATATAACTGTTATAATTTAAAGCTTGCTCTAAACCTAAACTTGTGGGATGAAAACTTGATCTGAAGTCTAAGTTGTTAACGGATATGATATGGGAAGGTTGAGCTGCTGTTTATCTGTTCCTAGAGATGCTAAAATTCTGGAGAATTTTATCTTTGAAAATCTTTAAAATAACACATGATGAGTTCCTGTATGATGAGAGTTTAAATTCCTACCACAGCCATATATACATGCTTGCTAGACTTTGAGCCACGCATTTACTTTTTACTGCTTATGAGCATTGAGTGTGGTCAAGCTGTGTAGACCCCTAGGAGCTTGTCATGTGGTTAAATCAAGATTCAATTGCACGTTCACTCATACATGCTACTTCTACTCCAGAAGTACCATCCACATATATCCACTCATTTCCATCTCCGGAATCACCCAAAAATATTCTACTCCTAACCCGGGAGAGAATAGCCAAAAACATTTCTGTTTTTCCCCTGTGAAATAAATGCTCAAGTTATGTTGTTACTACCACTTGCTACATTATCTCAAGAGATAAGTGCTCTAAAAAAAGAAAAAAAAGAGAAAAAGAGAAAATACGAGGAAATAAAAAGGGGCAAGTGCCCGGAACCTCGGAAGAAAGAAAAAGAGTGAGACGAGAGGTAAAAATGGACAAGTGTCCGACAGTAGAATTAGGGGTACAAGATACCCACCTGAGAGGAAAGAAAAAGAAAAAAAGAAGAGCATCTCATTCTCCTCACAAAATTTCAAAAAGCAAGGAAGGTATGTATCCCCTCAAAGAGCAAAAGTAGAATTAGGCTTTCACCATTGTTATCACCATCATCACCATACACCATTCATTTGCCACACATGCACATCTTGATTTGACTTATTGATTTGTTTCTTTGGATCCATGGTTTGACTATGCAATAAATGTCTTGTAAGTATGTATATTTTATCTCCCACCTATGAGCTCCAGATATCAAGCCTTATTAGAGTAGGGTGAGAGAGAAGGTAATGTCACTATGCTTTATACCACAAATACCACATATCTTGAGAGAAGGCATATACCATCACTGCCTTGGTAAGGATCCAGAAATACCACAAAAGAGAGATCAGAGAGAGTCATACAAGGAATCTCTGAGTTTTATTTGAAAATCTGCAAAAAATCCAGAGCTATAGCTGATCAAGAATAAGAGACATGGCACTTGGCTAGACTGTTCTATCTTTTAACTACTCAAGACGGAAGTGACGGTTACAAGTCCCATGGTGAAAGGTAAAATGAATAAGTTTTAAGTCTTGACAGTTTACTTTAACTCAGAGATGAGATTTTATTTAAAAGCATGTGTACCGTCTATTTTTAAAAGTATTACAGCAACTTCTAATCTATCCTTGCTCAGGGACGAGCAAGAGGTAAGCTTGGGGAGTTTGTTGACGATCCTTAAGTATCAAATTTAATTATCAAATAAACAAAGAAAAGGATCCAAATGAAATCAACATCTAGACTTAGGGTTTTATCTGACAAAATTCCACGAGTTTTGGTGTTTGTCTATTTCTGCAGGGGGTTATCAGGAAATACGAAAGAAAGGCCCACACGTCGGGATTACATAGAGATATCAACGTGCCGCGCAATTATCTTACATCTAGAAGACTCCAGAAGCCACGGGAAGGAAGCGGAGGCCGAACGGGGCCAGGCACTGGGCGCCCGCCCACTTGCCCGGGGCGCCCGCCCCCTCTCTGAGTTGGATCAGGACTCTCTTTCGGGATCAATCTCCACCGACCTAAAGGATCAAGGATAACCATTCAATCAATGTCGGTTTGATCCAACAGCCCATATTCACTTGAAGGGACTATAAAACCAGACCCCCTGGCCCCTGGAGGAGAGAGACTCTCAACCCTAATTCATTATTCTCAAGGGAGAAGAAGCCCCTGATCAAGATTAGAGCCACCACATCAATTAGACATCTAGATTAGCATAGCTACATAGGATTAGAACTAGAAGGAGTCAATCTTCGATTGGTTTCCGGATCTGTCAAGAGGATTCTTGGTAATTCTCTAATTGTGCTTCTAATTGTTCTTCTAATTATCTTTGTTCTTCAATATTATGAATATGACTTTGTTCTACTTCAATATATTGCTTATGACTTTGCTCTACTTATTTATATTCAAGATTATATTGTTCTTAGTTTATCATAGTTATGTACTTGGCTTAGTTAGATTGGATCTATATACATGCTTAGGATGGTATAGCGTTTATCCATCGGATCCATGGGTAAATGATAGATATTGTGTAGGCGTGGTGCTTATACCGTATTTATCTGCGATTGTACCCAATATGCCAGATCGCGGGGTAGTTCGTGATAGTGACAGCTTCATTGATTCTTATATAGTCCCCCTCTCGTGTATTGGGCTGGCAGAGCAACATTATTACAGGGTAGTGATTGCTATGTTTCTCATTTACCTTGCTAATATCACTATGCATGGGCGTAATCTTGTCTCACAATGATTGCTAAGTATGCTTGCACTAACTATGATAATGCTAGACTATATAGTTGAGAATAACTTAGGAAATATTCTCGTAGTTCGTTCTAATTCCATGCTAATGACTTTCTAGAGTATCTAATTGAGGTGCTTATCATATTTATTATGTGGCTAAGTTATGCTGATCAGATTAATTATCTTTGTCACTATTCATTACTTCATATATCCTTTATGTGACACTTACCCCTGTATGAAAGAGTTAGATAAATGTTCTCAATTATACATGCAATGACAGATATTCAATCTCATATTCTATTCTGTAATCAATATTGATGGTTACTAATCCCTTCCCAGTGGTAAAAATATAAATAACGATACCTGGAATACTTCCCGGTTAAAATGCTACATCGGTATTAATCTGTGCGCTTGTAGATCCCATTCATTATTTATTTAGAAGAGCAATTGCATATTTCAATACCGCGCCTCTCGTGTCATGCTGGGGATGACAACTTGACTTAAGTGGTATGAGGGATAGGTTTGGCATTTTTGGCACCGTTACTAGAATTAGAAAACTAACTCTACTTTTGGTAATGATGTTAAGAATACCACGATGCTCCCCCTTTCCTCAACAAACCACGATGCTCGCAAGCACCGCAACATCTCCATCATCGAAGTGACCATTGTTCATCATTTGATCATTAATCATCATTGAAGAATTCATTAGATATGATCATTTACTTTCATTTATTATATGTAACATCCCTGATGTTATGAACACTAAAACTGGATCATGTCATCATAAGCATTGCAAAGCATGTTTGTTAAGCACATCATTATGCATCAACTTAAAATAAGTTTATTTTGGATGATTGTGCTTAGGGAATTAAAGTGTATTTATCTTGTGAAGTGATGCTTGTGATGGTTGTTTAATCCCTAGTTAAGGAGGGTGGGAAAAACCCTAATTTTAACCCTAGTTTTTACCCCCTTTTGTGTAACTTAAAAACTAAGCAAAATTTGGGGATGAGTTCAAAATCAAAGTTGTATATCTTGGCAATGTGTACAACTTTGGTGTTTTGAGTTTTTGAAGTTTCAATACAAAATTTAAAGTAATTTTGAAAATACAGATTTCCAGAAATTGTCCCCTTTTCCAATTTGAATCCCTAATTCAAAACTTATTTGGAATCTTGAAAAGTGATCAAAATGAACGTTGTAGGTCTCATCAAAATGAACAACTTTTATTTTGGGAGTTTTTCAAGTTTTTGAGAAAAATCAAAAGTAATTTTGGAATTTCTATTCTGCCCCAATTCAAATCAATTTTCCCCAAGATTGGAATTTGAATTTCAAAACTGTTTGGCTCAAATTCTTCCTTCTCCATTTAAAATCAGCTTTTGATCCTTAAATATGTTTTGTAGCATTCAAAATCCTGAACAAGTTTCATTTTGACAGAAATTTGACTTCAGTTCAAATTTTGGAAGTAATTCGTAAAAAACAAAAAGGAGTGGATAGGGCCTGCTACAGTAACCGATGAGGATCACGGGCTGCACTGCCGCTGCGGCAGGCGCCGCTGCTCCGCACGCGGCCACGCACCCCGCTACGCAGCTACCTGCCTGCTTGGAGTCGCGAGCGTGTCCTGATCCTGTTTATGCCGGCCGTTTGACGTATAAGGAGAGGGAGAGCCGAGAAACGGTGTCGTTTCTGCGACCTCGCCGCCGACCATCACCACTGCTGCACCCATATTCCAGCGCCTTGGCAGGCCATCTTGCAAGCTTCCTGAGCGTCGTATGCCACTCCTACAGCTAGCCTCTCGGCTTCCCTACTGTCAGTGCGCCGAGTTCCTCCCTAGCGCCGGCCAGAGCTCTACCGGTGCCGCTGCCCGCGCGGCCAGGCCGCCTCGAGCCATTGCGGGACAAGATACGACCACCAGCAGGTGAGCACTAGTCCGGGCAAGCTCCCCCGCTGCTCCTCTGCCGCCGACGAGCACCCCAACGCCGAAACCGCGATCTCCGACGAGCTCCTCTGTTTTCAGTTCGCGACAGGGACCCCACGCGACAATTTGATGTTCTCCAGGGGTCTAATTGCATAGACTGTGACTCATGTGAATAGTGCTATAAGGACTTGTTTGTAGATGTTTTGTTGAATCTTTGAAAATTCATATCTGGAGTTTGGTAACTCCAATTTTGGTGAACCAAATTTTGTTGTGCTCCTTGAGATGTCTAGTTTTTATTAAAAATATGAAACTGGCCATGTTTTGTAGTAAAATAATTGGTTATGATTTATGCCTTTTAATTATGTTTAAAAGGGAGAAATTCATATCTTATTCTGTGTAGATCCTATTGCCCTGAAATTTTTATGGTGTTCTCATGATGTTATTTTAATGTTGCAGTAAAAATTTCATGTTCAGTAGATGATATATGGTTAAGTTATTGATTTATCTTGTGTAGTGCTTATTAAATAGTTTACAATTAAACTAAAAATGAATAAATGTAAAATATGGTTCCTCTACCTTTATATGAGGTTGTTATATCATAGAGATACATAATTTAGCTATGTGTTTGTAGAAAATGTCGAGTTTCTTATTTATCTTGTTATTACATGCTTCCTTGTGATGGAAACTTATCTTTTTCATGGAAATTGCTATACTTATCCAAATGGCATGAAATTTATACAGTAGACTTTGGAGAGAATATATGAGCTTCTGAAGTTTTCTCAGATTTTACTGTGTACTTTTGATATATGGTTATTACTTTGTCTATTTATCTAAATAAATTAATAAAGACATGAAAGGTATTTATTTAGGGATGACCATGATGTTTTCTAGTATCTAATTGATGTATTACAACTGTTAGTAAGCTGGGTTTTGCCCAGGTTCAAGTTTGGAACATAAATAAAATGTTATTTCTTTATAATTCAAATATTAGTGGTTTCTCGACAGTTTCTGGAGTATTATGAATTGCTCTAGGTAGATAATGTTGGATGTGAAACTTGTCTATAACAAAGTTGTATATAATTCATGTATCTACTTGGTGTTAAATTTTGGTAGCATTTGGCCCTATAGTTTCTGAGTTATGCCTGTTTAAATTTAAGTTTCAGAAATGGTTCCTCTCTGTCAAATCCTGGATCAGTTTCTGTAGTTGTGCAATTTCGACCTACTAAACTTATGAATCATGCTTTCATGATAAAAGATGAATGGTAGTAATTTTCATAAGCTTTCCAAAATGTTATGGATCATGAATTTTGGTGATCTAGAACTCTGGTTATAGATGTATAAAACTTAATGTCTGATTCTGTCCAAGGTCTGGACAGGAATGTTTCTTCATGCTATTTGGCCATCTTATCTATTAAATCAGTTCTCGAAGATAATAACAAAGTTGTAGAAAATTATCTAAGCTTTCCAGAAAGTCTAATATCACCTTTATTGGATGTTTGGATCTCTAATTATGGTTGAATGAAGTTGTGTATATGCTGCTGTCCTGGTTATGTGTGCAAATAGAGTTGTTTGTTTTTAGCTAGCCTTTACTTAAATAATGAGTAGCTTAATTTCCAAATTAGAATTTGAGTGCTTTTGGGATTATGTGATGACCTAAGGTCATTATCTTTTAATGACCTTTGACACTTAATTATTGTTTGATGTTAATACTTAATTATTGCCTTTAATATTTAATTAAGAATTGATTAAGATAAATAGAAAATCTAATCATTTTAGGTTTTGATTGATCTTTGGGATTGATTGACAACCAGTGGTTACTTGGCATGATATGCTCTCTGGTTAAGGTTTATTTTATATAAATGATCTTTGTTGTATAATAGCTACACAACCTTGCTTAATGAGGATGATAAAATTTGCTTAGTAGTAATCTATGTTTTGATGATTAAGTTAGTTTGTTTCTATACCGTGAAGGTAAGTTGTACTCGAGGTAGTTATGTTTGTTGTTATCATCCAAGAGCATGTAACCTGTCTTTATCATGTCATGAGCATCTCATTGATCATGCATATGCACCTCTACGTGTAGACTACACTCCGGAGGAATCTAATCCTCAGTGGGTTGCTTCCGAGTTTGTGGATTCTTCTGGTTTTTCTGAGTTGTCGGACTTCCCTTCCCACCAAGGCAAGCCCCGGACATTAAACCCTATCCTTGTATTTTCATAAAGTTATTTATATCACTTGAGTTAATATGATGCATTAGGTGAATAAGAGTTGAGTGAATCCTATTTGCTGCATTATCCACCTTGATGATTTCCATATTAACCTTGATACTTGTTTTATGAAAGTACTTAGTATGCTTAGCCCTGCTTATTAGATAGGTTTTCAAATGAGAAAGTTTGAAGGGTTGTTGTGGAATACTTTTATGGTTAATAATGTTTAAACTTGAGACCGGTCGGTGGACTTGCTTTAAGAATGGAGTCTTAAAGTAGTGTCTCCAACTGTGTCGATTAAGGACCGTACCGTTGTTGGCCTGCTGTGATTGAGACCTTTGAGTACAGCCCACATGCGGTGGTAAGCCTTACCTATAGCTATTCCGATACTTGAGAACGGCTAACCGCGCACTGGGAGTGGAGAGATGGCGAGAGTAGCGTGTACCCACCTTACGGATCTGAGATGACCGGGAAACATCTAGATTGGCTGTAGGATGGTGGTGTACTGTACTCTCGGGTGACGCTGGACCTGTTCTTGTATGGGAGGATCTATAGAAACAGGTTGACATATGCAAGATTAAGTTCTACATATGTCGTGTGGTACTGAATCCCCAGCTGGGTTTAATCGATTCGAATCGCCGTGTTTCCTCGGATATGGAGCCTCAATCCTCACCCCATCATCGTAGTAATAAATGATCTTTGGTAAGAGAAAGAGGTGGTATGCTTATGAAAGTTTGATAATAGTTTTGGTTAGTCATAAATGATGATCTTGAGTTAAAACTTGAAAGTAGGTTTTACTCTTAGTAAGCTTTTATGCAAAAGAAATGCTTTATCTTGATAAAGCTTTACCTTGAATCCCTATAGCCTGCATACCTGAGTCTTCACCTCTTTTCTAGTCGGTTAAGTCTTGTTGAGTACTTTTGTACTCAGGGTTTTATAACCCCTGTTGCAGGTGCTGACTTAGACTGCTAATGGAGGTCATGTCGGTGGGCGCGACATGATTTATCCATCTCTTCTACCTTAGAAGCTTCACCTAAGATGCTTCCGCTACTCTATACACCTTTTGGAAATTTAGTTAAGTTTATACTTCATCATATGTTGTAAATTAAGTTATAAATCTTCCGCACTCTGATCTAAGTTATTTTTGTAACAAATGTTGTAATGTTGTGGTAACTCCATGTTGATCCTCTATGAGTTAAAACGTGGATGATTCGGGTTTCCCGAGGACACCCGACAGACTCCTTGAGTCATTTGGAACTCGTGCATGCCGATCAGAAGTCTTTGAGACAATGATGGGTGCAGGTGGGCCACTTAACTCAGGAGGTTCTGCCACATTATATGGAATAGATAAGCAGAGCAGCTAAGCATAACTACTGTTCACTATACTACCCATGTATAAACCCAGGAGTACAAGGAATACAATAGAAGGCTAGTCAGGTCCTTAGGGTTTGCAGTATTAAGACACATGCAATGGAAAGTAAATGTATTTAAAGTTTATAGGTACAATATGATCAATGGGTGCCTGCACTTGCCTTTATTCCCAGTGTATATCTGCTCAGAATTCTTTGGCTTCTTTCTTCTGATCTCCAACTTCTGCTTCGATTGTCGGTCCTCAGCTCCTGGTCTTCACTGTTGACGAACCACGCTTCTTCTACTCGAAGCAACCAAGCAACACAAACAGACAAACAACCATCATGACTAACAAGCATCAATCAAAAGAAAAGCTTTGAAAGAGAGTGTACGAAACAACACGACTTATTGCTACGATCGAGACAACGCAAGAACGATTGAGAACGGAGCTATAGCTAATCGGACACGATTATCGAGGCTCGAAGTGTAACGGAGAAGACAACTATACGTTGGTCGTATTTTATGAAAACAGGTGATGGATTATTCAAAGAAATATCTGAAGGTTGAGTTGACAAAATTATAAAGAATTATAAAGGTTAGGACTAAATGTTATTCATATTCTAATTATAAACAATTATATATATCATTTAAGTCACTTTATCTTTCATAGCGTAGAAAACATATAACTGGTGACATAACTTATACTAAGCATTTATGAAAAGAGGTTAGACTAAGTAAGTCACACTTGAAAAGACGATTCACATTGATATTAAACATATTAATATTTGTAAGAAAAACTAAAGTTATAAAGCTTAAATTACTTGTATAGATTAGAAAAGGCATTTAATTAGACATTAATCATTTTATATTTGTGGTGAAAACATAAAGTGTCAAACACCGCCGATGTCATGGCTAACGCGTAGTTTACATCGATACGAACCTAACGCGACAAGAACGGGCTCAATCGGAGCTAAAACGCGGATTCTATGGCCGAAACTAGATCAGTGGCAAAACTGTGAATAAACAGAACTAATTTTCGTATTTTAAATAATTTAAAACTGAATTAAAAACGCAATTTGGATTAAATCTACAAATACCAGCGGCGCCAGTGGTTAATCTGTTAAAAACAGGACCTATTTCTAATTATTTTTGAAAAGCAGCGGACCGCGGGTTGATTAAGAACAAGAGCAGGGGTGTTTTTGCAAAAGCGCCAGGGCAGTGCGGGCGGCCGGCCAGGCTGGCCACGTGGCGGCTCGGGATTGGCGGTCCACGGTGGACCGGGGCGAGGGGCGTGGTCCACCGGTCCATGGTGGACCGGGGCCGGATCGGGCGAGCGCGCGGTGAGCGGGGGTGCCTGGCCGCGACGGCGCCATGGCCGGCCTCGCGGCGAGCTCGCTGTGCGGTGCTGTGGTGCACGGGAGGCCGTGCCGAGGGCATGAACGCGTCGCGCGCGGCGCGGCGGGTACTGTGCGCAGGCTGGTCGCGCGGAAGAGAGGCCGCGGCGAGTGGGTTTCGCGGCGGGGCGGCGGTCATCTCCGACGAGGGCGCGCACGCGAGAGAGAGCGAGAGAGAAGGTGGGGGAGGGTCTGGCGTGTAGTTCACCTCCGTGCGGAGCTCCGGGGGCGGTTCGCGTCGTCTGGGACGCGACGGCCAATGGGATCGACGACGGCGGGCACCTTCACACGGCAGCGGGCGCGGTTTTGGTGGCAGCGCGACTTAGGGCAGCGCAGCGGCGCGGCTAGGGCTTCCAAAGGGGGCGCGGGGTGCAGCCGAGGGTTTTTATAGGCTACGGCCAACCTCGGGGCGCGCGCTGGGCAAGATCGGGCGGGGCGGCGGCGGGCTCTCCCGTCCGAATCGGGCGGGAGGTTGGGGACGATGGCCCCGTCTCGCTGACGAGTGGGGCCGGGCCGTCAGTGGCTTGGGCGCGGGCTGGCAGGCGGGCCCGCATGGCAGTGGCTCAAGCGGCGGGGCGTGGGCGCTGGGGTGCAGCAGGCCAGCGGCGGGGGCGCGAGATGGGCCGCGGCCCACGCGGGCGATGCGCGTGCGGTGGGGGGGGAAAGGAGGGGGGCTGGGCTGGTGCTGCTGCCGGGTTGGGCCAAAATTTGCAGAGAGAAGGAAACTCCCTTTCTCTTTTTTTTATAAAGAGTGATTTACAAACTATTTTGCAAAACAAATTTCAAACCATTTTGAATCCAAACAAAACCTGGGATCATTTGGAACTTGTTTTTAGACTATTTTGAAATCCAAATATATTTTAGTTTAAACACATTTCTAAATTGTTTTCCAACTCGAATTTGAATTAGTTTTCAAATAGGACTTTTGGAGTTTTATTTTTTTCGAAAACCAACAGGACCCAAACATGGCTCGCTAGAAAATTTGATAATTCATTTTTTTTTGTTCACACAAGCCAAACAAAGCAAGGGCACAAAGCACACAACAAATAAAACACCCTCCACTTAATTTAATAAAAGTTTTAAAATTTCCCATTTTTCTCATTTTATAATAACAATAATTAATAAAATCTTGTATTATTTTAGAAAAATTTTAAATCCTTTTTTAATTTAGTGTTTTTTTAACAATAAAAAAATTAAAATTTTTGGAGTGTTATAATACCCCAAGGTAGACTGCTGACTAGCTTTCATCGACAGTGGTGCACCAGGTAAAGGGTGTGCGTACAACATCCTAGATGAACCAGATGGAAATTCTCTTCATCAGCATCGACCACGATGATTCCGATGGTGGCCTGCTCGAGGACCACTTTGTCGGCGGCATCATCTACACCACGACCGAGTTGGACTCCAATTCCATCTAACAAGTTCGAGTCCAATGGTTTCTGCCCTGACTCGATCGTACCTGCGTGATGACTCCATATACATCGAACAAAATCCAATCTACATGCAAGCAAGTACATGGAGGCCACATCCAATCTACAGTATCATGCAAGGCCAATTGCATGTACGGGGGTGTGCACACATGCAGCATGAATGAAGAATGCAAGCCCATACGCGACCAGCTATTTGATAACTCCCACGGCGACGTGACGTCTTGGTGCAACTCATGACAAACTCACCGATCTATCAAGCCATGAAGCGACCTATCCAAGCTCTCAAACATGATCTTTCGAACTACCTATTGAGCTATTCGGCCTACTTACTCAGACTACCTATCACGTCGCAATGATGATCGCCGTGAAGAATGGCGCTATGACAACTGCGACCACCGTCATGACAACATGTCGAAAATCTTGAGGACAAACAATTTTGTCGCCACCGACCATACTTCTGTCCAAATATAAGTGCACTTCTAATATTTTATTTATTTTTAGCATAATATTTTGTATAATGTTCTTGACATGATTATCCTTCAAAACAACTTTTGTAGCCGACTAGTTTTTTCTCCTGCATGAGTTTTCCAGAGCTGGCACTGTCTCCGAGTCCTCCCTACACATGCACGAGACCCGCCCTCTGCATTCTGGGTAGTCGGTAGTAGCTCTCTGGTGAGGTTGGCAATCCTACGTGTGTCTAGGTTCCGTACCTCACGCCCAGATTGTTGGTCAGACCAGAGCTGGTACAAACTCTAGGATGAATTAACTACTCGTGTTAACTTTAAAAATAACATAAAAGCTAAAATCTTACACCAGTGCTGATTTTTTATCTAGAGTTCATTTATACATCATGTACTACCTATTCTTCATATTTATTTTTCAGGAGTTTGGCCCAGTCAACAAGCTATGTTCGGAGACTCGTCGACCATTCCCTACACTGTGCTCGGGGACTGCTCCAACCACCGAGCACGTTTATGTTCCTAACCACGGTCGGGGACTTGTCGACTAGTCTTTACGCTGTGCTCGAAGACTGCGCCGACCACCGAGCATGTTTACTTTTCCAACCACGCTCAGGGACTTGTCCACCAGTCTCTACGCCATGTTCGGAGACTGTGTCAACCACCGAGCACGTTTACATTCCCAACCATGCTCGGAGACTCATCAATCACTTCCTGCGCTGTGCTCGGGACTTGCGTCGATTACTCTTCGACCACAGCTTGGGGACTGCTCTTCTCAGTTACATATGAATTGGACTCATATACAACTGAGAGATAATTTTAATTTTTTAGACCTTGCTACAAGGCTCATACTTCGCCTTCTAGCAAGTTCGGTATGATGCATCTGGCGATGCATCTCAGTATCAGAATTTGTGTGTGGACTTTTCTTTAGACTCTGGCACCACATGACTACATCACCTACTACCAGACTCGGGGACTAAGTGGGCACACTTCATCTTACAATGAATATGCTTCATTATTGAAGGACTATACTTTTTAGAAAATAAAGTGGGCACACTTCACGAGGAAAGAAATCTTTCTTCTCAAGAGAACCATGCCTTGTTCTAATAACTTGCTCTCTTCAGTGACGCCGTTAGTCAACTATCAACTGTTCGAGCGACTTTTCTACTGGTCGAAGACGTCAAGCCTCACTGGTCGAAGAAGTTCAAGATGACGCGTTACATCACAATATTTGGTGCTCGGCCTATTCCCTTACGGCTAGACTTGGGCCAGAAGATTTGGCCCATTACGAGACAGTTCGAGGCTTGATCCAACTACTTGGAGTTTTACACAAGGAAACAAGATATGGAGATCAAGCAGGATTCTAGTCGGTTAGAATAGGAATTGATATCGTATTATCTATGGCAATTGTAACCGACTAGGATTAGTTTCTAGATTTGTAACCCTGCCCTCTGGACTATATAAAGAGAGGCAAGGGACCCCCTCAAGTCAATTCAACACATCTCAGATCAATATAAACAGACGCAGGACGTAGGTATTACGCCCACACTGCGGCCGAACCTAGATAAAAACCTTGTCCATGTCTTGCGTCACCATCAAGTTAGTAACTTGTGCACCTGTCTGCCGATAATCTACTACCGTGGGTATACCCCAAGGTAGACTGCCGACTAGCTTTTGTCGACACCTCCTAGTCGTGGTCTTCTCAGCCGACAATGTCTCTCATCTCCAGAACCTTCAGAGGGCAGAGTGCTCGCCGTGTGGTATAGAACCTTCCACAACCCTCGCGATGTGTCTCAACGCGCCCATACAGCAGGGGTGGGTTCAGCCACCGCTTACTAGTCGACCTTCTCTTGATTTCACCGGCTATTTTCCTCATTTCACAGCGGCGAATTTCCCCAATCTCCTCCCCCTTTCCACCTCGCTTCTTCACTGCAGCATCACCTGTGCCCACCCCAAGAAGAAATATCCTAGAGCACCGCCCCGAACACCCAATTCGCTCCTCGTCCGGCCGATTGATGCTCCTATAATCACTCGTATTGAGTTCTTGCTCTGGGTTGCGTGCCGCAGTCGGGGGAGCTTGGCTCCCACGAGCTGGGTACTTCTTGGGCCTGTGCTGGGCGGCAGCCATGGACCCGTTGGTGGCGGCGGGCATTGTCAAGGAGGAGCTCTTAGAGTACGTGGAAGGTTCTGGAACAGCGAGGAGGAGGGAAATGGGGAGGGAGCGGCCGAGGCGAAGTGTTGTGAGGCAGTGACCGAGAAAGACAGTTGGAGAGAGAGGAAAGGAGTGAACAGTAGCCCAAAACTCTAGCCAGGCGGTGAGGCTTCCTCATTTATTCGGTGGTCAGCCAAGGCCAAGCGGGCCCACCACAGCAGCCGCGCGCGAAGCCACACGGAGCCTGGCTCCGGAAGAAACACCAACCTTGTGTTTCTTTCTGGGCCTGGCTCCGGGTGTACGCGTGGCCTGCTGGAGCCTGGCTATATGGGCTAGCCTGGAAACCAAACAACCTCAATCTGGCCCAACGTAGCCAAAAGCCAGCCTAGGAGCCCAACCAAACACACCTTATGTGTTTCTATTACCCGAATAAGTCTATGACACATTGGCCCCATTTATCATTTAGTGAGAAAATGGATTTGGGGCTCTATTTTGAAGGCTATTGTTGGAGCTCATCCTAGAAAACAGGGCCCAAAAAGTAGAGGGAGCACCCCAAATGTAAAATAGGTGCCCCGTTTTAGGGGCTACTGCTAGAGTTGCTCTAAATAATACACAGTCATTAATCAGCTATAAGATTTTCTTGTAGTCTTCTCTCAGCCCACTCATATAATAATAGTTAATTCTTTCTTATTAATACATGGCTCACACATGTCTCTCTCACAAAAAAAATTGTTCCTATGCCTAAACCAGCTGTAAACTTGCAGCCACTTCTCCTCTCTTCTCTCTTCCACCTTAATATTTAGCCAGCTTACAGCCTCTTACTATACTTACTCTAACGCATTAGAGCATCTCCAAGAGTCTTTCTAAATCTCACTCTCTAAATCATCATTTGGAGAGCCATTTGCATAAAAATTGTTTTCTATATTTTTTTACTTTCCAACAGTTTTGCTAAATCTCATGCGCAGTCTAGAGAGTCATTCTCGTCTTCTATATTTGGCTAGCGAAAAACCCGGAATAGACAATGGCTATATTTGGATGACCATTTAGAGAAGAATATTGGAGGGTAGTTTTTCACCAAAATTGCTATTCCTAGCATTTAGGAAGAATATACAAAGTATCTTGAAGATGCTCTTATATTGCCCGTTTTCTGCCATCTCGTACTTACTTAGGACAATAATCAACCAAAGAACATCATTGGCTCTATGACCTGAAATATACATTTTCTTACGATTCATATTAATCAGCATAAAATTTCTAATATTTTTTAATGTCATTTGCAAGTGGCCCATGGTTATTATTTATATTTGGATTTTTCTCCACCAATCGAGGAGATTTGTAGTGTCATTTGAACATTTTCTAAAGGCGGAAACAAAAATCACCAATATAAACATTACTGACAACCAAGAATTCACAATAAAAAGAATTACTAATAGAAAAGTTAAATAGTACCATTTATGTTTGCTGGTATATTATAGTACATGGGTGATGTCTTGCATCTGAATTTTGTTCTTCCCCTTTCATCTTCCTAATTTACATGCATGGAGAGCAGGGAAACAAAAACTGAAGTGCTTGGTTATTTTCCCATATTTTACAGTCAAATAATACTATTTATGTATTGGATTTACAATTACGTTATATTATAATAAGTAAATTGGTGTTGACTTAGATGGTCTCGTATATGTCACGTAATCTAGCGACGACTTTTTAGTTATGATTTTTTGGCTGATATATACTAGACATTATTAACATATGTTAAAAAAATTGAAGTCCTAATAAGATTTGTCCTTCTGTTCCTCTGTGTATAAGTTGACTTTTTAGTAATGATTTTTGGGTGATATATACTAGACATTATTAACTTATGTTAAAATATACTATGAAGTAGTTTCGTCTTTATTTTTCATAGAATTATGTGTCTCTAGGGTTCAGTATATTATTTTTATATGCTATAGCCTATCAATGATGAAATATTCATAAATGACCACACAAAATTTGACTTGAAATTGAACTTATACATGGAGAAACAAAAAAGAAAAATCTTATCAGAGGATGGATTTTACCAACAGAAATAGTTGGAGTAAATCAAACCCGAATCAGTCTAGAGGGTTATCCTAAAACATGACCTTACTTGGGGAAGTATTTGGAATTTTTTTATCGTTTTTATGTAATTTTGTAACTATGGTTCAAACAAATTAATTTCAGGTATGAATCTTGATCCGCCTCTAGAATATCCAAATTTTTCTAGAAAGGAAATAAATTCATTTGATTCAAGCATTAATCGCCTAAAAATAAACCAATTTTTTCTAAAGAAAAAGTTGCATGCATCCACAATTTCTCACAAATTCAGATGCTAGCTAGAAGGAAGGCCCAAAGTACTGGGTTCTTGGGTGGACAACCCAGTCGTACAGTTACATGTTAACTAAGCCTGGGCAAATTACCCGATACCCATTACTTGCACCCGAATTAGCCGGACCCAAACCCGAATTACCCGAACCCGGTTACCCAATCCTAATTTCGGATAGCGATTTTGATTACCCGAAATTAGTTTGGGTAATTCAGGTAATATCCCCCAGTACCCGAACTACCCGAATTACCCAAACATTTGTCTGTCTTTGTATTTATCATGTGTTGTTAATTAAACATTAGAGCTTATCAATTTATTAGAATATAATTCTCTTTGTTTGAACAAGTGACCGTAATATATTATTCTCTACAAAATGTTATTGAAATTCTATATAAATTACTGCTGAAATTATATATAAATTGTTATTGAAATTTTGTGTAGTGTGTTGTTTTCTGGAAATTCGGGTAAATCGGAAATTCCCCACCCCGAATTATCGGGTACCCGAAATTGCGGGTAGTGTTTTTTTAGACTAATATCGGATAATAATTTTCATTACCCGAATTACCCGACCCGAAAAAATCAGATAACCCGAATGTCCAGGCTTAATGTTAACTATTGAAAAAGATGAATATATATATATATATAACATGTTGCCACAGGCATTTGTCAGCAGAGACAGCTTAGTTCACGGAAAATTAGATTTAGCTGCTGTATTATTTTCGTTTATATTTGATAGTTATTGTCTAATTATAGATTAACTAGACTTAAAAGATTTGTCTCGCAAATTATAGATAAATTATATAATTAATTATTTTTATCTATATATATTTAATATTTTATATATGTACCGTAAAATTCAATATGGCGAGGAATCTTGAAAAAAATTTAGAAAACAACGCCACACTCGCAATGCAACAACAAGCGCGCGACAGCATCATGCGTAGGGCGGTAGGGGTACACGTGAAAGACGACGCCTGATCTGATCTGACCTGCTGGTAAGGTTGTGGTACACATGCAGTACTCTCCCTTTGTCTTATATGGCACACGGGCCATTGCAGGCCAGCACAGTGCGTTACACGCTTACGCACAAGCGTGCGCGTGCAACGCTGACCGCAAGGGGCGGATGTTGGGCTGAGAAACACGTCAATATGTGCACTGCGTACCGTACGCAGCGTACGTACGACTACCTACTCCTACGTACGTGTACGTCCCTGACAGGTCAACCCACATGCACGCACGCTTGGGCACATTCGTGAATCGTGTAATGCATGCATGCATGACGACAACAGTGCATTTAGTGCAAGTCTGTAGTAGTATCTGTAATGTACATGCGAGATCTACTATCACGTGACTGTGGTGTGGGGGAGAGCAGGACGTCCGAGCTGTGCGCCTGTGTGTGCCAGTGCTATTCGATCGATCGGGACGCTAGAATGCGCTGGAGATATGTTTGACTTTTGCTCACTCGATCCGTTGTTAGCTGCAGTGTATCGAGATCTTGTCGTGATACATATGGCAAGGGGCAAACGCGTCAATAGCGCGTTGGAGATGTCCTCTGGTTAGGACTTAGGCCTTGTTTAGTTCGCAAAAATTTTCAAAATTCTCCGTCACATCGAATCTTTAGTCACATGCATGGAGCATTAAATAAAGATAAAAATAAAAACTAATTACACAGTTTACCTGAAATTTGTGAGATGAATCTTTTGAGCCTAGTTACTCCGTGATTGGATAATGTTTGTCAAATAAAAACGAAAGTGTTACAGTAGCCAAAAAACCATAATTTTACCAACTAAACAAGGCCTTAGGAGGGCACGCTGACCAGGGTTTAAATTCTAGGTTGCGTGGAAAAAGAATTTTTTTCAGACAGCCTGGGAAAATTCTTCCATATGTGATATACCTCGATGGATGTCAATCTTCCGAGGTTGAGTTTTTTTTTTATGAGTACACTCCTCACATTAAATTTGGTATAATGATTCAATTCCTCACACTATACTAATTATTAGCTGATAATGTATCAATCCAAGTTCATTCCATAAACCAAACAAACATTTGTATTGTACTGTGTAATTCTAAAAACAAAAAGAGTAAGGAAAAAGAAGATGATAGACTAACTCATTTCTTAAAAATGGTCCTTGGGCAAGAGAGAAGGAGAAGCGCTATGAGAAGACAAGGATGATAGCAAGTGGAGGTGCATGCTGCAGCTATTAGCGGCGAGCCCACACCCTAGATGTGGCCACCGGCTCCTATCTGTGAGGGAGATGCCAAGTGCCAAGGTGGACGGTGAGAAAGAAGGAAGAAGAGATGAGGAAAGTAGAAAGAAAAAAGAAATGGCATATAGGATTTGGTTGTCGATATCTCATTTCATTTTCTTCTATCCTCAAACCAAACACAAACACAAACACAAACACAAACACAAACATAAACATAAGGATAATTCCATCCCCCTTAACAAAATACTAGATGGGACCCTCATCCCTCAAACTAGAACGGAACCCTCCCATCCACCATGTCTCCCAACCAAACACTACCATATAATTAAATTAAGACAATTCTCTTCTTCTAATAATATTTGTGCCAAAGTAAAAGCTTTTTGCGTCCTTCCAAAAAAATAAAGGAGAAGGATGTCCATTTTATAACCTAAATAAATCACTTGTCGGTTTGAACCTTTTTCAAATTTTCTTATTCAAAGTCCACCACCCCCTTCACCATAGAAAAGATTTTACTGCGACTAGGTCAATTCACCTTTTACTAAAAAAATGATTTTCTATTTTTTATAAAAAAAGTCTGTGTAACTCCCTCAATATACAAGATGGACTACTTTACACCCGAACTATAAAACTGAATTTTCTGCCCCTGAACTTTCTAAAATTGGTCAAATAACTCCCTCAAGCGGTTTTGTATTATGGTTTTGCTACAGTGAAGGTGGTTTTGTCTCTTTTTTTATTTATTTCCACTGAATCTTTAAAAATATTATAGTAAATCACAAAAAAATTATAAAATGAAAAGTCTAATTTTTGGACTTCACATATATACAGTGAATATATAATATAGTATGCTTTAGTATAAAGTTTTTTATTGTAATTTTAGATATATGCTGTTTTGTAATTAATTTAGAATAATTCATATAGCTAAAGATACAACAAAAAATTATACTAAATCATACCATATTATTTGTTCACTGTATATATCTACTCATGTAGAGTCCAACAAAATTAGATTTTTCTATTTTATGATTTACTATAATTTTTCAAAGATTCAGCGAAAATAAAAAAACACACAAAACCACCATTATTGTAGCAAAACCACTGCCCAAAACCGCTTGAGAGGGTTATTTGATCGGTTTTAGAAAGTTCAAGGAGTAGAAAATCTGATTCTATAGTTTGGGAGGGTAAAGTAGTCCACCATGTATAGTTAAGGGGGTTATGTAGACTTTTTTCTTTTTTATATACAAGTTGAGATTTAAATAAATTCAAAATTTGTAGGGTGATAGTTAGCATCATAACCTACCTACTCATATGTTAGTCCAACAGTACCTAAAATAGTCTCTCGATCCAAGAATTTTGGCAAGATCGAAAAAACTCATCTCTAAAAACTTCCAAACCCACCTCCCAATCTTTTGGCACTTGAAAAAAACCACCTCCATACACGTAAAATTACACGCACATATATCGTCGTGCCAATCTAAAGGTGGAAGAATATGGGGAAGAAAATCATCGTTGTATAGAGACTTATGGTTGCTTATTATTAGTCATCAACCATATAGTAGCCAGGACTATAGATAGGTGGCGGCCATACACCTGTGACGTGGGGAATGGAGGTGGGCAAACAAACACTCGACTTTGGTACATGTGACTGTTTTTTCCTAACTTTATTCGAGAAACAAACAACGTTATTTATTCAATGGTAGACAACTTGCCTTATCGACGTCGAATCTATGACGACTTTTGTGATATCAAGTTATGTCATCTTAGTCTTTCGAATGTGATTGAATAACTTATAATACTAAGGATATGTTGTGTTATTGTGCCGTATTTGAAAAAAAAAATACCTTGATAATTTTTAGTGATTATTTTCCATGAGTTTTTTATATAAATCACTGAGGGTGGAACTAGCTCAGGTTCTTCCAAGCGCTATATGTGAAACAAAAAAAAAGAAAAAAAAAAACAACGACAGTCAGGTCAGGTGTTGCATTTTAAAAGGACTTCTCTCCATTCTGAATCAATAGTGCAATGGACTTATTATTTGTAGTTTGAAGCAGCAAGTGCAATCGAACAAATTAAAAGCGAAGAGCAATAATACCGCCAGCTTGTGGAAAATATATGCATTGAATTCCATCGGTGAGGTGGGTACATGATGCGTTGCTGCATATATAAATGTGAAATAGCTTCTACTACATATTTGCCTCTCTACTGTACTAGCTCCCCCAGCTGTTTCCGTGCGTGCGTGCATGACCGGCGACGGATCAACCAGCCGGCCGGAGCCGGTGGGCCGTGCTGATCCCATAACTGGCACTTAATGCCGGCGGTGAGGCCGTTCTCGCCCAGTGCCGCCACCGCCGGCGGGTCCTCCACTTACTAGCTATTACAGCCCCCCCACCACTGATCTGATTACAAATTGCATGGTGTCGTCGATCGTCTGTGGTCTCCCCGTTTGACGTACGACGTCCATGCGTGCATGGCCCTTGTTGCTTGACGACGTTGACCTGCGCCATCAGCTGACTTTGTGGGGTTGACTTCCTCCCTTGCCGGCGGCGTGCGTGGACCTCCACGTATTGCTCCTTGCCATCCCATCAGCTGCACGCAGTGGAAGCCGGCATCCAGAGGACGGTGCTGGAGGCCTGGAGCTGAGTCTTGAGTATATATATAGATAGACTTTTCGCTAGTTTGAAAAAATGATGAATGCGACCGTGTGGTGTGGTGGTCAGCGTCTCTAGATCCAGACTTTGTTTTCAACAGAGAAAAAAAAAAGAGTCTACTCAGTCCAAGACTCCAATCACTCTCCAATGCCCACTGGCCTAATGGCCAATATTGTCACCTTTGGCCCATCAAGGCCCAGCACCGCGCAAAAGCCGGACATTGCACACACCTACAACCGCATGTTCTCAATCGGTCTTTACATTAGGCAGGTCTCAATAGATTTTTATTATAGTTTCATGGAAATATCATGAAACTCTCCTACACTATTTTTCAAAAATATTAATATGGCCTTGTTTAGTTCCAAAATTTTTTGTAAAATAGAAATAGTACCACTTTTGTTTGTATTTGACAAATATTATCCAATCATGGACTAACTAGACTTAAAAGATTCGTCTCGTCAATTCCGACGAAACTGTGCAATTAGTTTTTATTTTCGTCTATATTTAATACTTCATGCATGTGTTTAAATATATTGATGTGACAGTTGCAAAATTTTTTAGGAACTAAACAAGGCCTATGTTGGAAATGTCTCATCAAACTTGCAATAGCCTTAGCAAACCACGACCCAACTTGCGTATAGGTGACTAGGTGAGTGTCAAGGCCTGCGGTGCTGCGACGTGTAGGGTGGGTGTGACCGTGCGAGCATCTCGTCGATTTCTCATGTTTGCTTGCACCCATTGATATGCACATCATCCGACGCTAACTCTGTGATGTGGTGTTTATAACAAGAGAAAAATACAGAAATTAATTTCACTATATGCCTCAGAACCAAATAGGCAAATCCTCCTACAGTTGCATGCATTCATTTACAAATTTCCAGTACACATCCATCCATCGGCCATGGCCCATTCGTCGATCCCGTCCCGACGACTACACCGTCGTGGTCACTGTGCCAGCCGCAGGCGGCGGGAGCGCTTCCAGCCACGGGAGCAGCCTGGCGTGGACGAGGTCCGGCCGGTCGTCGTGCGGGCAGTGCCCGACGCCCTCCAACATGTAGAGCGTCACGTTGGGGAGCTCCGACGGCAGCTTGGAGAAGAACTTCCCCACGGGCCCGTCGATCGGGGTGAAGGGGTCCCGGTCCCCCCACAGCACCAGCACGGGCAGGTCGGCCAGCCGCGGCATCAGCGGTATCGGGCTCGGCCCCGGCGGGCCGGTCACCGTCGACACGAACGCGTCCAGGGCGCCCTCAGTGTCAGCTGGTCCGCTTATGATCTGCATGTGCGTGTACACACTGTCAGAAAAGAAAAGCAAGGTTCAGACAGCAACAGTTAGTCACTCCATGCATTTGAGCCTTGGGACAGTGCTCGACGCACACATGCCAATAGAGGTGAATGCAGCGGCAACTCGTCAAATTTTGCCACTGGTTCAGACGAATTCTTGCAGAAACAGAGCTAACTGGCCAAACATTTCGAGATTAAGTGCCTTACGTCAACCAATTCGTCGTCCACGGCATCTTTGTTCCCGTAAACAGAGAGCAAGATGTCCTTCAGATTGTCCCTGTTGAATCCAAACTGTCACAGAAGAGCGTCAGCAGGTCAGGTCAGAGGGAAATGTGCAGATCGGCATGCCTGTTTTTGACGCGGTTAAAGAGCGCTGATGCTATCGGCCGTTGTTTCAGCAGGAAGTCAATCAGCAGGAGCAGAGGCAGGAGCAGCTTGATCCTCCAGTCGTCGACGATCGCCTTGTTGTTCATGCCGCCGGCGCAGTTCAGCAGAACAAGCCCACGAACGGCTTCTCGGTTGGACTCTGCCCATCATTAGCAGGAGCAAACTGGATACCATAAGTACCGAGCTAGTAGTAGTTTGCAGAAAGAGAATTTACAGGCGTTGGCTGATTGGAACCTGAGGCAGCAATGACACATGCAAGGCTTCCAACAGAGTTGCCGACGAGAACCGTGGGCCTCCTGACCACCTCCTCCAAGAAATCCAATATCAACTGCTTGAGACAAGGCATACACCATTGTTTTTTCAAATCATCAATCCATCTTGTCAAAAAGAAGATCATCAATCCAGATTTTCTTAAACAAACGTCACGAGCAACTCAGTTCAAATGTCAGTCAGATAGTATGTTTATTCCCTCCGTCCATGAAAGAATGCAATTCTCGCTTTTCGGAAGTCAAAGCATTTTAAGTTTGATTGAATTTATATAAAAAAGTACTAACATACATGATACAAAATAAATACCGTTAGATTAGTTATAGAATATATTTTCATAATAAATTGATTTGGAGATATAAATATTACTACTATTTACTGTAAACTTGCACGCTTCCTTTAATTGCATTCTTTGGCTGACGGAGGGAGTATGTTCAAATGTCAGATATCATATATCAGACTGAGTCACTGAAAGCGCACTTGCCTCAGCCCATGTCTCCATCGTGTAAGAAAATCCAGCAGGCTTGTCCGATGCACCGAACCCCAGTAAATCGATCGCGTAGACGGTGTAGGATTCAGACAACACCCCAATGTTCCTACCAACGAGTTGATCAATGTTCCCAGCAATGACGCGTGCAGAGGCACAAGCTCGAGCAGATGGCGCGCGTGCACCACCGACCGCGCGATGAGCTCAGATTTCATTCAGAAAATTAAGATCAAGGGTTCGGACGACGGACAAGGCCGGCTCACCTGCGCCAGTGCGCGACGGAGGCGCCGAAGCCGTGGACGAGCAGGACGGGCGGGCCCTGCCCTCTGTCGAGGTAGTTCACGCGCATCCCTCGCCACGTCCAGGTGGAGCAGCCCCGGCGCAGCTCCTCCAGCGACGTCGTCGTCGCGGCGCTGCTGGTGCCGGTGCTTCCGGCGCGCGTGAGGACGCGGGTCGCGGCTCGGGACCTGAGACGGCCATGGGAAGAGGGCCGCCCGGAGAAAGGGAGCGACGAGAAGCGGTGGCGTCGGCAAGGTGTGGTTGGAGCAGCGGTCGAGGAGAAGGAGAGGCGGTGGTGGTGGGCGGCAACTGCTGCCATATCCACCCCGCTCGTCTCATCAGTGGTTATCGCGGGTGTTCGGTGTTCCGTTTTTACGGCTTTGCTTTCCTGACAGGCTGGCACGACCGGCGTCCGGTGGTTGTCCGGCGGCGACTGTGTTGAGCTTGTGTTTTTGGTACGGTTCAGATTTTTCTTCTCTTTATTTTCTTTCTTTCGAGAGTGCCGGGGAAAAACGTATTCCCCTTAGGCTTGGTAGGCCTGGTGCTAAAACATGCTCTCGTATAGTTCTAGAAGCGGCTTCACTTCATCTACATAGTGTTTGTAAGAGTATTTTTACAACTAAAAAGACCTCAAAGGTCATCGTCATCGTTTGCTAATCGCACCCCCTCCCACCCGCCCCTCACAACTAATACCTGCATCAACCACTAATCCTATCCTAGATAACCCACCCCACGATAATCCCCCGCTCATGTACGCCCTCGCTCCCTTCTATCGAGTTTGTACAACTGCTGCTCGCACACGCCGTCCATTGTCCTGCGGCGTTGTATCACCCTCCTTCTCTCCTGTCCACACAAGAAACAACCGCTGCTTAGATTAGGGTTGTAGTAGATTGTAGCACCGGCGGTGATGGGGACTAGGAGGCGTTCAATAGAACCGTCATAAAGGATCCTAGAAAGGCTGAAGTCGCTGATTTTGATTTCCCCGCGGGCGTTGGTGAGGAGGATGTTCGGTTTCACGTTGGGTGCGCGACACCGCACCAGTGGAGCTAGGCTAGCCCCACGACGCACCGCACAGCCACCTCGGCGAGGGCTGCCTCCAGGATTGCCGGGCCTCTGCGCTGCCGTAGGAGACGGTTGAGAGATCCAACGTCCATGTATTTGAGCACAAAAGTGGCCTTGCCACCCAACCCACAGAGCAAGGCGTGGAAGTTAAGGATGGGAACGGTGCTGCAAACGGGTACCCGCAGTTCTTCTCTAGTGTAGCTAAATGAACTGAATGAAAAAACGAGGGAAGAAATTATCTATTTAGTTCATTAAATGTGGAAGTCGACAACGTGCGACGCCCCAGCTGCACCATCGAGCACCTTGGCCTCCTGCGCACGACGAGCTGGTCTTCGTTATGCTAGGTCAGGTGAGCGTCGTTTGCTTTGATGTTTGGATTCGACCCATGGTTTTGTCTTGGTGCCACAAAAACAAAGGATTAATTAGCTTTGTTTGGGCGTGAGTTATTTGGTCAAATTGATGCATATTTTTTGTAGTTCAACTGTTAGGCCAGTCTTAATGGAGAGTTTCATGTCCTAATTTCCAACACATTAGATTTTGGAAACAGTACAAAAGAGTTTCATAGAGATGAAACTCTCTCTACTCTCATGAAACTCTTATCATATCTTTCTTCATTAATATAGTGCCACATCAGCATATTTAATGTGAGAACCAATTTTTCTGGTCAAAGCATAGAATGTTGTATTCTAAGAGGCATGCCTGATACTAAAGTTTAGCTACAAATAAGTCTGAATTTCTTTTGTATTTGTACCTATAGGGCGGAAGGAACTACAGGGCACAACTTCCCTAGCATTCCCATGTCCTCTGTTGCCTCCACCATCTCACGGTGGCAAAAGCGAAGCTCAAGAAGATCAGGCTGAAAATCTATAGGACCTGAAGGTTTGCTGTCCAGCTTTGAAAATTTGTGAATGGAATGATACAATGTGTAGGGCGGTTGAGTTACTTTCTAGCTTAGGAAATTAAGAGGCTTTCCTATTGAAACTATCTCTTCATATAGGAGGGCTCTTATAAGTAATTTGAACCTTGATGCAAACACCATTGCAAAGTTTGATTTTGGTGCCAAAACATGCTCTCTTATAGCTTTAGAAGTAGAAAGAAAAGAAAAATAGTGTCTCTCGGCTTCACCTCATCCTACATGGTGTTTATAAGATTATATTTTAAAGAACTCTATATATAGAGCTGTTTTGCCAAATGATTTACCAAAACGGCTTCAACTCCACCGATAAACTTGTTCATAGAGCTAAAGCCTCCCAAAACAGCTTCGCGGGTGAAGTGGAAACATGCCAAACGAGACATTAATTATATACTCCCTTCATCCCAAATTATAAGGCATTCTAAGAATCTTAGAGAGTTAAAACATCTCAAATTTGACTAAAATTTATATGATAATAATATTTAATATATGAATTAAGTATCACTAAATTCTTCATTAATTATATTTTCATAGTATATCTATTTAATATCATAAATCTTTATAATTCTGTCTATAATTTGGGTCAAACTTGAGATGTTTTGACTCTCCAAGATTCTTAAAATGTCTTATAATTTGGAACGGAGTGAGTACTTGCTTCTTAAAAGATACTCAATCAATTCCAAACTATGACGTTTGACTTTTTTGACATTAAATTTGATTACTCGTCTGATTCAAAAATTTGTGCAAAATATTAATTCTTTTATCGTGACTTGGTTTATTAATAAAAGTTCTTCAAAAATAATTTAAATTTATCATATTTTTTAGAATAAAACAAATAGTAAAACTTAAAAATAAAAAAAATCAAATATCTTACAATTTAAAATAGAGGCTACATAAGAAATAAACAACGAGCCGTCTCAGGCCGTATTTTGTTTTATCTTTTAGGAGAAGTGTTAACATGAAGCTGCTTTTATAATTAACTCCTATATTTTTTTCAATTTTCAAAAAAAAATTACTTCCTATCTTAATAAAAAATTTAATGGTGCACGGTATACACCTCTTTATTCAAAAACAAAATAATGAGCAGACATCTTGGGAGGTCTTTCGGATCACTTGGAATAATAATATGTTGAATCAGGCTAATTTGGATGATGTCAGTATAGATCCCGAAGCTACGTCGTTCTATAGGTGAGGACAAGGACAGTTGCACATGATTAGCATGCAATGAGAGCTGATGTCACATGATTTATATCTATATCTCTTATAAAATAAAACCTTACTATAAATTCTATTTTCTATCGCATCACAATGTTCCACGTCATCAGTTGTCTTTTTTGTATTTTCTCCCCACAATCAGTGTCCACCAACCATACCCTCCCATTGGAACCCGTTAAGCAGGTTTCACAGAGTAGTTTCTTGACCACCATTTGTTTTTGTTACATGGCTCGTGAGGTTAATTAGCTTTCAAAGGGTGCTTGCTTCTTGAAATACATCGAAATCATTGTAATGCTAATCTCAAACTTATTCCACGGAGTATTTGCTAGTTCCTCGTCAATAGTGCTTTGGGAAACAAAAGACCTATTCATTCCATCTTAAAAAAGTGTCATTTATGAGGCTTATGTCGGTCAAATTTAATATTCGACTAGATTTGTAGAAACTATTAACAATATTTATATCTTTAAATAAATTTATTGTGAAAATATATTTGATGACTCATCTAATGATATTAATTATATAGTATAAATATTAATAGTTTTATTTATTTGGTTAAAACTGTAAACATTTTTTTTGAGAAGTGAAAATGGCACTATGGAGATGAGAGAGTTATATATGTAGACTTGTAATAAGGTCTTAAATTCATGGAGATCTTAGCCAGGAGAAACCTTTTCTTTTACAAAAAAATTTCTTATGGATTGTCAAATGCTATTGCCTATTGGTGTCACATAGAAGGCTTTCCTACTAACCAATGACCGCGTGCCTCCCTTGCTACCGTTAGGAGTTGAAGTGAATTTTCTTCTTTTTATATATATAAAAAAAGATAGACTTAACTTTTAAGGCAGTGACTCGTAGTCGTAGTCTCCAACGCAGTAAAAAGCTAGACCTTGTGTGTGTGTTTTTCTTATTACTAACGACGTTAAGGTTGATTGAGACCATAAATACTTTATTATTAGACCTCATAGTTTTAAAAATAAAAAGTGATTGTTTGCATCGGTTTGTGTTTGTGTTGTAGTGTATTTATCTTTCTACTTTATCTTTTACGATGAAACGGCCACTTTATTCCGTGAAATAGAAGTAAAATAAAGAGGTACTATGGTGGTATAGCCAGTCACTTGGGAAAAAAAAGGAAAATCTCCCGGAAACGACCACAGCTTTCTCTCAAAATAAAACCGCACCCCTCCTCCTGTCTCCTCCAACCCTCTTGCCTGCGCCCCCTCCTCCCTTCGTCTCCGCCGCCGCCGCCGCCTCCTCCTCGCCGGAACCCTAAATGGACCCCGGCGCCGGCGCGCACTACTCCGCCCGTACCGCGGAGGAGGTCTTCCGCGACTTCCGCGGCCGCCGCGCGGGCATGATCAAGGCCCTCACCAACGGTATGCTACCGTCGCTCGCTCCTTTGTCCCGGATTTCGCCTGCCTGCCTGCCTATCTGGTGGCTTCGCCGGTGCTGACGTGTTGCTTGGTTTGGTGGTTTGCGCAGATGTGGAGAAGTTCTACCAGCTGTGCGACCCCGGTGAGTCCGCTCGATCTCCTCGGTCGTAGGGTTGGGGCCGCCGACAGTCACTTGGTTGCTAGGGTTCGGGCGTTCGGTCGCCCTGCTTGGTGTCCCGAAGCTAAATTTGCCACTCGCTGGTGGTCTGGAAATGGGAACCTAGTACTGGTCCGCTGTGGTTTCAGTTGATGATGTAATGGTTTGGAGTGTGGTGACTGGTGAGCGATTGCAATTGTAGATTGGGCAAAAGGTTGGATGGAATCCTCGAATTCGTGAGGATTTTATTGTTCATGCATTGGTTTAGCTCGACTTTTGACTCGTATTTGCTGTTGATGCTACACTGGAAAATGTAGGAATTGATGGGAAGTTCCAGGTTTGGGTGCTGGGATTGTATACTCAAAGTAGCCACGGTTGCTGTCTTGTTGTTTTTTTCCTGTTTCTACCATATTCCATAAATGCAGCATAGGGTCATGAGTTATGACTCATGACCTATCTTAGAGTTAGTTACTCTTTGTTTTAGTGAAGCCAGCAAACCAATTTTTTGTGCCAGTTGTGCCATAGGATAGGGTTGTGGAGCTTGCTTCATTTATCTTGTATTTTAGTGCAACCATGTAGCCTTTTCTTTTTAAGCCCAGCACTTTGTGCTTGCACCTTGCACTTCACTGAATAAATTACAAGCAATACAAAACTTTGGTCCTTTGTGTCTACTAATTTGTTTTTTTTTTACAGAAAAGGAAAACTTGTGCCTTTATGGCTACCCCAACGAAACATGGGAAGTAACTTTGCCAGCAGAGGAAGTTCCTCCGGAGATCCCTGAACCAGCTTTGGGTATAAACTTTGCTAGGGATGGCATGAATGAGAAGGATTGGTTGGCGCTAGTTGCTGTTCATAGCGATTCCTGGTTACTAGCTGTTGCATTCTACTTTGCGGCCCGGTTTGGGTTTGACAAAGAGGCCAGGTAATGATTCCAAGCACTGGAACTTTTCAGTTTCCTTGAAAAAGAAATTTGTATACCTATAGTTTTGTGTCCTTTATTTGCTTCAAGCCTACATTTTCACAAATTCATCTACGGGTTAGTGTTGACCAACAGATATAAAGACTTGCAAAAAGAAATTCATCATTTCTAACTTGTGATTCCCACCTGATTGATAAAAATCATTGTGATTTCTCCTCTGTTAAGGATCAGTTTGATTCTTATATTTAGTGTTTGCTTGTATAGTTTGTGCATAATCAAACATCAGAGTTAATTTTAAAGTGGTCTGCATTTCCATCTGTACTGTTTGGACTACAAAAGAATTGACAACAAGGATTAGGATTCAAATCAATTTGCAATTGAGTGTTATTTGCCAACATATTTTTTTTGAGTCATAAACTAACATGTTTACTGGGCAATGTTTGGCATAGCCTGTGATATGGTAATGAAAAGCATCGTTAGCAGTTGGGCAGTTCCAAAAACTGACGTGTGCACCATGAGGCTTAGGAATTTGCGGTTGAATTACACACATGCTCATGCCTTCGATACATTTGGGGAAGAGGCCTTCCAGAGACAGACTAGCCAGCATAGAACGGAGGATGAAGGGATGGGTGGCAGCGAGGAGAACTCATCTATTGCCACTAGCAATGAGAAAGAAACATATTTGCCAATTAGGAAGAGGCATAGTCAGATCTGAAGCCATGGAACAAGGTGAAATCAGTGGAATTGTCGAGGGAAGGACTAGGCAGAGATGCACAACGGTGGGCTGAGAGATGGTAGTGAGTTCCAACCAGGGTGTGCATAAAAAAATGTCGGCTTGATTTAGGCCTGTTTAGCAGGGCTTCTTCCGGCTCTGGCTCATCCGGAGGAACCGGAGCCAGTGAAGCCAGTTTTTCAGGCTTCACTGGCTCCTAGTTCATTTCTGGAAGAGAGAAAAACAGCCCCTTGCTACAGGCAGAATATTCCCTACAAGCCGGAGCTGTTTTGGGAGGACAAGCCCTCTCAAACCAGGTCTTAGTAGACCACCTTAAGTGATCTTGTTTCAGTGGACTCTCCTTAGTCTCCCAGCACATCTCTTTTGGTTAAAAGATCTTGTACTGGAGTCTTGATAGGGCCATGCAACCCACTCAGTCCACCCATCCTAGGCCCAGCCTAGTCAAACCACTAGAAATATTTTTACATGGACTGCATCGAGACGGGCTGGACCCATCAGATTGGTTGAAGCTCTCTAGCCAAAGCCTAGAATCAATCTGACACCTTTCCCTGTTCCTAAATCCAGTCGTATACATCTAAAAACAGGCATGGTAGATGTGGCTTTGGATTAGTTCCTAGAGTCACACCAGCTGGCTGCTGGATTAGGCGGATGCACATGGTGTCGCATAAGTCTCTGGAGCTAGGAACCACGATAGTGGAGCGCTGCTGCCCACATTGCAGGTGGGGCAGTGACTGATCAGGAGTGCACAGAGGCTCGGGAGCGCGATGGTCAGGAGGCCTCACACTTTGGCTAAAAGGTGGAGCTCTTTCAATCCTCTTCTTGTGGAATCACTTCATGTTATCTGCTAATGCTGCGAGTTCTTATAAATTTCAAAATTTAACCATGTACGTTTATGTGGTTTTGTTCTTTGAATTGGAAGAACGTTGGACGTCTGTTCTTATCTCCTATTTGGGGACAGAATAAGGCACGGACTGGAGGAATACCTTTGATTGCCACAGCTCTGTGGTTACATCCGTTATTAGTTCATTATATTCCTATATAGTCCATTTTTAATTTCTTCATTTTAGCCACCTAGCCTACCCAAATCCTACTAGGGGCATGTTTGGTTTCTAGCCACAGGTTGCCACCATTTGCCACACTTGCCTAATGTTAGGTGCTCTAAATATTTGCCACACCTTAGTAAGCCTTAGAGAATCTTGTCACATTTTCTTGGGTCATGGATGTGTGCCACACTTTGCGGTGGCAACTAAAATAGTAGCCAAACTTGGTCAAACTTGCCTAACCACAATACCAACCTAACCATTTAGTGTATGTAGGCCCTCTTGGTCACCACTTAGGTGGTACTGTGCACAGGTAGGGGTGCAAATGGAACTGTCCGACCAAAGGGGTTCAGATGCTAATCTGAATCTGAATCTGAATCCAGATATTCAATATCCATGTTGTATCTGAATCTGAATACTCAAAGTTGGATATTTGATACGGATATGGGATGGATATATCAAACACATCTGACACTATTCGGATTTTTTAGCATGATATTGTTGTGTTGCATATTGGAAAAGTGCTAGGTTAACTGTTAAATTGACACGGAGAGGTAAGGTACTGATTTTGTGGAATTCTAGGGGAGAAATGACTCACTAAATTAGTTCCACCATTTTGGAGCTAAACGTAGACAAGGATTGAGTTCTGGGTTTGACTCATTGTCTAGCATAACGCGTAGCTGCACTGTGCACTCTTCACGACACTTTAATGACATAAAACTTATAGTTGAAAGTTTGTTGCTAGCGGATATTTTTTAACTTAAAGTGTCATTTGTAAAGAAGAGGAGACACTTGGTTGAAATGAAGCTATTCCTTTCTGACATCTCACAAGTAACAAGTACTCTAGGAAGTGTATATTTCCGGGTTTGCAGCTCTTTGGTTGTTGCTTTACTTTAGAATACATATTCGGGATGTCTCCTTACTCAACATCTTGGTTCTTTAGCTTCACTTGGTTGTGAACTATTGCAGATGGTTTTATAATTGAGCAACATGCTAGTTGGCAGACATGACAGTATCTCAAACTGCTTGATGAATATTTGATGAGTCTCGTTTGGAGTGAAAACACTAAACATCACATATTTTCAGCTTTTGCCAAGATCTTGATGAAGAGACAGTAGCAAGTGATTGAAAGTAACTTAAACTTTAGGCATGTATAGAAAAGAGACAGAATAAGTGTAAAGATGATTGGAATATTCTTCGATTGTCTTGTTACATTGTTCATGCAATGCATTTTCACTATTGATTATCTTTTAAGTTCCCTGCTCAACTCCAAGTATTATTGTTTTTGGCATAACCTTAGTCCTTTCTTACCAATTGTTCTCCATTCTTTTCATGAACCCTTTATAAAGTATATTGGGTGATCATTTATTATACGAATCTGTTTTTGTTAGAGAAGCTAATAATTGACCACTTGAACAACTGTAGCTAGTTGGTATCTACTGTGGATTGGTAGACTGACCAGAATGAACATCCCATTTTTTGCACTACTACAATGGAGTATGTGTTGGTGATTACATGACTTCAGGAAAATACATGGATGTGGAAATACACTAGAGATGAGGGATAGAAGTAACCAACTGATAGAAAAAGGAATCTGATAGGTTTTTCCTTACGGGGTGGTTTACAAGGATTTGGTCAAGCTAAGGCTTCAGTGAACAACAAAAACATTATTTTTAGTGCATTTCAATACTGCTACCTTCACCAGTTCAGAGTATTCAGATTACTATTTTTGCATAGAATAAATAGGTTTATGCTTCTATGGATGATTGAAAATGTGTTGTTTGCTTTTCTCTTTAACAGGCGGCGACTCTTCAACATGATAAATAACTTGCCCACGATATTTGAAGTAGTGACTGGGGTTGCCAAGAAACAAAACAAGGAGAAGGGCCCCAATAGTACCAGCAAAAGCAACAAACCAAGTTCGAAAATGGTAAGTTTAGACACATCGTGCTGCCCTTCAGTATTTTCATCACTGATGATTTTCTGTTTCAGACATCAAGACCCGAGTCTCATTCGAAGGCGACAAAAGTGGCAGCGCCCCCCAAGGATGACGATGATGAGAGCGGTGAAGAATATGAAGAAGAGGAAGAGCGTGATAACACCTTATGTGGATCCTGTGGGACAAATGATGGCAAGGATGAATTCTGGATCTGTTGTGATAGTTGTGAGCGGTGGTACCATGGGAAGTGTGTTAAGATCACACCTGCGCGTGCCGAGCACATCAAGCACTACAAATGCCCAGATTGCAGCAACAAGAGGGCAAGAGCCTAGCGTCAAGCCCTTTTGTGACCCTGGAGTGAAGTAAGCGCCAAATCATTGATGTCTGCAGATATATGCCTAGGCCTAGCTGTCTAGCTTGTAGACTTGCTTTTCATTTCAAATGAACGCTGTTGATTGACTCGGTTGCCCGCAGCAGCTCATGTTGCTTGGGCTTAATTGTGTTTAATGTTTTATAAGCGGTGGTTGTTGTAGGACCAGGCAGTCTTGCAGACGTGTGATAGACGTTTTTGGACTTAACTGACCGTTTCTACATTGCTAATCTAGTTCCAGTTGATCGTTGACATTTGACCTTTTCGCAATGGCCTAGGTGTTTCGAAATTTGACTGACCAGTTCTGATCCTGGAACCTTTGATCGATGACTTCGTTTGAAGCCAATATATGTCCAAATTATACTTCTGCAATTTTGTTTAATCACAGGACAGGATTTTCAAGATTTTGTGAGCTAAGAATAAGAGCAACTTTAAGAGCTTTATATCTTCAATATTGATAGAAATAGAGGTTTAAATAAAAAAACCTTTAGCAACACTTTTTAAGTACTCCCTTCAATCTCTTTTAGAGGCACATTATATTTTCCGCATTGATAAGAATAAACTATAGAGATTTTGATAGGAAAAAAAAACCTTTTAGCAGCTTTCAAGTTCCCTCTTCAAGCTCTTCATTCAGTCCAATGTCAAGAACTGACGCCCGCACGCCACGGAGAACAGGCGAAGAGTGTGGCCAGACCTTAGCAGCCTGGAAAAGGGAACATGACCCACGTTTCTGTTCCATGTTTCGGAAACATCTAGGTTACGGAAACACGAATGTTCTCGTTCTCCTGTTATAAAATGACACCCTAAGTTTCTGTTTCGGTTCCGGAGACGGAGATGGTTTCGGTTCCGGAGACGGGGACAGAAACATGGCCGCCGGACTGAGAGGAGATGGCTAGTGCAGCTCATGGAGGTCTCAGGTCTGGTGTCGCGCATGATATGCTTGCATTTTAAACATCAGCAGACGAGAAAATAACCAACAGATTACGAGATGTGCACGCCAATTTTTTAACAAATTGGGCAGCCCAGTTACAGGCCACGCAACTTCGTCAATTGATAGCTAGACCCTGAATCTTTATAACACTCTTATTACTTAAGTATATGTAGGTCAGATACGTAGGGCCACAGTGGGCATTTTACATCTACTAACTTTTCTCGAAATATAGAAGACATTTTGCCAGAGCTTTAGGTCTTCAAGCTGCTTCTCCAAAGCAGCCAGAGCCGTTTCCAGAGAAAACAGAGCAGAGCCCTGCTAAACTGGCCCGTAAGAACACCCCCACCATGGACGACGCATGACTAACAAAACAGAGCATAGCCCTACACATTGAGGGTCTATTTGGATCGCAGAAATTTCACAGAAATAGCGCAAATTTTTCACAAGAATCAGTTCAATTTTCACAAGGAAAACACAATGTGCATCCAAACACAACTATTCTTTACGAAAACTGGCATGTACAGCCCCTCAAATTAGGGAAATGAGAACCACGATACCGCAAGGAGGTTAGCAGGGAAATTGTTGTCAGATAGTCAAAAACAAATCAACTGATGACCACTTAGTCCGGTCACATTAGGACGGATAGCCGTCTCCATTATACAATACCGAAAGAATATACAAAAAGTTTGTTAGTTGGTATTCCGCAATTAGTTTGGAGCCCCTACACTGGTCCTTCATGAGTCAGCGCCCCCTCCCAGTGCATGTTTATCATGGTGTCTGTAGTAATTCTAATGTTCCTGCATACGGAAAATCATCATGCGGATAAGAGTGACTGCACGTTTATAGTAAAATAGTAGAAACATTGTGTTGTAGTGGGAGAACTAACCAGGTTCAAGAACTGTTCCTTCTGGGCTCATAAGGATTTGGTGCATTTTATGTACTTGAGCTGATTGTTGATTTAAGTTAGTTTTGCTGACTCACATAGGGCTGGACTCCAATTGTATGAAAAAGAACTCATCCTCTTCATCATGAAAAACGAAAAAGACTTGGATCATTGTGGTACTACTCCACACAATCTTGCTCTTCCCGGGTTAAGAAGTGATTCAGACATTATCCATCCCTGTGAGGAAAAAAGGGGTTATTAACTACAACAGAAGAAAAAATCATGTGTCTTGTCATGTTATTTGTTATTTCCCTGTGAGGAAAAAAGGGGTTATTAACTACAACAGAAGAAAAAATCATGTGTCTTGTCATGTTATTTGTTATTTTATTTGCCAGTAGTGCAGCCAGAGTGCAGGGGTGAGTTGTAATCAAAGTGATATTTACCTGTTCTCTTGCTTTCTTCTTGAAGACTCCATAAGATGACATAACGATCTTGCATGACTCTTCGATGTGTGGTACAAAGTCCATGTTCAGTGGGTTATACTGGTATGACCGATTGGCGTTCATGCGCTTCCGTGCATTCAGGTTAGCATGTGAAGCATTGATAAAATGCAGTAACACATGTGCCTGTTAATCAAAACATAATTGAAGAGGATAAGAAAATGCAAAGAACTTTAGCAGTTGAATCCTACCAAAGAATAGAATACAATCAAAACTTACATGGAAAGCAGCTTTGAGAATGTCATCTGGCTTTGCTTGGTCCTTGAGCAAAGCATATACCTTGTCCTTTGTCGGATTATATGTAACAATATACCTCTCATCCTGCAATCAAACCACATTGCAACTTCACAGACTGATCTTTGATTAAGCCAAAAGAAGGAAAACATACTGAATGGAGCAAATAAGGTGGTACCTCGAACAAAGGTTTTATAGCAATAAACGAAGCAGGTTCTTGAAACGCCTCCCCAAATCTTGATCCTGTAAGCGAACAAAACTGATTAGTAGAGGGTCCACATCGAATCTGCATACAGGAATATATAAGATCATTAAGAGTGCAAACCTATTGCGACTGGCTCATGTCGCCAAGGTGGATTAAATATTGTCTCTTGTGAGTTTCCATCCTTCAGTGAGGGTACATACCCTGCATCAGTGAAACAGGAGACATAAATATCACACTGGGTAGCATGCAAATAACAAACTGGTTACTGAAGACTGAAAGCTTTCATTTAAGCTCCATACTTCAGATACTAATTGCATGAACTAACAAACTATTTACGGATACAATTTCAGTTCCTTCTCATAAACACATCTGGTGTATTTAGAATAATGTCGCTAAAGATTTATTAGTTACTGCGTTGGCTTTGAAACACACTAGTATTTGCACACAAAAAAATCTCTTTGCAGAACTTGTACAAAATTTTGATTTGTGGAGACTAAAAAAGATTGGTTGACATACCAGTCCTGATGAAAGAATCCACAGCCACAGTGAACCTTGCCCTATTCAGGGTATTCAGTACAACAGATCTCACCTGGTTATAAAATGATATTAGTGCTGTTACCTGGAAGTTTATCAGAAAAAAAATCAAGAGCAACACACTAAAGGGATTTACAAGTGTACCTCATAATATGAACTGAGAAGATATCCGCACGACAAGACGGCAAAAGAAGTTACCAGTGATGGATTGCTTTTAGAGATTAGAATGCTCATTCCAGTTCCCAACTTCACAAACACAAAATAACAAAGAAAAGAAATGTTAAAAACTAAATCGGAGAAGGAAAAAATGAGAGCGATTAAGAAAACATAATATCATAATAACACAATGGCAGCAGCAAAGAAAGCTGCAAGTTCAATGAAAAACAAGAACACTTACCAGATCAGCAATGTTTCCAACACTTTCTCCTTTAGCAGTGACATCACCGATATTTTCTCCTTTTGCATATGCCTTGTAGATTGGTGTTCGAGTAGAGGTGGAAGTCACAGCAGCAACATTCTGATTGGAGCAAATGCATCAAACAAGTAGAATACATTTCATCACTCATTTTGCAGTTAAAGGCAAGTTAAAAATATTAGTAACATACTATAGCAAGAACCTGTAGCAACAAATCAGTAGGACAAACCTTAACAACATTTGCTATGCATGCCATTGGTAGGAAAAGTTGTGGGAAAGCTGCAGTAGCTAATTCTATCCCAGCTCCTAACTCCATCAAGAGATCACCAGAAAAGCGAAGCTATAGGAAATTTTCATTTCAATTAGTCATTAGCATGAAAGAAAATTAAGTACTGCAGAAGGACACACATTGAACCTAATAAATGCACCTGCTTCAGGTCATAATCAAATTTCTTCCCTTGGCGGGCAAAAAGCATCTTTCCAACACGCCCAGCCCCATCCTGTAGTAGCAAAACAATACAGATATCAGACAGTAGTACTTTTTGCTAAGGGCACATGGTGAATCTAGTTAAAATAAGTTACCGTTCACAAGTGCTATTTTCTGTAAGAAGGGCATTAACAGTACTAGAGATAATAGTTGGATAGATCTTAAAGACATTGTGTTCTTTATTCTGGATACTATATTGCAACCTTTGTTCTCTTTGAACATGACTTCGATAAAAATCACAGAAACAAAACTCTATTGATCAGTGTTTGCAATGAAGAAACAAAAAAAAAAGTATTTTTACCTTGAGTATCCAGTTGATAGCCACAGCACCAGATGCAGCCCTGCTTTGCGAGACTCCAACAGAGTTGAGCAAGGTTCTTGTTGTAAACACACCCATTGCTCCACCAAAGAAATGCTGACAAGAGAAAAAGAAAGGCAAAATTAAATAAAATACATCTATCCAGTAGATCATGGAATCTAAATATAACGTAATGAAAATATACCTTCATTGCTCTCCATGTCATGTATGGAACATATGAAGGTGTGACACTTTCTGGAAAGCCTTCGGGCACAACATATGACCTTATAAAGGACATTATTTCCTGCAGCAATAAAAATATGTGGAAATTGGAATCATTATATTGTATCATTCTAAATCATGATCATTCATTTTATCTAGTATTTCTATAGTTGAAAACAAAGGTAATTAACACCAAAAT
Source organism: Sorghum bicolor (assembly GCF_000003195.3). Lineage (NCBI taxonomy): Eukaryota > Viridiplantae > Streptophyta > Magnoliopsida > Poales > Poaceae > Sorghum > Sorghum bicolor. Next base: position 49,810,629 of record NC_012878.2, read on the forward strand.
ATCACAAGAAATCAACAACGAAGCCTACAGTCGCGGATCCAATCTGGACAGAAATTATTGAAATTTCCACACTTCGCCTCAAACAACCAGACACATGTGCAATTATAACTTCAAAATTCGGACCAAATCATTGCTTCAAGCATATCCATCCACATCATATCGGATCCAACATCCAAGTGCAAATTCTGATCCGTTGCTACTGCCAAAACCTCAAACACCAAAACACCAATAAATCCACACCATCCTTCCACCTCGTCAAATCACACCATCTCACCTCACCTCCTTGTCAAACCACACCATCTCAACCGTATAAACAACCACAGAGCAATTCGACAGAACAAAGAGCAAACCAACACCAACAGTGTCAGAAACCCCTCCCTGTCCAGGGCGCGGTAAGAGGAGATGGCCTCACCTCGACGGGCGGGAGCGGGGACTGGAGCGGGACGGCCTTGAAGGCGCCACCGACGGACGCCCTTCCCTTGGCCTTGACCGCGGCGCCGGCGGCGTCGACCACGTAGCTCCACCGCCTGCCGTCGACCTCCTCCAGGCACAGCACCCCGTCCCTAGCGATCTCGGCCGGCACTGCCGCCGTCGCTGGGACCCTGGCGGCGGCCGGGGCGGTGGCCTTCGCCGCGGTGGCCTCGGCCTCCCGCACGGCGGCGCGCACCGCGTCCCGCACGGCCGGCGCGGACAGCGTGACGGTCTGCGCTGCTGCCGCCGCCGCCCCCGCTCCCGCCGCCGCCCCCTGCTTCAGCCCCATCGCCGGCGCCATGCGGAGGGAGGGGTGGGGGTGGGGTGGGTGGGTGAGATTCAGATGTGGTAAAGGGCGTTGCCGAAAGACAGCGAAGCAGCGCGGCCGCGTCGGAGAGATGGACGAGGCTTTTATACGCGGCTACGTCTCCCCGACTCGCAGCCAAGAGATCGCGAGACAAGGCTACAAGTACTCGTGTGGTCTGTACACGATATTTTTTTTTACTTCTGATGAGATGATGACTGGCAGAGTGGGGTCTGGAGCCTGTGGGCCCATGTATCGGCGTGATGGGCCGCTGGAGTTGGGAGGCGGCGGGAAGTGGTTGACAGGTTGACGGACGTGTGGCTGGCTGCTGGCGCGTCCGGCGTCCGCGTGCGCTGCAGCGGGCTCCCGCTTGACTGCCAGGTGGGACCAGATGGAATTTTGGGGCCCACGTCTCACAGGGTTTACTACTTGAAGAATGGAGAAATGGTGGAAGGTTTATTTGGCTGACATTTTTTTTGTTTGTTTGTTCAGCACTCCAGTTCTTTGGGGGCGAAATTCCCTTTTTATTTAACCCTTGCATTGTCACCATATCACCGTAGTTTCCACTTTCTAGCTACTAGTAATAAAGAGAAATGGGAGAGAGCATTTTGGAGTGGAGCTTGTCATGTTTGACTCCTTTTTCCATGATTTTGTGGGTCTAGTACATTAGCTAACAGTTATTTTTATGTTTTCAAGTCAAAAGATAAATTGTAGTTGTTTTATTTTTTTTCTAAGTCAAACTTTTATACTTTGACCAAGTTCTAAGAATGCATAAATATGTACAACATCAAAATAGATTGATTTAGATAGCATGAAATATGTTTTGATAATGTATTTAGTTGACTAATATGTATGAACATGTTTATATGCAAGTTCTGTGAATAGATCTAAAATAATTGTTTTATTCCCTCCATCCCACCATTACATTAAAAACGTGTCAATCCTATTCAATCTCCAACTTGATATTTTTCTTTTTATCCCACAAATTCATTAACAACTTGTTCACTATCCCGTAAAATTTCCTAAAACTTGTATTCCCATTCCGTGGATTTTGAGCCTGTTAGCTTAAGCTTTTTTTACCAAATTTGTCAGTCATTCAACAATGTTTTTTTCTTATAACAAATCAGCGAACAGTACTTTTAGCAATGACTTTTCATACAAACGAATATGCTCTTTGATATCGTTGGACAATGATCTCAGAAGCAAAATGAATAACAAGTTTGACTTTTTGAGCGACATGCTATGTTATCTTGGCTTTGTTTCAATCATCTTCTGTGACCTTGTTTAAGGTGTGTTATCTTGCTCTTCTTGTTTTTATCTCTTCAATGTAAGGACTTTTTTAAAAAAAACTTCGTCGGATTCAACAAGACCTGCACAAGCTTCTTTATTTTACAGAAGAGTAAAGTCCACTACCGGTCCCTAAACTCATAAATCGATTGTTTAGGTCCTCAAACTTGTTCATCTGTGTCATCTCGGTCCCTAAACTTGTTCAATTGTGTCATCCCGGTCCCTAAACTTAGAAATCATCCGTTTAGATCCTCAAAGTTGTTCAGTTGTGTCATCTCGGTCCCTAAACTTGGTTTTGAATCTCATCTGGGTCAAAACAAAGCGAACTAACAACTCTATATCAAAAAATAATTCATAACTTTTTCATATGAACTCAAATGAAGACAAATTTTATACCAAAGTTATAGTACTCACCACAATCTACAACTTTGTAGTTGAAAAGTTTTTTATTTGAAGTCGTTTAGTGTTATAAAATTTAATTTTAAATTTTAAAATCTATAAACTTATAAAAAATATTTTGGGAACCTAAACGATTTTAATTTAAAAACTTTTCAACTGCAAAGTTGTAGATCATGTTGTTGCCTACAATTTTGATATAAAGTTTATCTTCATTTGAGTTCATATGAAAAAGTTATGAATTATTTTTCAATATAGAGTTTTTAGATTCGTCCTGTTTTGACCCAGATAAGACTTAAAAACAAGTTTAGGGACCGGGATGACACAACTGAACAAGTTTGAGGACCTATATGGGAGATTTTTAAGTTTAGGGACCAGGATGACACAACCGAACAAGTTTAGGTACCTCAACGGTCATTTTGCGAGTTTAAGGACCGGGATGACACATCTGAACAAGTTTAGGGACCGCTGATGGACTTTACTCTTTTCAGAACTATTCCTCCCTTTTGATTTAATTTATCTGATTTATTTATGTTTTGCTCTCTTCCAGTCCTATGTTACTACTTTCATTCCAATTTATAAAACACTTTAGATTTTTTTAGATACATAATTTTTGCTATGCACTTATATATACATTATGTCTAGATACATAATAAATAGTAAAAGTAATTTATCTAGCAAAACCAATACATCTTATAACTTGGAACTGATGGAGTATAAGCTAGCTTGTTCGTTGGTTTGAAAAGTCATGGTTGAAATTACTGTTGGCTGATTTATTGTGAGAGAAAAACAGTACTGACTGATAGAAAAAGTACGACTGATAAGACAAGCGAATGGGTGCATCCATCCTAAATTGTAAGATGTTTTGGTTTTCTAGATACATGTTTTTGTTATGTATCTAGATACGGTGTATGTGTATATGTAAGTGTATCGTAAAAACTATGTATGTCAAAAACATCTTATAATTTGAAATGGATGAAGTAATAAATAAGAAAAAATACACCACAATAAATATTTTTTTATTACTGCCACAATATACAATTGGTGGAAAGATCATGGGCAGTCACTGTACACAAAAGAAGAGAACAGCCAAAAAGGACAGTCACTGTTTAATATACACGCCTCAAGCGGCATGAGTGCTCTTGGACCTGCAGACGTATCAAACAGAACGAACACACAGGTTCGAACATGAAGTTTGCCAGTGCTGAAGAGCTGAACGAAAGCAGAATTGTTCATGATGTGCAGGTATGGTAACCGAGACCCTGCAGCTGCCATCAAGAACAGTCTATGCGAGGTCTATGACCTCACCGCCGCCGCCGTAGACCGAATCTATCCCAACTGCAAAGGCGAGTACCTTCGGAAATCCTGGCATGGAGAATTGGAGATGGAGCATGAGCAACCGAGGCAAAGATCGAAATTTTGGAGCAGCCACAGGCGCGGCCGGCGCATCACCGGGGTTATTATTACTACTGCCTTGCTCGATTGCTTGACAAAAGTAAATAAAAGCGACTTATATAATTTATTTATTTAAATAAATGAAAGCCTTGTTTAGTTCTGTAAAAATTTCGGATTTCGCTACGGTAGCATTTTCGTTTTTATTTGACAAATATTGTCCAATCGTAAACTAACTAGGATCAAAAGATTCATCTCGTGATTTACGGACAAACTGTGTAAATAGTTTTTGTTTTCGTCTATATTGAATGCTTCGTGCATGTGCCACAAAATTCGATGTGACGGAAAATCTTGAAATTTTTTTAAATTTCGGGGTGAACTAAACAAGACCGAACTGTGTATGTTATGGCCAAATAAGACGCATGCTTTCCAAAAAATGACGCGAGAGGTGGAAAGCTCCCGGCACCACGAAAAATCGGAACTCCCCAGCGACGTCCCCCACTCCCTTTCGTGCAGATTCCGCGCGATCGTTCATGGGTCATGACAGCGAGCAGCAGCCAGCAGCCAGCAGCAGATCAATCTGATAACGGACGGGTGGGGTGGGGTGGGGTGGCGCCGCATGTGCGGATGTCCTGCCAGCAGCCACGCGCGGCCGCTTGCTTCGCCCTCGCACGGCCGGGATTAACGCGGCGCGGCGCGGCGCTTGATTTTTCTGGCCTCGGCCGGCCCGCGGGGAATCTACCGAATCACGCCTTTGTTTTCGTGTGGACGCAGATTTTTTTTTGCCCCCCGGCGGGCCCGACGCCCCGTTCGTCGGCTCGCCGTCCACGGACCACCACCGGCCACGAGGACGCGCGCGCCCCGGTGCCCATCGCCATCGTCTCGTCGGCGACGGCGACGGCGAGGCGAGACTCAAGCGAGTCCTTTTTGTCGATCTGTGTCAGTGCTGCAGTAAACGATTCCTTTTCTCGGCGTGATCTCACAGTAATCCCAGTCCGCTAAAGGAAATCGATCCCTGTACCGGCACACTAGCACGGGGCGGGCGGGCAGCACGTTCGTTCTGCGCCTTGTCGCTGTCGGTGTCCGGGCGCGCGGATCCTTCACGGTGACCGCGCTGAACGTGGTACCGGGTTCAGGCCATCTCGCCCGCCGCCGCCGCCGCCGGCCATCAGCAGGTGGCGTTCGTCGCCAGCATCCATGTTTTTTTTTCTTCTTCTTCTTTGGTGTCCGGTCGGCGGCGCAGCGCGTTCGGCGTGACTTGAACGAGCCTCTTGTTTTTTTTTTCCTCCCATGCCTGCGCGTAACTGCTCACTTGACTAGGATGATAGTCGCCGGCCGGTCGGTTTTCTCTGTGTGAGATAACGATGGTCTGTCTGACTTAGGCGAGTCGCGATGCCAAGCATTTCTCTCTATGGCAACGGTGAGCACACAGCACACGCGTTCTTGTCTTCATTCATGCACCGAACAAACGGGAGAAATCATATTCTTGTGTATGGAGTGGAGTAGGAGTGTAGAAAGGGACACATGAACTCAATTTTCCCCGCTAATAAGAGCCAGGTCACCATCTTTGCACGTTGCCATCCTAGTAATCTAGTATTATATATGTGTGATTATGTTCCTACTTAATGTTGTACTATATATTATAGAGCCACGCACCATCTATTTGTATCTTTATATCACGCACCCGTACGTCTTAGTTTTGAGAAAAGGAGACAAATCCATGTAGTTTAAGCCAGTCGGTATGTATCAGCCTACTCAGCACTAGCTCGTCCTACTATGATCAAAGGACGGACGTTTGAATTGTTCTCCAGAGAGTGTAGTTAACTATAAATTTGGCTATATATGCTTGTAACGTTAGGGATGGTAAAATCTTGGTGAAAATGGATTGTTAGTATAGATGATGACTAAGCCAAATCAAGGTTGAGGCAAATATTATGCTCACCATGGCTGATATTATTGTCCTTTTTGTTCGATACATGGTTCTAAATAGCACGATATAGCTTTTTAGAGGACATACTGCTACGGTATTGCTTATTGTTTATCTATTGCACCTAAGGATGCTTTAGCTCCACTGGACACCACTATTTTGCTTAGCTACAAAATTCTCCTAGTGCCGCTAACCCCGACGAGAAGGAAAATATTTATTTTTTACTCCAGATGTGACTATAATTTGTAGTTCATCGATGTGTTCTTTACTAAGTAAATGATGTAATGAACCATTGAAAAAATATTGAGTTGTTTATTATTGAATGTTGGATGACTATGAACGTTTGATTATAGAAACGAGTATGATATTTGATTGGATGACTTAAATAATGGATGTGTAGATATGTTCTCCTAAGCCTTGGACGTGTTTGAATCATGAACTCTTCCTAGTTTTTTGTTTTTGTGCAGAGTTAGTTACCCTACATTCCTAATTAAAAGTTTTAGATCTTTCTAAATACGTAACTTTTGTTATGTATCTAGATATAGCGTATATCTAATACATAGCAAAAGCTACATACTTGTAGAAAGATATAGTGTGCCTCCAAACTGAACCGCAGACTGAGGTGGATATTTGATCAACAAACAAAATACATTGTAGGCATCGGACCATGGGATGTCATAGCAAAATTGAACCTAATTTCTAGTTTGGACCATCAACGATAAAAAAAGTGGAACTCTCGAGTATCTTGCACATGCAACTAATGCAAGACAAATGTGTATTTTTAGTTGTTTCAGAGATCCCATCAACCAATACTTACTCTGGAAGAAATGAACCATCTTCAAGATTGATTTTCGCCGGGCATGTCTCAACCTCGGTTCGATGTGTAGGACTAGAGATGCTCTTAGAAAATTCAAAATAACTTATAATTTGGAACTCAGGTGATTTTTGCTTGCAATCCTTTAGAGCTCATCTAAATATTAGAGTCAAAACAAGTTAAGTTTTAGTTTATTATTAATCAATAAATATAGATGTGGTACACATGCTATGCAAACATGTACTAAATACTAATTATTAACATCAGCGAGTACTACTATTCCAGCATGGATCAAGTGTGCTCATTATTAATATGGAAATCCAGTTCAAAAATAAAAAAAAGTGAAGCACAACTCTCAAGTATCTTGCACGTGCAACTATGCAAGGCAAATGTGTATTTCAATTATTTTAGGGGTCTCATCAACCGATGCTTACTCAGGAAGAAACGAACCATCTCCAAGACTGATTTTCACCGAGCATATGTCTCAACTTCGATACGATGTGTAAGACTGGAGATGCTCTTAGAGAATTCAAAATAACCTATAATTTAGAACTCAGCTGCATTTTGCTTCCAATTCTTTAGAGCACGTCTAAATATTAGAGTCAAAACAAGTTAAGTTCTAGTTTATTATTAATCAACAAATATAGATGTGGCACACATGCTATAGGCAAACATGTCCTAAAAACTAATTATTGACATCAACGAACTATTCCAGCATGGCTTAAGTGTGCTCATTATTAATACAAAAATCCAGTTCAAGTGAACATTGTCATGGGTTAATGTTGGATCTAAACCCCTGGTATTAATATAGTAGCACTTCATTTTAATATTTTTATGTTCAATTTGTTTTGTTTTTTAGAGACGATGGAGAATCTGGTTCTTTTTCTTTTTAAAAAATTCTAGGTACCACTTTGATTTCAGAGGAAGCATCCATTAAGAATAATATTATGTAGTACAACTCAAATTCAAATGTTTATTGGTACTGGAGTGTGTTGGTCAACATCGGCAGGCACTTTTTTCTTTTTGTGTGTGAAGCACATTGATCAATGTTTAGTCATAGAAGAATAACAATTAGTCCATGTCTACTGGCTAATCACTTGATGATGGAATTGGTTGACCCCACTAAATATTTAATATGTATTGTTTTTTGAGTGGTGAATAGTGCTAGTCTCTCTGATTACAGTCAATTAGTTGGTTTTTCTGCATACTTTGTGAAGCCAATATGGCTCTAGTTAGGAAATTTTTTTATTTTTGTGATTGAACAACAACATAATAAATGCGACTATCATGCTTATCAAGTAATTGCAATACAATATAAGCCACCAAAACTAGGACCATTATTGGGTATACATGAATAAGTTCTAGGGAGATTGCACGCACTAGATGGTCCCATGAGGTGACATTGCACATGTCAAAACATTGGCTCAATAATTCTACAATAATGAAATTGTGAATACTAGTATTTTAAGTAGGTGAAGAGTTTTAGATGCTCCAATAATCAAGTTGTAGATGTTAGAGGATTGCATGGAAGAAGGGTCCAAAGTGGCGCACAAGTTGAATATCTAAGTATTCTACCTATGATAGATGAATGGTTATGTGTACATGCTTGGATGTTTGGTCGATAATGAACAATCAAGATACTTTTCAAAACTTTAAAACTCATTTTAAAAGTTAACACATAAACAAGCCTCCTAGCTTCTTACATACATAATCGTGAGCACAATTTTATTGCACATTTAGTGAAAGGGTGGGATTTGTCTCTATTTTTTATTCTTTATGCAGTGTATAAACTCAAATGCCTCGAACCTTCACTTGCCTCCTGAACTAGTCATTGAGTTTGAAAAATCCCCTCGAACTTGAACTCTCATACCAAACGACATATGTACCTTAACTTCTAAAATAGGATAAAATAACCCCTTAACCATTTCAAAGTGTTTTTTTTTCTTATGCGGTTTTGCTTTGACACTTTGGGGCCTTCATGTTATATATATAATTATAACTTCTTCATATGAGGTCAATGAATCTATACTTTTATAAAAGCTGTAGAGTTAATGATATACATCTTTATACTCTACGACCTTTTATTTGAGATATCTTAAGGGCTCAAATATTTAATTAAGTTATCAAATTTTTAAACTTAAAATTTTTAATTTCTCAAATGAGCTAGATGTTGATGTGGTCCATACCAAAGTACTAGATTTCAATGCAATCTACAATTTTGTTTTTCGACAACTTTTTAAATCTGGAATCATACAAGCCCAAAGTTCTAAGTTCTTAGATTTTGAAATTCATTTTTTAAAAAGTTTCAAATGACCTTGGATGTTGACATTGTTTATATCAAACATGTAGCTCTCAATGGGATCTATAATTTGTAGTGGACAATATTTTTCTCTAAAATCATTTAGAGATACAAATATACATTTAAAATTTTCATATTTTTTTATTTTTTTCCAAACCTCCTTAGGACCTGTTTGGAATGGAGGATTTCCAAAGCAAAAGCAAAGGAATAAATTCCTTAGGAAATGTTTCTCATCTTGATGTTTGGAACAAAGAAAATATGCATTCCTTTCCAAAGGAAATGCTAACCTTGTTTCACGAAACATAGGGAAAAAAGCATCCAAGGAAACCTAAAGGAAAAACTCTTACGATATTTTCTCAAGTTTTCAAGCATGGAACCTTGCTTCTTGGGCACATATGACATTCTTCTTTTCTTGTAATCCGAACACCCAAAGTTTTTATTCCTATGTTTTCAAATCCTACAGTTTTCTATTTTCCACTCTTGTTCTATTTCTGTGTTTTTTCTTCCCATTCATTTATTTTGCATTCTTGCGTTTCAAATAGGCCCATTGACATAGTATATATTATAGTTATAGATATCAATATAATATAAAATTTTGCAGTTAAAAACTTTCTTTAAGATCATTTAGAGGCCTAATGAAAACTTTTTAAATTGGGATGGTTTTGGGGCCCAAATAGTTGTTTTAAGTTCTTTTTATTACAAAATTTAATTCCGAATTTTTCAAATTATCTTGTACGATATCAAATATGCTTAAAGAGATCTAAAACTTTTTGGTTGATTTTTTTCATTTTCAATTATTTATATTCGATAAAAATAGCATGTCTAAAGAAATGAAGACATGTCCATTAAACCTGTTCAGCTGCTGTGCAGTCATCGTATAGTGTTTTACCCTAACAACAGATGCAGCTGCAGCCGCGGCAACATTGCATTAAAGTGCAGCTGGTATTTTTGGTTTCAAAAGTTAAGGGGTAAATTATCCAATATTCAAGTTTTAGTGTTTTGTTAGAAAAACTCAACGATAATTTAAGGAGGCAAATCAGACTTCCGAAAATAAAATCATATGACTGTCAAATAATGCAGTACAATGTGAAATTGAAATATTTTCCTTAGTTTCCCATCCAAAAGGATCACAAGTAACAAAAGAGCATGTACCTTTTCTGAGGAATTATAGTGAGGCAACAATGTCACCACACAGCCGCGGTGCAAGCCCGTTCGCTTGTCTTATCAGCCGTACTTTTTCTGTCAGTCAAGTGTTTTTCTCTCACAATAAATCAGCGAACAATATTTTTAGACATGACTTTTCAAACCAGACAATGAAATCTCAGATGTTGTTGTCATTTGTCAATGCCTCACATAGTCACGTACAAGGCACTCAAATATTGACAAATTTTAATTCAATGGCCTAGTTTTCAGGCACCGCCTAATATTTATTACAAGTCATAATCATGGCCGCAAAAAAATGAAGAACATTCTTGGCATCCTTTTTTCAGTTTTTTTCTACTCGATTATTTGGCAGCCATTTAAGAGCCAGGCATTGTTGGTTGAGCTACTACCGGCTGCCCCCTCCCCTCCTTTCCCCCAACAACACTAGCATGGTCGGCTAGGGATGATGCTGACCTGGCAGAGGATGAGATGGGACCCATGCTGCTGACCAATGCTGTGCGAGTGTACAATTCCTGCTCTCAAGGGTCGGATATCTCAGGATAAGTAGCCCATGAGAGAGAGAGAGAGAGAGAGAGAGAGAGAGAGAGATTTTAGAAGGCCTTTTCTTGTGGACATGATTGAAGTGTAGCTGGAGGTTAAGATTCTCTTAAATTTTAATAAAGTGATGGAGGTTACGGGCTAATTATAAATTTTGCCGCTGCTGGTAAAGAGAACAGCACGGCACTTCACACTGACGTTCAATTCAAGCGAATTCAGATGCAATGGACAAGAATTCCAATCGCAACTTTTTTTTTTAAGATCTCCAAGCGTATCAAACTGTGCAATGTGCATCAGTGCATGAGACCACACATGTGACCATATCGCCGGAGTAATTCAAAATTCTTGCCTGATCTCCAAGTGTAGTCATTTTTGCAAAGTTTACCAGTTGTATTGTGACATGATAACGAGTCTATGATTTTTTTTACCTTACTATAATAACTCTATGACATTTAATTTAATACACAATAATTGAGACATTTTTTCTAAACCGAATAATCATGAGAAAAAGAAGAAATACTAGTAGAGAAGAAGCCAAAAGAGTGCACTCTTGCCGGACAACTCGAAGCCATTTTGGCCCATCTTCAGCCTTACTGGGCTATTGAGCCCAAGTAAAAAACCCAGCATCAATCGTCTCTGGGCCAGGCCGTGCGAGAACGATTTCTCCTTTTCCTTCTTCTCTATAAAAAAAAGTTTTATAAAAAAAATAATCAGCGCGAATCTCCGCGCAGGATCTAGCGTTCATATCGCTGCGCGCGCTGGTTCCACTCTGCAGTCAGGCAGTGACGAAGCGTGCGTGCGTCCAGAAAGCATCTCTGAGCCGTGCGCGAGGCATGGTCGGCGGAGGGCGGAGGGGTCCGCGGGGCCTGCCGCCGGCGAGGTCGAGGGTGCTGGGGAAGCTAGGACCCTCCTTCGGCTTCGGCGCCGGCTGCGGCTTCGGCTTTGGCGTCGGACTCATCGGCGGTAGTATAGTACCCCTGAACCCCTCCTTTGAACCCCATAATCAGTGTTTGTGATCTGGAGTATCTGCATCTGGGACTCGTGGCACTTAGCTTACGGTTTAGACCGATCGATTGATGAGTGATGACCAATCCTGGTTGGAGAGGGCTGGAATTGGGGATAGCTCATAATTTTCTCAACTTCATGTCGCTGCAACCTTATCGACATTTAGACCTAGCACTGTGGCAGCGTTATTATAGTGATACGTCAATGAAATATACAATATGTTTAGATTCAGGATGTTTGTTTTATGGAGTTGCCCTTTCTTAATTGATGGTGAATTGTTTGCAATATGTATTTCATTGCTTGATGCGTCCAATGATGATGTAAAGACTCTGAACTTTCAGTTAAACTCCTATTTCTCGTATTACCAATGTGGCTGAACAGGTGCAGGAGTTGGTTCTGGATTCCCTGGATTAAGCTTGGGCTTTGGAGTTGGTGCGGGCTGTGGTATAGGGATTGGCTTTGGTTATGGTTTCGGAAAAGGAGTCGCTTATGATGAGAATGGGAGATATTCAAACATTGGGAGATCAAATCAGAAATCTAAGGGCACTCCATCTGAGTAAGATATAACTTCATGCAAAATACCTGTTGCAAGATGATTTCACCTCATTCCTCTTGGGATGCCTGTTGTATCTGTGAAAATTGGGTTCTTTGAGCTGATAAAATATTTTTGTAATTTCTCCAATTACTCTGATGACATTAGACATAACCAGCATATAGGAAATTAATTACCTGTTTCCATACCTTGGGTACATTTTCATTATGCCTATTTCAGAATTATTCAGACCTTAAAAAAGGTAACCATTTGGATTATCGGTTAGAACAGTAATGTCTAGAAACCCTGCATGTAATTTATGTGAATGCAATGTACCCTTGTAAACTTGGTAAGACTAATAAGTTACTCAAAACAACCTTTTTTGTTGAAAGATGATGTAGGTTTTAAGCCCAAAAATCATGACATTAATACTGTTGGTCAATAGCCTCTTGTCCAACTGAAGCACATTTTTCGTCCACAACATTTTGATTTGTTCCCAGCAAGGTTATCAAGTCGTCTGGCTAATCACGATTAGTCAGGCTTATCGGTGCATGGTGATCGGTTATGCACTGTGATTAGTTGTGACTAGTCGGGTTGATTACTGCCATGGTGACTACGGTTCCCAGATATCTTTGCACTGTTATAAGCAAAAATATCTAAGGGCCCGTTCAGTTAGGACTTTTTCTAGCAGGAATAGTTCATGGTGAAGATCTAGCTATACAAATTACACAGCCATTCCTGGTTGGATTGGTTCCAGGGCTTGAATCCCTGGGAACGGAACGGAGCCTAATAAAGATTTGTGACTTTTTTCAGAGACCAGATTGATATCCTGGTTGATGAACTTATCGAGAACGCAAAGAAACTAATCAAAGCAACATCAAAGGAGATCGATAAGTGGAGGCGAGCTTAATCTAATTGGCACCAGGATCTGCTGATGTTTATATGCTCAGGACATTGTGTTAGGTGCATAAACCTCATTGAAACACACTATTGCTTGTGTGCGATTTGAGTTAATTCTTTGTAGGAGTCTGTACCTCATGAGAAACGTTGTCCATATTTTACCTGTAGCAAATGCTAGGTTTGCCCAGCGTGTGCTAGGATATGACTGAATGTGATTACAGAGTTGACCATTACATTCTAAACAATATGGAGGATCACCGTGCCGGATCCTTGAACTGTTTTAGCATGCCCATGGCCATTTTGTAATCTTGTAACTGTTGACCTGAATTGGTCACAGACTCTACACTCCGTAGCTTACTCCAGTATGCCACTCACTCCAGTCCCAGACTCCCAGTCCCAGCTATTGTACAAAGTACTAAAGTGTAACCTTAATGCCTTAATCTTTATGTATTCTTGTTTAGCAAGACTCAATGATTATTATTAAACGTAATTCTGGGTCAATTGAAGTGGGAGCTTATTTTCTGTCAAATCTCTCCCACTTTTGTACCGAAAAGATTCTCCTTGATAAATAATTTAAACTCCATTCAGCAGTCCATGTGAGAGGTGATTCCTACTCATTTTTCACAAACTGAAAACTTCTAAACAGGGCGGTAGATGGCTTGCTCGCTCATAATTAAGATCACCGACGGATGCATATCATACCATGGATCGTGCCTGGCAAAGCTGAAGCACTACAAAAATGTACAGGCAAAATGATTGGTGGCATCGTTCCTTCCAGATCTAACCAGACATGGTCGTAACGCAATGGCACCCATGATTACCTCGCTCGCCACGATCTGTTCATGGATTCGTCGAGCTCGAGCACGTACTATGATGACCGCACACCCCAAAGCCTCCTTGGGAGTTTATGGGACATGCCAAAAAAGGCATGTACTATGAAATGATGGGCGACCTTGCAGCATAACGGCAGGAACGACCATGGTAGATGCGCGCACTTTGGTTTGGTCATTTGGTCTAATCTGATCACTTAAACATGTTGTCAGCTTAGCATAAGTTATCTAGACAAATTCCTCGCAAAAAAAAAGTTATCTAGACAAATATTCCCTCTGTTCCACATTGTGTAAGTCGGTTTGACTTTTATAGTTTTATAAATACATGCTTTTTATTACGTATGTAGATATAATGTATATCTAGTGTATAGAAATCGTCTCTTCGGAGACATCCGATAGGTGTATACGCATCTCGAAAAGCCAAAAAGAGTAAACGGCTTACAATTTGGTTACTAAGATACCTGGACATAAATAGGATCTAGACCCTATATTGGTTGTTCTGCTTAATGAAACACATGTCGTTGCATGTTCTCGAAAAAAAACCCTATATTGGTTGTTGCCAAATTTTGCGTCATTACTGAAGGGCGAAATCATGCTGGCAATGAATTGTGATAGATTTGGCGAAAAATGAACTAGAGCAACATCTTGCGAGAAAAAAGAATGATCAGCAGAATTCATGTCCTTACAAAGCGGAAAAGAGATTCATGTGTTCTAAATGAGGCTTAATCAAATTCTGTTGGCTCGTACAACTAGTAGCAACAAAGGAAAAAAATGTTCATCCAAGTATCCAACTGAATTATTGGAAGAAATGTTTGGTCACGAGAGAAAGGACAAGAGTATAAAAGAATACACCAGTGCAAAATGTTACTGAGACCACAGTCGTCCGCAAGAACATCAAACATCTTCAACAAATCAGAACTAGCTAGTACATTCAAAAAACCTGATTATTTTTTTGAACACTACAATCCCAAAACCTACAACCACCAGAACCAATAACGTTAATTCAGATACTCAGAGAATAATAAGACCAAACAACAAGCCCTTGAATGAAGAGACTAATATCTTTCACATCGACTGTCCATTGCAACGACATCCACTAAAGCGCATAGCCGCACATCATGACCGGATCCACCGATCCAGCCCTGCTGATCCTCCTATGTACCAGCAATAATCTCCGGCGATGGAACATATTCGCACCATTGATCACCTCTAGCACTGCATTTTCAGAAATATATAAGATCACCGCCCTGTCTTTGCACGCTTCATCCCTGTGGAATTGAAGGGGGACACACTGGGACTAAGATAGGGGCTTGGGCTCTCCTCTCTTAGAGTGCCATTAAGTATAGCCAATTCTCTTAGCTGTTGTTTCTTGTAGTAGTCCATGGACTCATCCTGATGAGGACAGCAGTCAAGGAAACATGTAATGTCACTTAGAGGCAAAACAAATATTCGAAGCGAGTAGGAACAGACAATAAGTAAAATAACAGACCACTGGTTTCAGAAGATCCTCCAATATGGCAACTGCTTGGTTTAGTCGGGCATCGACGATATCTGCTGGGAACTCAGCTTCCACAAGAACATGCAATGGATCATTTAAGTGCTCATAGCCAGGCTTGTCTCTGAGTTTGTCTTCCTATTTTAGAAAAAAAAGTTTTATTTTTTTAGAACCTCTCCGTTATAATTTTATGATAAGGACTTTATAATATTGTTAAACACAACAATAATGCTCATAGAAAATGATTATAGTTGTAACCACCATAACTATTTGTATACAAACAAATAGCTGCTCCATATCAAACTGTTTATGATTCAAATTATTATTTTGGTAAGAGATCTAAGCACGGGGCTGTAAGTCAGACACAAAAGTTACACCTGACAAACGAAATCAGGATAAAATTCAGTTAGGAGGCTTCATCACTGTAAATATGAATTGATTTCTGTGATGATCGCAACTAAACAGAGCATTACAAAGATGTCCTAGGAATATCAATACATTGGAACTTTCAAATTAACAATTTTAAACGATAGTGCAATTATGGCCAGTATCCACTATACAGTGTATAACACAAGAACATACATGGAATGTATCTAATAAACAAAACAATATACCATTAGTGCATAAAACTCAGGAATCATAATAGAAATATGCTAGAAGGTTTGGTTTCCACTCTGTTTCCTAACTAACGTACTGCAAAGTCCAATATTATACATCTTGACAAGTCAGGGATTGCAGTGTATGACACTTCAATAGCAAAAACAGTGGAGATCGAAACTTCATACATCAAAGTAACATCAAATGGAACACAGGCAATTATCTGTTTAACAGTTTTTCTGTAATGGAACACAGGCAATTTAGATTACCATTTAAAAAATAATTTACTTGTAATGGAACACAGGCACTTTAGATTACCATTTACTAGTCAGATTCTGGTGGGCATATTTAAGAGTAAATGTTAAGTATTGTGGCGAAATACAAGTGCTCCTAAAAGGTTCCAAGCGCTCCAATAAGTATAGGCAACTACAACATGGCAGTTCTAATCTGTGTTTATTACCTTAACAGAGTCTTTCACTGAACCCCGTCCACAAATATAAACTCTACAGTGGGTTGTAGCTTCAACTCTTTTCAAGGAGTTCCCTCGTGGCCCCAACAAACGACCAACAAAGTTGTACTAGTAATAGCAAGATATTATGAATAATTTGGATTTGTGGTAGCACATGATAATGGAAGATATGAAGGTTCCAAATAGCTAAAAGTAAGTTGCACATACGTTGGGATACTTGTCAACAGGAACATCCATCCTAACAACCTTTTTCACAGTAGGGTTCCCAACAACTCCAGGAGACCCATTCCAGTTTGCGGATGGCGATTGGAGTACACCACGATACTGAGAAAAAATGGCATTTCAATTAAATCATGTAAATGAAGCAATTCAGGCATGTGAAATGAATAAGCAAAACAAGTTATGAATTGGGACAACCTCTGTTTGCATTCCTGACCATCCCTCTAGATCCATTGGTTGACCATTCATTGGGTGACCAGCTAATCTTAATGGGCTTGGGCTGCCATGATCGATTCTCTCAGGTTCAACAAAATTTGGGTTAGGTGGCAAAGAAGATGCTCGCAAAATTTCTGCATTAATGAAAACAAACCGTTAACCATTATGGGATGAAATCAAATATATCTTATCTGAAACACTACCATATAACAGAGGATGCTAGTAATGTCTATTTCAAGATCAGAGAGAAATGGAGACCACCCAGGCAATATTTTCAGACATGTCTAAAGCAGGAACTGAAACCACTGCAAGAAGCAGAATACAGAAATCACCACACTCAGCACTCAACAGCATAACGACTTACATAACAAAGATTCTAAAGTAACAACGGTCTGTTTCACAAAACAGATAACGATTGAAGTGTTCTAACTAACCATATGATTGAAGAATTTTACAATTACCAATTTCTTTTGTATGAGCTCTTGTGATTTAAAACGCTAGCGAAATATTCATACATTTGCATAAATGGTATCCATTAGGGATTTGTAATTAATATATGGTTGGCCAAAAACCATAATGTGCAGGACAAGTAATTGCTGTACATCCTTGGTGTGAATTAAATCAGTGACAAAGTTAGCACAAACGAGTCCACAACACAAACTAACAAAAAGGATGGACAGGGTTGTACTAGAAGATTAGCAGATTATGTCGACAGCAAGGATAGCTAAAAATAGCAACTAGCTAAATCATGCTCTTATAGCAGCTTGTATGCAAAACTATTAAGAAGTGCATATAAAAGTAACAATAACACATACACAGAAACTGAAAGGCAAAGGATGCCAACCTTGGTTCAGAAATCTGTTACAAAAAGGAAGAACTTGCATGAATGGGGCTAATTTCTGCCTCTCGGCAAGTAATTCAGCAAGATATCTGCCAAAGTTCCAAGCAAAACAATTTCATTAGCCCGATCAATTTTGTAGCTATGATGGTACTAAAATAACAACGATGATCACCCCATGCATTTAAAATAGAAAATCAGAAAACAAGAGTACCCAATGATAAGTACGACAAGCCGCAGAACAGTCAGAATTATCGATCGAGCTTAAAAAACACTCTAAGAATGAACTGGATGTCCTTCGTCGCCCAATGGAAGACACAATGCTGATTTATTCCTACAAGTCGTCTAACAACCAGCAACACATGCACGAAATCCGTCATTAACACGCGACCCAAAAATCTTCGACTTGGCAGATAACTATGGCAGGAGGACAGCATTGATCGACGCCGAAATCACACCAAGGCGGTTGTGATCAAGCTCGCGCATATCTCGCACGGAAGTTGCAAAAACTCGCATTCGAATGGTTTAGCAAATGGGATCGGCGAGAACACAAAAACCAAAACGTGGCAGAGATGTCAGATGGGATGCAAAAAACCAAGAACAGGAGGCACTGCACATACATACCTCTCCCTGTCTGAGGAAGAATACGTCATGGAATTGTGGCGATGAGGGGAGGAATGGACACCGGATGGTGAGTACTGGAAGAAAGGGGGCGGTGGGATCCTCTCATCCATGTCCCCCAACAACAAGGACACCAAGAATTCAAAAGAAAACCGCAAGATTGAATCTTTAGGCGAAGGCTAAGATTGAACTGAGCATAGGGTGCCAAGAGCCGCCGCCCAAGAAAGAATCAAGAAACAAAGAAGAGGATACAACTTGTAGCTATCAGAGCAAATGAATGGGGGCGGATGCCTGCGGCCTGCCTATACGGAATCCAAGGAAATCTAAAAGGACAGAAAGGTGCCAATAACCAAGGAGCAAGTATAGGGATGGGTGGGATTATATATATGTATGTGTGCTGCATTAAAAAAAGAAAAAGGGAAGGTAATTGCTGGGTTTTTTTTGTCAATCAATGATCAGAGGCAGAGAGCCCAGGCTGTTCAGGTAGGGGTTGGCAGACCAGAGCTCCGCTGTGGCCGCCTGCTGCTGTTCTTGCTCCTTCGCTCTTCCTCTCCTCTGCAGTAGAAGCAACAGCAGGCGAGGGAGGAAGGGAGGGGGGTGGGTGGGTGGGAGGGAGGAAGCGAGACAGTCAGAACAGAACTCCACGGGAAGAGAGGAGGGAGAGGGAGGCAGGAAGAGACAAACCCAGGAGAGGCGACAGGCAGCCTTGGATGCCCTCTCGCTCGCTGACGTGTGAATGTATCACACCGGTTGGTCCAGCTCAGATGATGTCCCTTTGTTACAAGTACCATCCAGCTCACACGATTGAGCTCCGCCTCCGCCTGCTTCTAGAGATCGTTACTCCTTTTTTTGAACATCTCCAAAGAACTTTATTGATCAAGAGTAGTTACATCATTTGCTAGAAAAGATAGAATAAAAGCAGGGGGATCATCGTCCCAAATACAATTCATCCTCGAATTCATTGCTCGCCTAGCTAATTCATGGGCC
This sequence comes from Sorghum bicolor, assembly GCF_000003195.3. Taxonomy (NCBI): domain Eukaryota; kingdom Viridiplantae; phylum Streptophyta; class Magnoliopsida; order Poales; family Poaceae; genus Sorghum; species Sorghum bicolor. Next base: position 49,829,929 of record NC_012878.2, read on the forward strand.
ACTTGGTTGTCTTCTCTTCTTACATGCTCAATTGAAATCTCCTGGAATCCTCCCCAGACCGTATCACATTCATCATATATTGCCGCAGCGGAGTTTGCTGTAAACCCTCCAGCCCTCATTATCTCCACCACTTCCATGCAGTCCGATTGGATGATTAGGCGGTTTGCACCCACATGCTGGGCTAGCATAAGACCTTCCTTAAGAGCGTAAGCTTCTGCCATTTGAGCGTCAACCAAGTGAGCTATATAAGTATTTGTAGCTGCTATCATTCCTCCCGTGCAGTCCCTTATAATCGCCCCCGTACTTCCACATCCTTCTCCTTCATTATAGGATGCATCAATATTTTTCATTACATATTCCTCGGGTGGTTTCTTCCATCCTTGTCGAGTTGATGTAGCTGGTTTCGAAGCCATCTTGTAGTTCTTGGTTAGAGTCACAATTGACAAGCCGGCTCTTGCAGGAGTCTGTACTCTTTCACCATGGACAATCTGCCTTCTCTCCCACCATAAGAACCACCCACCAGTGAGGATTATTTCAGCTAAACCCACTTCCAGTCCCTGGACTTGCTCGCCTCTGCGGATGACATCCTGTAAGACCAAACATCCTGATCGATCATTGGCTAGGAGGTCACTGATTTTATTCCACATACCCATCGAGTTCCAGACTGCTTTGGCACGGTCACAACTGAATATGATATGCTTCACATCTTCCTCTCCATTGTTGCATATTGGACAACGTCCATCTTGAATTATGTGTCTCTTAGCCAAAACTGCATTGCACGGTATTAAGCCTTTTAGCGCTCTCCAACCGAAAATCCTGATTTTCCCCGTCACCTTTAGATTCCACAATTTCTTCCACGTCTGAATATGAACTCCGTCAGTCGGTAGCCCACGTTGGCGTTCTCCAAATCTATGTTTCCACTGAACATGGTATGCAGACCGTACTGAAAAAAGCCCATTCCTGTTATGATGCCAAGCCACAAAATCCTCTCGCCCTGGTGTGATCGGTATTTGAAGGATCCGATTCACATCTGTGTTTGAGAAAATTGAATGGACTAGCTGCTCATCCCATGTACTCGTAATCGGGTCAATTAACTCATCAACCTTAGTCACCAGATTGTTACCTCTTCTTGTTTGGATCTTCATGTTATGACTGCCCGGAATCTAGCTGTCTTCCCAAATATTTATTTGGGTTCCATCACCCACACGCCAAATGTACCCGAGCTTAAAGCATTTCAAACCTGCTAAAATACTCTGCCAAGTATATGAACAACCTGCCTTCATTCTTGCATTCAGTAATCTACCATCAGGATAATACCGGGCTCTAAGTACCCTGGCACACAAAGAGTCAGGTGCACTCAAAAGCCTCCATACTTGCTTTGCTAGCATCGCTTCATTAAAGGATTGTAAATCTCTAAATCCCATCCCTCCTTCTCCCTTGGGTAAGCAAAGTTTCCACCACTCTTGCCAATGGATCCGTTTATGATCATTGTCATCACCCCACCAGAACTGTGCAATGGCATTAGATATTCCTTTGCAAATTTTTTTAGGAATTTTAAACACCATCATAGCATAGACTGGAACAACTTGAGCAATGGATTTAATGAGGATCTCCTTACCACCATAGCTTAATAGCTTCTCCTTCCACCCACTTATTCTGTGGATCACTCTATCAATCAAATGTCTGAAGCAGTCGCTTCGATCAACTCCTATCAACGCCGGAAGTCCCAGATATTTATCCCCCAATGCTTCAGTATGAATATTCAGGGCCTCACAAACTTCAATTTTGACATTCACATCAGTATTTCCTGAAAAGAAAATACTTGACTTGGCTTCACTTATTTTTTGCCCTGAGTTGAGGCAATATCTTTGGAGGATATCCTTCAAGCAGTCTGCGTTTTTCTTGTCCGCATGCATCAGGATGAGGGAGTCATCAGCAAACAGCAAATGGGAGACAACCGGTGCTTCTCTACAGATTCTGACTCCCTCCAACTCTCCTCTCTCCTCAGCTCCTTGTATCATACAGGACAGCCCTTCCGCAACCATCAGAAAAAGGTACGGCGATAGGGGATCACCCTGCCATAAGCCCCTTGTTGGAGTAATCATCTCTGTTTCCACTGAATTGAACTGGATTCTATACTTCACCGATTTTACACATGCCATTACTAGCTTCACCCAGCGTTGATCAAATCCCAGCTTGATCATGATTTTCTCCAGAAAACACCACTCCACCCTATCATATGCTTTGTGCATATCCAATTTTACAGCACACAGCCCTCTCTTCCCCTTCTTATTTTTCATAGTATGAATACATTCATAGGCCAATAAGATATTATATGTGATCAATCTTCCCGGAACAAAGGCGCTTTGATGATGACTAATAATATCAGGAAGAATAATTTTCAGTCTGCTCGAAAACACCTTAGAAATTACCTTGTATACCACGTTACATAAAGAAATCGGCCTGAATTGTGCCACTTTATCTGGATTTTCCACCTTTGGAATCATGACAATAGTAGTATTATTCCACCCCTCTGGTATGGTGGAGTTGTTAATTGCGAGCATGAAAGGTCCTAATATGGCTAGAGAGGGGTGAATAGCCTATTTAAAAATTCTACAAACTCACTAGAGCAAGAGGTTAGTAAATAACAAAGCAAAGCTTTTTGCTCTAGCTCTAATGGGGTGTTTGCAAGCCACCTATCCAACAATTCTAGTTGATATAATCACTAGGCACACAAGAGCTATGTCACTACTTACACTAGAAAGCTACCTAAAGTTTCTATACAAGTAAGTAAGCTACTCTAGTTTGCGGGAATATAAAGAGATGGTTTGAACTTTATACCGCCGTGTAGAGGGGATGAACCAATCAATAATATGAAGTCCAATCATCGGGAGAAATCCAATGAACAAACACAATGGAGACAAACAATTTTTCTCCTGAGGTTCACGTGCTTGCCGGCACGCTACGTCCCCGTTGTGTCGACCAACACTTGGTGGTTCGGTGGCTAAGAGGTGTAGCACGAACCTCGTCCTCACTAGGACACCACAAGAACCTACCCACAAATGAGGTAACTCAATGACACGAGCAATCCACTAGAGTTACCTTTCGGCTCTCCGCCGGGGAAGGTACAAGACCCCTCACAATCACGGGAGATGGCCACGAACAATCACCAACTCGTGCCAATGCTCCTCCGCTGCTCCAAGCCGTCTAGGTGGCGGCAACCACCAAGAGTAACAAGAAAACCGCAGCTAGAACGATCCCCAAGTGCCACTAGATGCAATCACTCAAGCAAATGCACTTGGAATCACTCCCAATCTCACAAAGATGTTTAATCTATGAAGGAGATGAGTGGGAGGTGTTTGCTTAGGCTCACAAGGATGTCAAGTATGTTAGAATGCCAAGAGAGTAAGCCCCAAGCCGGCCAAACACGTATTTATAGCCCCTCAAACAAATAGAGCCGTTGGCTCTTTCACTGGGCGAAATACGGGGTCACCGGACGCTCAACACCAGCGTCCGGTGCTCCAACGTCAGCTGCGTGTCAGAGTCTAACGGTAACCTGCAACACACCGGACGCTCTGCAAGTCCACACCGGACGCGTCCGGTGCTCACCGGACTCATGCGCAGAGAGTTCCGCAAACTCGCAAGGTCGCCGGACGCAATCCACCGGACGCACACTGGGCGTCCGGTGCTCACCGGACTCACACCCAGAGAGGGTCGCAAAACGCCCGCACACCGGACACGCACCACCGGACGCTCAAGCCAGCGTCCGGTGCCTATCGTCCGGTGCCTTACCCTAGCTGGGCCAGGCACTGTCTGCACCGGACGCTCAGACTCAGCGTCCGGTGCTCCAGAAGCCAGCATCCGGTGAGTGATTCTCAGCGAGAAACACTCCCGCGACTTCTCCAAATTTCCCACCGGCGCAATAGAAAATATGCACTTCATTTTCTCGAAAAGCGCCGAATCCCGCCGAGCAAGCTCGGCGGGAGGGAGAGAGGAACCCATCCTCTCTCTACCTTTCAAACTCCACCTCCTTCTCAAAGTGTGCCAACACCACAACGTGTGAACCAACATGTGCACGTGTGTTAGCATTTTCACAAACATTTTCTTCGAAGGAGTTAAGTTAGCTCACTAGGTTCTAAATGCATGTACATGAACAATGACACCTAGTGGCACTTGATAACCGCTTAGCCAAAGAATTCCCCTCTTTATAGTACGGCTATCTATCCTAAATGTGATTACACCCTCTATGGTGTCTTGATCACCAAAACCAAAACCCTAAGCAATACCTTTGCCTTGATCTCCATAGGGTTTTGTTTTTCTCTTTCTTATTTTCCAAGTTGAGCACTTGATCATCTTGTGGTCATCACCATCATTACCATGATCATCACTTGCTCCATCACTTGGCATGTACCAACCTTATTAAGTCTACACACACTTAGTATAGAGGTTAGTACTAGGGTTTCATCAATTATCCAAAACCAAACTAGGGCTTTCAATCTCCCCCTTTTTGGTAATTGATGACATCCCTTTTTACAAAGATATTCAATAAAATTTTTCTTGGATTTATGTTGCTTTGTCCAAGCATTTTACCATGTGCAAAGATTTTGGACAAGTTTCATAAACCCAAATTAGTAGCAATTGCTCCCCCTACATATGTGCTAAGAGTTTGGATTTGAAAGCTTGCACATATGCTTGAATAGGAAATATAGGAGTCAATTTCTACCAAATGATGCTAAGGTGTAAAGAATGGACCTTTGAAGCGTGATACCAATCGGAGTTGCCAATATACACCATCCTTAGCACCATTAGTAACTAGACATTCACAAAACTAGAACACCTCGTGAGATCAACATTATAAACAAGGTTCTAGTACCACATGTGAAATAACTAAAAGTCTAGTTACACTACCTATGCATGCTAGTTCTTCATTTCATCAATCAAATCTATAACTAGCATACACCACACAAGCAAGGCATCGGAGAGAAAGCTTCTAAAGCTAATGCAAATGCAAGCAACCATATGTGATGCACATTCAAATGCAACATACAAGTTTAATGAGCTTGCTCCCCCTACTTGTGTGCTTCAAAATTTTATTTGATCCCCTTCTTTTATCATGTTACTCACCTGTCTTAGTCTTAAATCTTTGGGAAATTTTCTCCCCCTTTGTCATCAAAGACCACAAAAGGTGAGCTCAAATTTTAGATAGGTTAGTGTGAAACCATGTGAAGTGAGATCATTTTACCAAATTGGTCCAATCTAGATTACTTGACTAAGATATTTAACTCGGTTTGATCCAAGGAAAAGCTTCTTCACACCTCCAAATAAGGGTTATCTTGTACCATGTTGAGTTAAACACTTATAGCTCATATTCTAGATCAAACACTAGGATTGCAAGCCCATAAACATGTCATATGTTACCACTAGATCAAGTCAAGCATAAAAGCAATAGTGGTACCATAAAAACATCAAATTCATTTTTTTCATGAATGAGCCTAAGACATGTAAGGAATGACTAGATGCACTAAGCAAGTCCTTAGACTAGCATGGATGACATGTCAAACAATTTTACCTTGCTTTGCTCGAAGTAGAGGCATGTCATAAAGTGAGGGTGCATCAACACATATTTGAGAAGTCAAGTATGTTCAATTCATTTCTTAGCTTGCAAAACCTCTTCTCATCAAGTGGCTTGGTGAATATATCGGCAAGTTGATCATCGGTGCCTATACTCTCAATGCAAATGTCCCCTTTTTGTTGGTGATCTCTTATGAAATGATGGCAGACATCTATATGCTTTGTTCTTGAGTGTTGAACCGGATTGTTGGTGAGCTTCACGGCACTTTCATTGTCACATAGCAATGGCACTTCTTTGAAATTGATTCCAAAGTCCTTCAATGTTGCCTTCATCCATAGGATTTGTGCACAACAACTACCGGCCGCAATGTACTCCGCTTCGGCGGTTGATAGTGCAACACTATTTTGCTTCTTGGATGACCATGAGACAAGTGATCTTCCCAATAGTTGACATGTGCCCGATGTGCTTCTTCTCTCAACTTTGCATCCCGCATACTCCAAGTCGGAATATCCAACAAGTTCAAACTTTGCACCTTTAGGATACCACAAACCAATATTTTGTGTATGCTTCAAGTACCTCAATATTCTCTTTGTTGATTTCAAATGACTTTCTCTTGGTGAGGCTTGAAATCTTGCACACATGCATACACTAAACATGACATCCGGTCTTGATGCGGTTACATAGAGTAGGCTTCCAATCATAGACCGATATAACTTTTGATCCACCATGTTTCCACTTGTATCATTATCTAGGCTTCCATTTGTTCCCATTGGAGTGCTAATTGATTTCGCATCATCCATACCAAACTTCTTGAGCATGTCTTTTATGTACTTGCCTTGACTCACAAATGTGCCATTCTTCAATTGCTTGATTTGAAGACCAAGGAAGTAACTAAGCTCTCCAATCATTGACATCTCAAACTCATTAGCCATCATGTTGCCAAACTCCTCACAAAATTCTTGATTGGTTGATCCAAATATGATATCATCAACATAGATTTGCAACACAAATAAGTCTTTGCTAATCTTCTTGGTGAAGAGAGTGGTGTCAACCTTGCCCATATTGAAACCTTTAGAGAGTAAGAAATCTCTCAATCTCTCATACCATGCTCTAGGTGCTTGCTTCAAACCATACAATGCCTTTCTTAGCTTGTAAACATGGTTGGGTTTCTTGTCATCTTCAAAACCGGGAGGTTGCTCAACATAAACTTCTTCATTTATATAGCCATTGAGAAATGCACTTTTCACATCCATTTGATATAACTTGATGTTATGAGCACAAGCATAGGCCAACAAGATCCTAATTGCTTCCAATCTTGCAACCGGGGCATATGTTTCACCAAAGTCAAGACCTTCAACTTGAGTGTAGCCTTGTGCTACCAATCTTGCTTTGTTTCTTACAACTATCCCATCTTGATCTTGCTTGTTGCGAAAGACTCATCTAGTGCCAATGACATTATGATCACTAGGCCTCTCAACTAACTCCCATACTTGATTTCTCTTGAAATTGTTAAGCTCTTCATGCATAGCATTGACCCAATCAACATCTCTCAATGCTTCATCAATCTTCTTTGGCTCAATGTGAGACACAAAGGAGAAATGCTCACAAAATGATGCTAATCTTGATCTAGTTTGCACTCCTCTTTGAATATCACCAATGATGTGATCCAATGGATGATCTCTTGCAATATTTGTTGGTTGAAGTATTTGCACTTGATTACTTGTACTTGGTTTATCATGAGATGATGTACTAGCTTGTTGATCTTGCACTTGAGTACCACTTGTACTAGCTTGATTTTGATCATGAGAACCACTAGCTTGCACATTAGAGGTAGGAAGCACTTGATCTTTGTCATCTTCAACATCAATCACCTCTCTTGGCCTTAAATCACCAATATCCATATTCTTCATTGCATCGGCCAATTGAGTCCCTCTCACATCATCTAGATTCTCTTCTTCCTCTTGAGAGCCATTGGTTTCATCAAACTCAACATCATGCACCTCCTCAAGAGTACCACTAGCCAAATTCCAAACTCTATAAGCTTTGCTAGTAGTGGAGTAACCAAGTAAGAATCCTTCATCACATTTCTTTTCAAATTTACTCAATCTAGTGCCTTTCTTCAATATGTAGCATTTGCAACCAAAAACCCAAAAGTATGCAATATTGGGCTTCCTTCCATTCAAGAGCTCATATGGTGTCTTCTCCATCATTGGGTGACAATAAAGTTGGTTGCTATAGTAGCAAGCCGTGTTGATTGCTTCGGCCCAAAAAGAATGACTCACATTGTACTCACTCAACATTGATCTTGCCATGTCAATCAAGGTTCTATTCTTCCTCTCAACAAGACCATTTGATTGTGGAGTGTACTTGGCCGAGAATTGATGTCTAATGCCAAATTCATCACAAAGCTCATCAACTCTTGTATTCTTGAATTCACTTCCATTGTCACTTCTCACTTTCTTGATGGTTGTTTCAAACTCATTGTGTATTCTCTTGACAAATGATTTGAAAGTTGCAAAAGCATCACTCTTGTCACTAAGAAAGAATACCCATGTGTATCTTGTGAAATCATCCACTATCACAAATCCATATTTGTTTCCACCAATGCTTGTGTATGTGGTTGGTCCAAATAAGTCCATGTGCAACAACTCAAATGCCTTGCATGTACTCATGATGCTCTTCTTTGGATGAGTGTTGCCAACTTGCTTTCCGGCTTGACATGCACTACAAAGCTTGTCTTTCTCTGTGACATCTTTCAAGCCTCTAACAAGATCATGCTTGACTAACTTGTTTAATTGTTTCATTCCAACATGACCAAGCCTTCTATGCCATAACCAACCCATGCTAGATTTAGTGAGCAAGCATGTTGATAATTGAGCTTTACTAGCATTGAAATCAACTAAGTATAGATTCTCATATCTAAAGCCTTTGAATATCAAGTTTGAGCCATCTACACTTATGATTTCTATCATCAACTCCAAATATGCATTTGAAACCAAGATCACAAAGTTGAGCTACGGATAGCAAGTTGAAGTTCAAGCTCTCTACTAGTAGCACATTGGAAATGCTCAAGTCATTGGATATAGCAATTTTACCAAGCCCTTTGACCTTGCCTTTGCCATTGTCACCAAATGTGATACTATCAATACCATTGTCATCATTTGGATTGATTGAATTGAACATTCTTGAATCTCCAGTCATGTGTTGTGTGCACCCACTATCAAGCACCCAATGCCTTCCTCTGGCTTTATAGTTTACCTACAAAACAAATCAATGTTTCTTAGGTATCCATACTTGTTTGGGTCCTTGGAGGTTAGTGACTAAGCTTTTTGGTACCCAAATAGTCTTCTTCTTTGGACCCACAATTGGTGTACCAACAAACTTAGCATGCACACCCTTCTCACCCTTGGTAAGCACATAACAAGAATCAAAAGGAATGTAAGGTACATTAGCAATTTTCTTGTTCTTGTTAATTTTGTTGCAATTAAGCTCTAGGTGCCCAACTTGCTTGCATTTGTTGCAATACCGACCATTGCTCTTCACAAAGCTAGGCTTGTGAGTTGCAAAAGCTTTCTTGCACTTCTTGGGGGTATAGCCTAATCCCTCTTTGTTGAGAGAAAACATTTGGCTACCCAAGCATTTTAGCAAGCGGGCCTCACTACCATAGGCTTTGCCTAGGGCGTGAGTGAGCTCATCCACCTCTCTCTTGAGAGTCTCATTCTCAACCTTTAGTGAGGTATCACAAGTGACACCAACACTAGAAGTAGAGGTAGAGTTGGTGGTGGTGGATGAAGACCTACATGAAGAGTTAGTGGTAACAACAATAGGTGGGTTGGGTGATTCTCTAATTAAGTCACATGTTGTGCCCACATCACATGATACAACAACCTTTTCCTTGTTTTCTTCTAACAACAAGGAGTGAGATTTCTCAAGCTTAGTGTGAGCCTTTCCAAGCTTATCATGGGCTTCCACTAGCCTCTCATGATTAGCATTGAGCTCATCAAAGGATTGCTCAAGAGCTTTTAACTTCTTGGCCAATTCTTTGCACTTCTTGTTTTTAGATTGAATAAGAGAATCGGCTTGTTCTAACATGTCTATGAGTTGTTCATTAGTGAATTCATTTTCATCATCACTATCACTATCATGTTCATGTTCACTTTCACTTTCACTCTCATCATATTGTACCTTGTGGCCCTTGGCCATGAAGCATGAAGGAGTATCGAAGAGTGATGGCTTGTTGTTGATAGCAATGCTTGCAAGTGCCTTCTTCTTGGATGCCTTGTCATCATCACTAGAATCATCATCCGAAGAAGCATCACTATCCCATGTCACAACATAGGATCCACCCTTCTTCTTCTTCTTGAAGACCATCTTCTTCTCTTTCTTTTCTTTCTTCTCCTTCTTGTTCTTCTTGTCATGCTCATCATTGTCACTATTGTAAGGACAATCCGCCATAATATGATCGGGGCTCTTGCACTTGTAGCATAGCCTCACATGCTCCTTGTTCTTGAAGTGATCTCTTCTCTTTCTTGTGTGATAGCCCTTCTTCTTCATCATCTTACCAAACTTGCGGACAAAGAGTGCTAGTGCCTCATCATCACTATCATCATTGGAGCACTCCTCATCACTTGATTCTTCTTTCTTGGCCTTGCCCTTGTTCTTGCTCTTGGATGAAGAGCTAGCTTTGAATGTTACACTCTTCTTCTTCTTGTCATCATCATCCTTCTTAATGACCTCATCATCATCATTGTCATTGTATTGATCTTCGGTCATGACATCTCCAAGTACCTCATTGGGAGATACACCCGTCAATCCACCTCTAAAGATGATAGTTCTCAATGTCTTGAACCTCTTGGGCAAGCACATCAAGAACTTGTGAATAAAGTCCTCATCCTTCACTTTCTCACCTAGGCCCTTGAGATCATTGATGATGACTTGGAGCCTATAGAACATCTCCGGTATGGACTCATCATCCTTCATCTTGAAGTTGGATAGCTTGTCCTTGAGCATATACAATTTGGCACTTTTTACCGTTGTAGTGCCCTCATATGTTTCTTCTAATCTTGTCCATACTTCACTTTCTTTCTCAAGATCTTTGACTTGTTCAAATACCTTTGAATCAATGCCGTTATAGATTGTGTTGAGAGCCATTGTATTGCATTGCTTGTTTGCTCTTTCATTGTCGGTGGGGTTAGCGGGGTCAAGGATCACAAAATCATTCTCCGTGACTTCCCATACTCTATCATTGATTGAACCAAGATACATCTTCATTTTTCTCTTCCAATAGTCAAAAGAGCTTGTGCCATCAAAGAACGGTGGTTTGCCCCCAACATGGTTGAACACTATTTGAGCCATAATTTGAGCACCGAGGTTGTTAAGCCTTCACAAACAGTGACCACGGCTCCGATACCACTTGAAAGGTCCTAATATGGCTAGAGGGGGGTGAATAGCCTATTTAAAAATTCTACAAACTCACTAGAGCAAGAGGTTAGTAAATAACAAAGCAAAGCTTTTTGCTCTAGCTCTAATGGGGTGTTTGCAAGCCACCTATCCAACAATTCTAGTTGATATAATCACTAGGCACACAAGAGCTATGTCACTACTTACACTAGAAAGCTACCTAAAGTTTCTATACAAGTAAGTAAGCTACTCTAGTTTGCGGGAATATAAAGAGATGGTTTGAACTTTATACCGCCGTGTAGAGGGGATGAACCAATCAATAATATGAAGTCCAATCACCGGGAGAAATCCAATGAACAAACACAATGGAGACAAACAATTTTTCTTCCGAGGTTCACGTGCTTGCCGGCACGCTACGTCCCCGTTGTGTCGACCAACACTTGGTGGTTCGGTGGCTAAGAGGTGTAGCACGAACCTCGTCCTCACTAGGACACCACAAGAACCTACCCACAAGTGAGGTAACTCAATGACACGAGCAATCCACTAGAGTTACCTTTCGGCTCTCCGCCGGGGAAGGTACAAGACCCCTCACAATCACGGGAGATGGCCACGAACAATCACCAACTCGTGCCAATGCTCCTCCGCTGCTCCAAGCCGTCTAGGTGGCGGCAACCACCAAGAGTAACAAGAAAACCGCAGCTAGAACGATCCCCAAGTGCCACTAGATGCAATCACTCAAGCAAATGCACTTGGAATCACTCCCAATCTCACAAAGATGTTTAATCTATGAAGGAGATGAGTGGGAGGTGTTTGCTTAGGCTCACAAGGATGTCAAGTATGTTAGAATGCCAAGAGAGTAAGCCCCAAGCCGGCCAAACACGTATTTATAGCCCCTCAAACAAATAGAGCCGTTGGCTCTTTCACTGGGCGAAATACGGGGTCACCGGACGCTCAACACCAGCGTCCGGTGCTCCAACGTCAGCTGCGTGTCAGAGTCTAACGGTAACCTGCAACACACCGGACGCTCTGCAAGTCCACACCGGACGCGTCCGGTGCTCACCGGACTCATGCGCAGAGAGTTCCGCAAACTCGCAAGGTCGCCGGACGCAATCCACCGGACGCACACTGGGCGTCCGGTGCTCACCGGACTCACACCCAGAGAGGGTCGCAAAACGCCCGCACACCGGACACGCACCACCGGACGCTCAAGCCAGCGTCCGGTGCCTATCGTCCGGTGCCTTACCCTAGCTGGGCCAGGCACTGTCTGCACCGGACGCTCAGACTCAGCGTCCGGTGCTCCAGAAGCCAGCATCCGGTGAGTGATTCTCAGCGAGAAACACTCCCGCGACTTCTCCAAATTTCCCACCGGCGCAATAGAAAATATGCACTTCATTTTCTCGAAAAGCGCCGAATCCCGCCGAGCAAGCTCGGCGGGAGGGAGAGAGGAACCCATCCTCTCTCTACCTTTCAAACTCCACCTCCTTCTCAAAGTGTGCCAACACCACAACGTGTGAACCAACATGTGCACGTGTGTTAGCATTTTCACAAACATTTTCTTCGAAGGAGTTAAGTTAGCTCACTAGGTTCTAAATGCATGTACATGAACAATGACACCTAGTGGCACTTGATAACCGCTTAGCCAAAGAATTCCCCTCTTTATAGTACGGCTATCTATCCTAAATGTGATTACACCCTCTATGGTGTCTTGATCACCAAAACCAAAACCCTAAGCAATACCTTTGCCTTGATCTCCATAGGGTTTTGTTTTTCTCTTTCTTATTTTCCAAGTTGAGCACTTGATCATCTTGTGGTCATCACCATCATTACCATGATCATCACTTGCTCCATCACTTGGCATGTACCAACCTTATTAAGTCTACACACACTTAGTATAGAGGTTAGTACTAGGGTTTCATCAATTATCCAAAACCAAACTAGGGCTTTCAGAGCAGAACTTCATCTATTAGATCATCTCCCAGCATGTTCCAAAATCTTTTGAAAAATATAGCATGTAACCCATCCGGCCCTGGAGCTTTAAGATCACCAATGCTAAACAGGGCCTTCTTCACCTCTTCTCTGGAAAAAGGCGCCATCAGTAATTGATTCATCTCAGCAGTTACCTTGCGCTCAACATCACCCAAAACTCCTTCATCAACATTATTCACTTCGGATGAAAACAAATTTTCGAAGTAATCTTTTACCATTGTTTTCATTACGCCAATGTCCTCGTGTCTTACCCCCGGTCGTCGACAAGCCCCTTGACCATGTTTCGTTTTTTTCTTGTTGATGCAAAGTGATGAAAGTAGCTCGTATTACGATCACCGTGTTTTAACCAATTAGCTCTAGCTCTTTGAACCCATGTAATCTCCTCCTGTTCCATGAGTAGTTCTAGCCGTAAAAGAATTTCCTTTTCGACTGCTATGAACTCATCTGTCAACGGTCCTCTTCTCACTGCTTCTAGGTCCCGCTTTAGCTTCTTCACACGTTGGACTGGTTTCTTCAATATATTCCGGTCCCAATAATGAAGATCATGGTGCACGGCCTGGACCTTTGACATCAGGTCAGGAGCATGTCCCATAGCTCTTGCGCGAGCCCACGATGCCTGGACTATTTCTTCCACTATTTCCTCCTTCAACCATCTTGCTTCAAACCTTCTTGTGCCCTCCCTAGGTGCACCGTCCCCGACAGGTCATCCGTATGAACAATGAGTGGATGATGATCTGATTTCACCATCTCCCCATTGATCAGAACAGCATTCGGAAACATCATATTCCATCTTGTGTCAGCTGCCCCACGGTCCAGGCGCTCCCTGATTTTTCCCCTACGCCATGTGAATTTATCGCCAGAGTACCCAATGTCTGATAAATCACAATCTAACATAGCATCCTGGAAGGCTTGCATTTGTGCTTGTGCACGAGGTCGGCCCCCCTCCTTTTCATGATGAAATAGAATTTCATTGAAATCTCCTAGGGCCAGCCAAGGCAATGACAGATCATTATGCAGCGATCTCAGAGCCTCCCATGTCAAGTGTTTATGATCCCACCGCGGTTCCCCATAAATGCCAGTTAGTCTCCAATCTTCCTCCCCTCTAATCACCACATCTATGAAATATTGCGAGACTTTCTGACACTGTATAGAGACTTCCTTCTTCCACAACATCAGCAAACCCCCACTCCTCCCATCACTCGCATTGATGATGAAGTGGTCGCAACCCAATCTCCTTTTTAGCTTTTCTGCCTTAACTTCGCCCAGATGAGTTTCAGACAGAAAAAACACATCGGGTTTCTCGCGCTCCTAGATCTCCAGCAACGCACGAACTGCCCGGGCACTCGCAAGGCCCTGGCAGTTCCAAGCCATGATTTTCATTGTTCCCGGTCACTCTCCTCGAAGGAGAGCGCCGATTTAATATTTGTGGTTTTCACAGCCGATTCCACCTCTCCCACGTTCCTTCTTGGCCTCTTTTTATCTTGTTCTTTTAACGGACTAATATCTGGATCCACCTGACTTGGTTGTTCAAACCGGTTGACCTGCATAGCCACCCGGCCACTGCCATCTTCCTCCATCAGTCCCTTCTTCAAGACCAGTGCTTTCCCATGGTCCTGCTCCTCCTCCATAACAATGTCCGTAAGCTCATCATCATGGTAGCCTTCTCCCCTTCCACCACTTCTCCCTCTCCCTCTTCCCCGACCTCCACCTCTACCTCCTCGCTGATCCTCTCTCCCTGACAGTGGGGCGAACGGAACGCGCAACCAATCTCCCCACTGGCAGCTTTGTTTTTCATGAGTTCCATCACCACATTCGGTCACTTCGTGCCCAATACACCCGCAGTAGAAGCAAAAGCTTGGCAACTTTTCATATTGCACCAAATACTGGATCCTCTCCTTGAGTGTGATCGTTACTCCTTTTTTCACCTTTTATTTTTTAAATTATTATAATTTTCTAAGATCATCACTCCTTTTTCGCTTTTTTAGTTTTTTATTATAATTTCCTTACTTTGTAATTCTGCGGAGGGAAAATAGCTGTAGTTGTGACTTGTGAGGTTATCAACAACTAACTGACACACAAGTGACTGGAGATAACAAAAGCCCCATCTTCGAAGCTCCTTTGCCCCTGCATAAAAAAAAGGTTTTAGCCACTGCGAAAAATGCTATAATTTTCCTTAGGCTGGCTGCCCACGTAACCGCTGGCTCACGCAGGCCTCTGGTTTGCTCGCGATAAATTTTATCGCCCGTCATGCAGAATGTTTAAATATATGTATTGAATATTAAATATAGATTATTTACTAAACTAAAAACATAGCTAGAAGTAATTTGTGAGACGAATCTTTTAAGCCTAATTAGTCTAAACAACAATATTTTTTTTGTGTCAGGGAACACATTTGCATTTCATTAGTTATTATAACGTTAAGAAACACACATGTTCTATAGTTTTGATAGCTAGATTCAAGGAACTATGTTTTTGCCATATTGTTTCATCAATGTTATGTTCATGAGTGCAAAACTGTACTTTTTTTTGTGTGTGGCTGCTCCTCTTTTTCTTAGGCCTTGATTAGTTCCCAAAAAATTTTGTAAAATTTTTCACATTCTCAATCACATCGAATCTTGTGGCACATGCATGGAGCACTAAATATAGATAAAAAATAACTAATTACACAGTTTACCTGTAATTGGCGAGACAAATCTTTTGAGTCAAGTTAGTTTATGATTGGACATATTGCCAAATACAAACGAAAGTGTTATTGTTCCTATTTTACAATTTTTTTAAGTAAACAAGGCCTGGCTACCTGGAAATTCCGTAAACATTTATGTGCCACAAGTTGTCTCAATGATGTGTGGGCCCAAACCACATTATCAGTGGCACATAGTAGGAATGGAATGAAGAATTCCTCCTTCAAAGAACTGCACCTTTTGTTGACTACAGTTCTAGAAATAAAAATGCAGACTTTCTCTTGTTGGAATTAAAGAGTGTTGGAAACCACACTTTCACTTAAAATACTGGAAAAAGTCTACATAACCCTCCAAACTATCTAAGGTGGAATACTTCACCCCCAAACTATAAAACCGGATATTCAAAACCGGTCAAATAACCCCCTCGAGTGGTTTTAGAGGGTGGTTTTGTCTTTTTCTTTTTTATTTATTTCCGCTGGATCTTTGAAAAATCATAATAAATCACAGAAAAATCATAAAATAAAAAAATCAATTTTGTTGGACTCCTAATGAGTAGATCTATATAGTGAATATATAATATAATATACTTTAGAACAAAGTTTTTTCTGTAGCTTTAAATCTATGTTTTTCTGTAATTAATTAGAATAATTCATATATGTAGTTCCTATGGTCCAATTGTGGTAAAATTTTTATGGTAGGCTCATTATTGTATGCTTGAACTATGGTAAAAATTTCATACTCATCGGATCACAAATAACTTAGTTATAGATAAAGCATAAATTTAACAAGAATAAAGCTAAATAAATCTATAACTAAATTTTACTTGATCCAATGGATACGAAACTTTTACCATAGTTCAAGCATACAATAATGAGTCCACCATAAAAAAATTACCACAATTGAACCATTGGAACTACATAGATGAATTATTTTTTTAAATTATAGAAAAACATAGATTTAAATCTACAACCAAAACTTTGTACTAAAGTATACCATATTATATATTCATTGTGTAGATCTACTCATTAGAAGTCCAACAAAATTGAATTTTTCATTTTATGATTTTTCTGTGATTTATTATAATTTTTCAAAGATTCAATGGAAATAAATAAAAAAGAAAAAGACAAAACCACCCTCTAAAACCACTCGAGGGGGTTATTTGACCGGTTTTGAAAGTTCATGAGCTAGAATATCCAGTTTTATACTTTGGGGGATGAAGTATTCCACCTTAGATAGTTTGGGGGGTTATGTAGACTTTTTCCTTAAAATACTCAATACATTTCAACTAAAAAGAGAAGTTTTTTCTCAAAATAATGCCTCTAAGATAGATTATGAATTGTATGTCTATAGCATGGTGGTGCAATAAGTGTCCTTATGTAATTTAGGCTAAGCTGCTCTCAAAATGGTTCCTGTTTCTAAGAAATCTTATGCACTATAATATGATGAAACAGTTTTCTCTCTCTTCCTAAAATGAACTGAAAGTTGGTACATAGAACAAATGGCTTTAATGGATTGGCTCTTCCAAACACCGCAGCAGGATCGAAGCCTTCCCAAATTGCCTTAGGCACTCACAATTCAGACTCTATCATAGAGTCTAAAATTATTTATTACCTTGAACAATGTGGACTTAGAGTCTAAATAAGACTTAGAGTCTTATTTTTTGCTACCTCTTTCTTCAATAAATATGCTGCCACATCAGCAAAATAACATAAATAATATGTAATTAATTGTCTTGGACTCTGTGATAGAGTCTTGCATTGTGAGTGCCCTTATCGTAAAAGAGAAACAATGGTTTATTGTCCTCTTTTTCACAACTATGGGCTTGCTATGATCCACTCGAAACAATTGCATCAAACCATCACCGTCTATATGAACCATATACACTAGAAAATCTTGTCAGACCCCAAATCATTGACTTCTCAAGTATGAGTGAAATTGAGATAGACAGTGATTTTCGCATAGTGATGTAGAATCTACATTTTAGATAGAAAATGTTAGGTGTTTGGATCCTAGATTATTTTCTTTAAATAGTGATAATCTTCACATAGTAGGGTTTTTGGTAGATGGTTGGATTCTATAGTCTCATTTTTGAATCCAAATGTTTGTTATTTACTCTTTTTTGTACCTTGTTCTCATTTTTCTTAGGAGATGCAAACAAGGTTGAAAGGAGCATGCAAAACCATTTTCTAGAAAAAAAAACGATCATGAATGGGGTTTTAAAAACTCTAAACAAGACTTTAGCAATACGATGGTTTTCAAATCACAAGGTTGGTTCACCCAAACGCATCATAACTTTTCAAACCAACATATTTTGCAAAATCACAATATTTCTTTTAAAAATCCAAAAAATACATTACATCCATCCCAGAACAGGGTCGGGATAAATGAAATTATATATTAAAGGTAGGTATCAGATTGGGAGTTGGATACCATGAGGCAAAACCTGGGTGAGATTTTAAAACTAAAAAAGAGTTTTAGCAATAAGATGGTTTACAAATTATAAAGGTTTTTTTCACCCAAACATATAACAACATTTTGCAAAATCACATTGTTTCTCTAACTTTTTTCTAAAAAAACACTAACCAGCTGGAGCGCTGCAACATCCTGAGGAGTGCTACCCTAAACAAGGCTGATGTAAAGAAATGTCCTATTAATAATTCGGTTACATTGAGAGTTACTATGTCATGAGGCAAATTTAGGTGAGTGGCGACCATTGAGAAACAAATAATGGACCGCATCTCCTGAAACAACACCCTTCTGATTGACTTTATTTTTGATGAAATAGTTCGTTCGAGCTTCTGTGACCATGGAGAGTGAGCCGTGTGCATTTAAGTACGGCGAGTGAGCCATCAACTTTGTCCCACGTTGCGGGAGAAGAATCAAATGGCGTGTGCATTTGTGGAGCAGTTGGTCGGACCACTTAGAGCAAGTATTATAGTAGGCTGTAAGCCAGCTAAATACTGAGGTAGAGGAGAGAGAAGAGGAGAAAGAGTAAAAGCGGGTTGTAAGCTTACAGCCGGCTCAGACACAAAAACCAAGAAAGTCTGTGAGACAGACAAGTGGGCCATGTATTAATAGTGATGAGCTAACCATTATATGAGTGGGCTGCAAGAAGGCTGTAAAGAAGTCTTACAGCCAGCAGCTGGCTGTATTATAATACTTGCTCTTAGGCTAGTCTCAGTGGTGTCATGCATATTTATTAGAGCGTCATGTCAGCAAAACTGCACTTTTTGCATGAAACGAAGAGAAGAGAGAAGGAAGTAGTTTCACCATGGTGAAACCCCGCGGGCGTTGTTTCCCACGCGGTGAAACGGGATGAAATCCCCACTGAGGGCTAAATCGTTTCACCGTCTTGCATGTGATCCAATCATTTTACAGTAATTAAATGTTTTGCCCAGCCTAGGAAACGTCAAGGTGAAACTCATACATTGTGGAGGTTATTTCATTATTCGTTTCATTGATGCTCTGTCAGCGGATTTGTTTTGAAAATAGTGCATTGAAACAGACCACTGAGAATGGCCTTATACTGACTTAGGCTTGTTTACCATTAAAAAATTGCTAGTTAATAGCTAATAACTGCTTCTTTTTTTTGCAGGGGCTGCTTGGATCCACCTATTAGGTGATTGGATAGTGGGTTGAATGTCGATATAAACTACTGGCACCTACTCCGTATTAGGAATTTCAAATTTGCTTATGGAACTAATAGTTAGTATGTCTTTAGCTAATATGTAGCTGGTCTGTTTGGATCCACTGGTACTAATTTAGGGGTCATTCGTTTCAAGAGAAATGGAGTCCTGGAAATATTCCAGCCGGAAACGCTATTGTATTTTGTATAGGCCACTTGCATCAGGATTCATTCCTAGCCCAAGACGACTGTAAACGAAGGAGACCTTAGGTGGATCCAAACACGCACTAAGGCTTTCTGTAATTGAACCTAATGAATATTTTTTTAATTTATTTGCTATTAGAAAAAACAAAGAAGACACATTTGATCACCATTTTATTGTCGATCATGCACACAATGATACCTCCGTTGAAATCAATTTCAAGGTATTTTGATGGTAGCACGCATGAAAAATGGTGAGGGCTAGTTTTATACTTTACATCAATCAAATCGACTTGTAATTTCAGTAGGTCATCTTTTAATCAACTTCATCATTATGCAACCTGTGAGGACCCAACCCCGCCATCCTACTGAGCGCTTTCACGGTCGGTTGAGAATGGGCCAAGGAAGATGCGGCATTGGCATATACTTACGGATAAACACAGTTTTTCAGATGTGTACACGTCAGCACGATCCACGTGGATCATGCGCTAGGGGGTACGTCATTAGACCCATAAGATAACGTTTGGGCCACAACCAAAGCCCAACATCGGATGCAAAGGGAGGCCCACGAGAATGCAAATCTTGTGTCAAGACAAGACGCCCCTATGGCCGTATCCTCTCAAAAAAGAAAGAAAAAAACAAGACGCCCCTACGAATGCCTGTTCGACGAAAGAGGCTGACTTTGGTAACGTGTGTGTCAGTGCAGCTGACTTTGTTTGCACGTGCTTTTAGCCCATAGACCACTGGATTTGTATCGAAAAGTGTACGTCTACATATCTCACTGTAGATTCATATTGAGAAATGTAGGTATACATATCTCAATGAAAATTTTGTCGTCCAGATGTTAAGAGTACATGCCCTTAAGGGCATATTTTACTTTCCCCGTATGTTTCCCACTGGTGAGTTGGACCCCTATCTTTTGTAGGCCCCTCTTTGGACAGGTGATATAAGGTTCGACAACCATAAGTACATTTATGATGTTCAACAAGCTCAACATGTTAAGATAAACTCCCATGCAATTTAGAAGAAGAGCTGGACTCGCACGTGAAACCCGCATTTACACACATTCAGACCACCTTGAGCCCCAAGGCTCTCCCGACCTTCCTGTTTGTAACCTTTACTATAGACTTTGAGCATTTAGGTTGAGGAACACGAGTGACCACCCCCAAATTGGACGTAGAGTACCTTGCTTGAACCAGTATAAATCATGTGTCTTTAAGTGCTAACCCACGAACCCAAACACATGGCTCACATATTTATTAGCTGAGAATTCAAACCCTAGACAAATAATAAACATAGCATGATCATATTTGATATATAAACGTAGAAAAGGTCTATTTTACAAACCCATGTCCCCCAAAAAAAGTATTCGAATTGGTCCCATTCACCACCTCTTCCCGTACGAATTGTGTCCCAGGCTCAAGATTTTGGGATGATGAATGGTTTACTTCCTGTTTAGAACAATTCTTTGGTTTTGTTTACATTAACTTTTTCATGCATTTTGCATCTCAAGTGTCAAACTAATATCAATGAAAACAGTAGAGAAAAATAGATTATACCATTGAGTACATTGTCAACTGTCACCCCGTGAAAGTTGAAGCCTGATGCGACTTCTATATGAGGTGAAAAGTGATTCGATTCATTTGAGTAGTTGATGTAGTAAAATGAGTCCAAATTTTTTTTTTGGTGTGTGTGTGTGTGTGTGTGTGTGTGTTGTGGGGGGGGGGGGGGGACTAAATATTTGTAGCTAGTAAAATAAACTACTTCCAATAATAGAAAAGCCCATAGTAATCGGGAGCATTATATTATGACCACACCAAGTAAGATTGGTGGTTAAAATTATTGGTAGACCAATAATGTATCTTCCATTTGATGCCTAAATTTATATCTTTTTTTGTTGATTTATTTTTTTATTACAATATGGAATTGTCTAACCAATGTTGTTGTTATGCCCCTTTATTATTTTGCAAAATAATAGTGCTTTTTTTGAATTATATAAGTACAGATATAAACGTTCAACACATACGAATATTCACCCCTATGAATACACGTATGTAAATTCTACCTCTATCGATACCTCTGAAAGACTATGTCCGTATACATCATATTTTTAGAGTCAATGGACCTAATTGTAAGAAAACGCTTACGTGTATTTTACTTTTTCCTAAGGCCTTATTTAGTTCACCCTAAAACCCAAAAACTTTTCATGATTCTCCGTCACATTGAATCTTACGACACATGCATAAAATATTAAATATAGATAAAAAATAACTAATTACACTGTAATTTGCGAGAGTAATCTTTTGAGCCTAGTTAGTCCAAAGTTGGATCATTATCCAATAAAAACGAAAGTGCTACAGTACCCAAAACTTTTTACCTCTTCAACTAAGGCCTCGTTTAGATCTATTTTTTTGGATTTTGATACTGTAGCACTTTCGTGTATATTTGGTAATTATTATCCAACCATGGTCTAACTAGGTTCAAAAGATTTGTCTCGCAAATTACATACAAACTATGTAATTAGTTATTTTTTTATCTAATGCTCCATATATGTGCCGCAAGATTCGATGTGATGGAGAATCTTGAAAAGTTTTTGATTTAGGGGTGAACTGGCCTAAAAAGGCCTAAATATATGGATCGATACGATGATCTCCGAACTGTGGCGAACCTTAAACAAAGTTAGTGACAGTTGTCCCTTCAGAGACATCTGTTAAACTAGACGTCTACTAGCAGCCGAGCAGCTCTAGCTAGCTTGCCGGCAAAGAAGGCGAAATCACTCACTCGCAACCCAAAGCCAGATCGCCATGGAAGTCTCGTTGACCTCCTCTCCTCTCCTCATTCTGTTCCTCGCTCTGCTCTGCTTCCTCTACTACCTGCGCCAGCAGGATCCCAAGAAGCAGCCCCGTGTCCATGGCCTCAAGTCCTACCCCGTCGTCGGCGTCCTCCCGCACTTGGTCAAGAACCACCGTCGCTTGCTCGAGTGGTCGGCCGACGTCGTGACGAAGAGCCCCACGCACACCATGTCTTTCAAGGTCCCCGGCCTCATCGGCGCCGCCATCACCGCCAACCCGGCCAACGTCGAGCACATCCTCAAGACCAACTTCGCCAACTACCCAAAGGGCGAGGTCACGGTGTCCACCATCGAGGATTTCCTTGGCCACGGCATCTTCAACTCCGACGGCGACCAGTGGCTGTGGCAGCGCAAGGCCGCCAGCTACGAGTTCAGCAAGCGCTCGCTCAGGAGCTTCGTCGTCGACACGGTCCGCTTCGAGGTCGCCGAGCGGCTGCTGCCGCTGCTCGACCGCGCGGCGCGCGACGACGGCCGGACGCTGGACGTTCAGGACGTGCTCGAGCGCTTCGCGTTCGACAACATCTGCTGCGTCGCCTTCGACCACGACCCGGCGTGCCTCGCCGAGGACGGCATGGCCGCGCCGCAGAGCGCCGAGTTCATGCGCGCCTTCAACGACGTGCAGGACGCCGTCATGGCCCGGTTCATGGCTCCGGCCAGATCTCTGTGGCGCGTCAAGAGGCTGCTCAACCTGGAGCCCGAGAGGCGGCTGCGGGAGGCGCTCGCCACGGTCCGTGGCTACGCCGACCGGATCGTCCGCGAGCGCCGGAACAGAGGGGAAGGGGACGCCGGGCACGACTTCTTGTCGCGCTTCGCCGCGAGCGGCGAGCACAGCGACGAGGGCCTCCTCGACGTGGTCACCAACTTCATCATCGCCGGCCGGGACACGACGTCGTCAGCACTGACCTGGTTCTTCTGGCTCGTCTCCGGCCGGCCGGACGTAGAGGACAAGATCGTGGGCGAGATCCGCACGGTGCGCGCGGCTAGCCAGGGCACCAGCACCACGGGCGCGACCTTCAGCTTCGACGAGCTGCGCGACATGCACTACCTCCACGCCGCCATCACCGAGTCCATGCGGCTGTACCCGCCGGTGCCCATGGACTCGCGCCGCTGCGAGCAGGACGACTTCCTGCCGGACGGCACGTTCGTCGGGGCAGGGTGGCAGGCGTCCTATTCGGCGTTCGCGATGGCGCGGGTGGAGGACATATGGGGCAATGACTGCGAGGAGTTCCGGCCGGAGCGGTGGCTCGGCGACGACGGCGCGTTCCGGCCGGAGAGCCCGTTCAAGTACCCGGTGTTCCACGCGGGGCCGAGGGTGTGCCTCGGCAAGGAGATGGCGTACATCCAGATGAAGTCCATCGTCGCGTGCGCGTTCGAGAGGTTCAGCTTTCGGTTCGTCGGCGGCGAGGAGCGACCGGGGCTGGTGCTCTCGTTCACGCTGCGGATGAAAGGCGGCTTGCCGATGCAAGTGAGCAAGAGGAGCTACGGAAGAGACATGTGACATGTCCAATTTGTACGTGGCCAACTAAGGCTCTATTTTGCTGCACTATTTCAGGAGTATAATATTTTTCTCTCACAATATTTTATCGTAAGTATCAGCATAAGCTAAATTTCAACAAGACAAACAAAGAACGATTATTTTTTTGGCATTTGTCTACCTCCTTTGACATGCTGCCGCCCACCGCCTCGCCGCGGCACAGTAGGGTCGGCCGTGGAGCTCTAGCGAGGCCCTATGGCGCCCGCGGCAGCCTCCCTCTCTCTCCTTATGTCGCTGCTTTCTTCCTTCCAATTCTGGCGAACAACCATGACTCCTGCGCCCCGATCTGACCCGGCCGCCTTCACCACCACCTCGGCCTTGAACCGCCCGCCGCTTGACTTGCCTACCTCTCTTCTAAGTGTCGGGCGTGAGCCAGGCGTTGGTCGCTAGAGTTGGAGAAGAAGGGGACTTGGTGGGCGTTGGGCATCGAGCGCGGGCGTCGACCGTCTGAGTTGGGAAAGAAGGACGCACACTACTACATAATTTCTTTTTTGAGGCGGGTAAAAACAATTTTCCAAGGCGGGCAAGATAAACGTCTCTAATAGAAGATCACAGTTAATCAAGCATTAACCGAGGCGTTTGTTTGCCCGCCTCGGTAAATAATTCAGAAAAATAAAAAAAAAGTGAAAAAGACCGTCGACAAGCCCGCTGAGCCCATCGACGGCCCTTCCAAGCCCAATCCACCACTGCTGCCGCCCCAAGCCTAGTGCGTCGCTGCCACCGCAGTCCTCGTAGCCAGTGACGAGGTGGGCGCCGGATCTGCGACCAGGGACAAGGTGGCGGCCGGATTCACCTCCGGGGATGAGGTGGCGGCCGGATCCGACGCCAGGGATGAGGTAGGGCTCGAATCCGCTGCCAAGTTGATGTTGAGGTTGGATCCACCATGAGGGAAGAGATGGGGCTGGATCCACCGTTGGTGACAAGGGGCCCCGCGCTTGTCGCCAATTTGGAGCCGCCGAGGAAGAGCTTAGGGCCAGATTTGCTGTTGGGGAAGAGGTTGGGGCCGAATACATCGCCGCCGATTTGGAGCCGCGTCGCCATGGCCAGAAGGAGGAGGGGCGCCGCCATTGTGGGAGCAAGGAGAGGGCACCCCGCGCGCCACTGCCTGCTGCAGAGAAGGGGGAGGTGGGGCGCATCCGGGAGAGGGTAGGGCGCTGCTAGATGTGGAGCAGGGCGAGGTGGGCGCCACTCGGAGATCAGTATGGGACGCTGCTGCCTGCGCGAGGTGAGAGAGGAGTGTGGCTACGTGAGGTGGAGAGTGTTCGATTGAGGCTGAAAACCCTAGTCTCTTGTTATAAATGTGACCTTAGAACTGGGCCTTTTGGGCTAGCGGGCTAGGCTTGATTTACCGAGGCGGTTGGAGTTAAAATGCCCGCCTCGGTTAATTATTTAACGAGGTGGTTACGTTAGGATGTCCGCCTCGGTTAATGTGTATTAACTTTGATGGGTATTTTAAGGGTGCCCGTCTCGGTTAATCAATTTTATGAGGCGGTTTCTGTAACGCCTCATTTAATAAAAAAATGACCGCCTCAGATATTAACTGAGGTGATTAAAATTTCTTGGCATTAACTGAGGCGGTTAAAATTTCTGCCCGTCGAAGGATGTTTTCAAAAGATCTTGGAAAATCTTTTTTTAAGTAGTGGCAGGCACAACGAGCGGGCACATGCGAAATTGAGTTTTCCACACGACCAAAACACTTGGGCACATGCCAAATTTTTGTTTAGCAATTTTGAGAAAAAGAACACAGTTTTGATCCTTTCAAAGTCAAATGGCCACTACTACTGATTCTATGAGATTCAAGATCAAGGGAATACAGTGAGTAGACTATGACATTACTTTTTGTTTATGGAAGGTCGCTGAACTTTTTTATTGGACTGTTGGTCTACCTCCATTCCATTAAGTGACGTTTTTAACTTTTAGGTACCATGTATCATCCTTCATCTTATTAATTATTTTTAAAATTATAAAATAAATAAATTATTATTAAAGTATTTTTAATAATAAAAATAACTCATAATAAAATAGATAATATTTATAAAAAATTAAATAAGATAAATGGTCAAATAAAATAACACGAAATCTAAAATATCATTTTTATTGTGACGAAGAGAGTAGTCCAAATAACTATGTTCCCCGCACAATGCTACGTACAGATATTCTTGGTACGCAACTTTAGAGTTACTCTCCTCTCCTATGCTCTCATTTAGTTTGATCGGTCCAGTCTAGCCTCCAATTTTAGTCTTGTGGTTTGAGCTTATCTATTAAATCTGTCAGTCATTTAACAATACTTTTAACACTAGCCTGAGAGAAATTCATAGAGGTGGTGGACAATATATTTGGACAAACAAGCAAGTCAACCCAATAGTGGTTGTTCTGGACAGGGTTTTCATGAGTGCTAGTTGGGAGGCCCATTTTCTTTTAGTTTCTGCTCATTCTATCACTAGGATAGGGTCGGATCACAATCCTTTGCTAGTAGAGGTGGATACATTTAAAGACATTAGATCAAAAAAATTTAGGTTTGAAGCAGCTTGGGTGAGAGAAGAAGGTTTGAGACAGTGGATGTTGTCCAAATGGCCTAACAAACAGAAACTTAGGGGATTGACTATTGACAAAAAATTGCTACTAGGCTAAGAAGCAATCTAAGAGGTTGGAAGAATAATTGGGGAGGTGATATGAAGAAGAAAAAACAGGATCTTTTACTTATCAATCAATGTGGGGGTATAAACTCGAGTTATAGACCGCACCATCGGAGGTGGCCCAAATCACAAGATGAAGATGTGTGGCGCATGACGCTGATCCACGTACGCCGCAAGCCCGCAAGGCTACAAGAAGATATTGTACCAAATATGATATTTTGCTTGTAACTCTGTCCCTTCACAGTATATAATGAAGGGCAGGGGTCTCCTAGAGGATAATTCAACTCAACTCATCTCATATCATCAATACAATCAGACGGACGTAGATATTACACCCTAACGGCGGCCGAACCTGGATAAAACCCTTGTCTGTGTCTTGCGTCACCATCTAGTTCGTAGCTTGCGCACCTGCTTGTCGATAATCTACTACATCGGCATACTCCTAGGTAGACTGCCGACCACATTTCGTTGACAGTGGCGCGTCAGATAGAGGGTGTGCGTGCAACTTCCCAGACGAACCAGATGAGAATTTTATTCATCAACGCCCACCACGGTGACTCACTTCCCGCGGCAAGCATCTTTGCGCAACATGTTACAGCGTGAGGATCTTGACCGACGTATTGTTGGGCCTTGGCGACGGCGTACCAAGAGGCAACTCGACCCTTGTTGATCGGATCTGATCCCTTCATGATGCCCTAACTAGCTTGTCTATAGCACAATCTAATCTGGCTCGTGATTGACGAGCATCCAACCAACTCAAGAAGGACGATGTATCAGTGTTTTTCTCTCACAACAAATCAACCAACAGTATTTTTTATCATAACTTATCAGCCAAACGAATAAGGTGGAGGAGCTTACATAGGTTGTCATACCATGCATGTATCAAACCTGAGATTTTCATCAAGATCAAGGAGCGATGCATACTAATAAATCCAAACCTAAGTCATACTTTAGTTCTTCTATATAGTTAAATGTTCTCTTATATTTACATGTTGTCGGGTATCTACACCTATTTCCATGATTATTAATTACAGCGGCGCTGGACCATGGCAAACCTCGGATCGGCGCAGCATCGAGCTCTTCGGCGTTTAATCGCTTCCGTGTTGTTGAATCAGGCCCATCTCAATCTGTATCATAACTTGCACATATGCATGCATCGTATACACAAGGTGATCAATCACGATGGCTTGTTATCATCCGATCCTGCAATGAAGCCACAAGATCCAATCTATATACAAGACTAAGGAAGTAAGGAGCATCAACCGGGCACGACGGCGAGGCGCACACGTATCACAAGATGCATGTTCGGCTCCGCAAGCCAATAGCTAGAGAAGGCGTATTGAAAAGTCATAACTGAAAATACTATTCGCTAATTTACGGCTTATAAAACAAATAAACAGACCATATAGGCCAACCAGCAAAACAAGCGGTGAAGATTATTTGCATCTCAAGAATCGGAAACGGCACCATATGGACGGTTTTCCTTATCAGCGATGGAATAATAATCATAGAACTGGTACCATCACGCACGTGACAAGGCTCGTTATTTTAGAGATCCTGTTAACGAGGCTCCTGGAGCCAGTTTTTAGCACTTTATTGTCAAACCATAACCTTAAAAATTTCATCTCATAAAGTAGTCACAATGCAATTAATTATTTTTTTAATCTATAATAATATTTTATACGTGTCCAAACATTCAGATAGAATAATATGTAAACTTTTGGAGAGAAACTAAATAAGGCCTTGTTTAGTTCCGAAAAGATTTTGTATTTCGTTACTGTAGCATTTTCGTTTGTTTGTAGCAAATATTATTTAATAATAGACTAACTAGGGTTAAAAGATTCGGCTCGTGATTTACAGTCAAACTGTATAATTAGTTTTTGTTTTCGTCTATATTTAATGCTTTATACATATGCCGCAAGATTTGATGTGACAGGAATCTTGAAAACTTTTTGGTTTTGGAGGTGAACTAAACAAGGCCTAAGGCTGCGTGATATTAACAGGAGAGGAAGTAACTAGTATCGTGATATTAACAGCAGCGGCAGCATTCTAACGAAAATAATGTATTGCATCAAGAATTAGAATATGGAAACCCAGAAAATAGGACATCTACTTCCAAGAAAAGGACGACAAACTAATTCCAGTCTCTTGAATATGGTTATCATAGTCTATATAGATTTCTTTACTAGATGCACATATATATATATATATATATATATTCAGAAAACTTTAAAAATCAAAGAATGTTCTCCAAACCTTAATACTTCCTCCTTAAAGCTATTCTCAAGCATCCTGCACGCAGAGATGTTCATCATATATAAAGCTAAAGTACAATAGACCTTTCTTGTGGAGGTCTGTCAAGTTTAAATACAACAAATTCTTTACATTAACATGAAAACGCTTTGAAGGCAAGCCAGCAAAACCTGTGGACAATTAAAAAAACATTTAAAAAAATATGCACAGGGGGAAAATGCTTTCATACTGTAAATATGGTACGACAGAAATCACCTTGTCAGCCAAGATACTCTTGCTGTACATTGAAGAATATCAATCTCTAAGACCAAGCTCCACCTCAATGTCATCATCCTCTTCAAATAGCTTTAGCAGACGTGCATGTTGTTCCTCCCTTTTCTTCTTCTGCCAATACTTGAAAATGAAAAACGACAACAGAATGACAGCCCCCACTCCTAGGAGGACGAACAAAATTGTTTTGCCAGTATGGCCCTTCGGCTGAGCTTCAGCTTTCTTATCATCATTAGGATCACCAGCTAGCACTGCAAAACATTGTAGGCAGTTAGTTGTCTGAAATTGAAAGTCTGTGGAATAGACACCTATATTTTGATTATTCTGCACTTGCACAGATTTTAACAGAAGGGAAATGAAGCAACGTAACGACAACAAAAAAAGGGATGTCACATCACAGTTATATAAGTTACTGTCTTCAAGAATTAAAAAATGGTACAGCATATCAGAAACATGAACATTTGTCAGTAGTTAAAAGGCAACTGTATCATTATCAGATCTTAAATGAGCTATTGCTTCCTGATCAATGGACCTAGCATTGCAGTTTCCAACTGCACCAACCACGTCTCACTACCCAGTCATGTACAGAACTTACAAGAGTGCTGACAGCAAAACCAATTTTAGATGGTACCCAGAGGCCATACATAAAACACTAGCTGGCTAGGTAGAAATCTTAGTATCACCAGGCCAGCCATGGAGAAAGTTGATAGAACCAAACCCATTTATCATGTGCTTAGAAGTAATACTGTGAATACTTTGTTACTAATAACAGATTGATTGCTTATAGAGCGTCATGAAAAACAGCAATTAACACTCACACCACATTCATTCAACTGTAAATTGTTTATTGGCCATTTGTAGTATAAACAACCACAGATCTGGCCAGTTAACCCTAGTTAATTTTATCTTAACCTTCTGAAGTTTAATCTAACCAAAAAAAGACTTTGGTATTTCAATTGGCTGAAGGAACAAAAATCAGGGGGCAGTAGATAGGATTGTAAAACTCCCTACCCCCATCAAGTTCTTTTTTCCATATGAGCAAACCCGAATCTCATCACTTCGAAGTTAGAAGAACCAAAATTATAGCAAGAGCTGTGCTGTCTTTGTTCTTTTTTCCAGATTCAAGGTACTAGTAAGTAATATCATCGGAGATTTGTGTTGTTAAGATGCCAATCCAAAAACAAAAATATTTATATGGCACTTGCATTTTCACCTCCTTTTTTTCTAGGACAAAATGTTTTTTTTGTGCCAAGGGGGATCTATACTTAAGTTTCTTAACTATATCTCACAGAAGGACCAACCATGTGGCTTTACCACTCTAGATTAGAATACCTGTAAGCTGAGTAGTTGACAAGTGTGAAATCAATCATGGATGAAATATGACAATGGCATACGCCTAGCGGAAGTCAAAACAAGGTAACACATAGCCGATGATGTAGCTCCTAATCCTAAGACAAAAGAATGACCAGTTCCTTACTGCATGCTATTGTACAAATGGTGACTGGGTGATCTTTCAATCAATCCTATACAGCATGGGCTTAGCCTTTTAACAGATATAATACATTTTTACTCCTACTAGGTAAACAAAACTATCTGAACTTCAGGCAATAGCTTTGCTCAGTAATGTACAGAAGCGCTGCAATTTTGTTCAGGGTCAGAAACATGCAGCAGCCAAGACAAACATGAATCTAAGGAGGGAGGTTTTAGGGTAAAATATTATTCCTTCTACATTTTGAACCCCAAAATAATTTCAATTTTCCAATGAAGAGATGTCATTCGTGTAGCACAAACAGTACGATGATTCGAACAAACTATTGTAAAGATAATAGCGGGTACAGGTGCTCGTCATACATAAAAGCTTCACAAACTCTCACCGGAGATGGGCAAATTCATCCTTCCCTAACCACCCAATAATTTTCAACGAAAGTGCCGTCTACAATCCAATTATTAGACTCACAAGACACAGCAGGGAATCGGAATATATTCAAGGAAAATAAATAATCGTGGTAGCGATTCCCCAATCCCCCACCCCCCTCCTTGGACTAGTAGATAGATCTCGCTGTAACCCTCTCCCGGAACGGCCCCGGATCCCACGAACGACAAGCAGATCGAGAACGCGAACCTGCGGTGAACTGGGCGCAGATCCCGGAGGCAGCGAGGAGAAACAGGGCGACCGGGGCCGGTCTGGATCCGCCCCTCATCTCCGCCCGCTCACGTCCGGCCGGAGCGCGCCGCTCCCTCCCTCCTCTCCCTCGGCTCGCTGCGGTTGGGTGATGGTGGCCTGGTGGTGGTGGTGGTGGTGGTGGGTGGTGGTGCGCTTGCCTGCCTGCTTGGGCGCGGTGGTGGTGCTGGCGCTTGACGGGCTCGCGCTGCTGGTGCGGTTGCGGTGGTGGTGCGGTTGCCGTGCCGGTTTGGCCTTGTTGGCGTTTGTAGTAGTAGTAGTAGCCCGTGGCGACGGGTCGGACGCAGCCGGGTTTGGTTCGCATCGAAGGCTCCGCTTCGCTGCAGGTGGATGGTCCTATTCGGCGGCGTTGTGTTGTGTCGCTGCTGGTGGGCCGCGGTGGAGATTCGGTGCGACCGATGACGCGTCTGAAGTTTCGTTGCGCGAAACAACCTGTAATCCACTTGTCCCAGCTTCTCGTCAAAGACCACGAGTCTATAAACAAGTCTGGTAAATGTCCATGCAGATCGTTGCCAAAAATACAACTTTTTCTAAGCGATCGACAGAAACAACCGCTTCCGCGCTATGTTTTGGCGTAATTGCATCAACCTAGGGTATGGTTGGTTGGCTTCTAAACCTTAGGTTTAGGCTGTTTGGTCCAAGCATAGTGCCCACTCCCTATGCATAGTCCAAGCATACGTTGCATTAACTATGAATTTGTGATCCTCTGCCAAAAGAGGAGAAAACATTGAATTTGTGAAAATTGTGACGTTATACTAGAATTGACGAACTTATGAAATGTTTAGATTCAGAAAATGACAATCTAATAGCAAGGTGTGTCAAGCATCCTTTGTGATTTAGTATTTGTTCCACTCGTTTAGACCCCATATAGGAGCATCCATGATCACTGACTTGCTTATGGTTATCACAGGACATCTTGAATTCATGATTAATTAAAAGTAACATGCATTTAATTTGGTTGATACATATGAAACTGATACTTATTACTACTACATGCAGACCTATCATAGTCACGTCATACCTCGGCCTCCTTCGTAACTAAATTTTAGCCTCGACAATAAGCTGTTGACAGTGATAGTCATAGCCCTCATTGTCGGCTTTGTCACTGACGGTGGTGTACACTAACACCATTGTATTGGATTATGATTCATTCGTGACTAGTAGGTCCTTATTTCTGTCGCATTGGGGGACGCCCCGCCTTTGTGGATGTACGCTAACACCATCATACTGGCTTATGATTCGTCCATGATCAGGTTATTGTTTTTGTTGCATTGGAGCATGACCTGCTTGTGTCAAGGTGAACATCATTGTTGCTTCAGCGTATGAACCCGTTGGGTCATAGGGCATAGTCACTATCATGTTGTAGCATGATCCACCTATGATGATCTTTTAGTCGGTATTAGGTTACTAAGAAATTTGGCGGTGATACACTATTGAACCCTGTCGCATCAGACGAATAGCAACGATAACAAAAAAACAACACGGGATGAAACAAATCGAGGGATCAATCATGAAAGTCCACAATGCACAATGGATCTACATCTTTCTCCGAAGAATCTAAGCTGCAACATTCTATGAAGACTAACGTGCATAGGTAACTGTGTCCTATTTCTATCCCATGTTATTTGTTATTTGGGATCATCTTGAATACATAATTTTTTCCACCTTCCTCTCCAATGTTGGCTCCTCTCAGTGCTATCTCTCTAATACTATTATTCGACACCCTCTCATATTATAGGACACCACTCAAACAATGACACAAAACCATAATCACCTCCACTTGTACAGCTTGTTTCTCTCCGTACTCTGTCTTCTCCTCACATCTTGTATTTGATAGCTTCTGGACACGAAATATGCCCCAAGCTAACATAACCTGAGCCTCTATGACCCTGCACAAGGAATAACCATCTACTTTGCAGTGCCAACAACTTCCCAATTGTGTTGCTATAAGCTTTGTCCCTACACCCACAAGTAGCTATTATCGTAAAAGGGCTAGTTATTGTGAGTTTCTCCTTAATTAACTTGTTGAAAACCTAAACTATAACCTAACCATAAGTCACAAGAAACGGCAACCCACAAATAGCTATTATCTCTCTAATACTAACTCGTTGAAAACCTAAACTTCAAATGTACTACAACTCAGGCCTTGTTTAGTTCGCAAAAATTTTCAAGATTTCCCGTCACATCGAATCTTTAATCACATGCATGGAGCATTAAATAAAGATAAAAATAAAAACTAATTACACAGTTTATCTGAAATTTGTGAGATGAATCTTTTAAGCCTAGTTACTCCGTGATTGGACAATGTTTGTCAAATAAAAACGAAAGTATTACAGTAGCCAAAAAACCAAAATTTTACCAGCTAAACAAGGCCTCAGACAAACAGAAAACATACCACGAGAAACGACAAGTTAGAAATAGAGAACGAGCTCTAGCTCGGGCCTTGTTTAGTTCCGAAAAGATTTCGAATTTCGGTACTGTAGCATTTTCGTTTGTTTGTGACAAATATTATCTAATTATGGACTAACTAGGATCAAAAGATTTGTCTCGCGATTTACAGATAAACTGTGTAATTAGTTTTTGTTTTCGTCTATATTTAATGTTTCATGTATGTGCCATAAGATTCGATGTGACGGAAAATTTTGAAAACTTTTTGATTTTTAGGGTGAACTAAGGCCTTGTTTAGTTTCCAAAAAATTTCAAGATTCTCCGTCACATCGAATCTTGTGACACATGCATGAAGTATTAAATATAGACAAAAATAAATACTGATTACACAGTTTACCTGTAAATCGCGAACTGAATCTTTTGAGTCTAGTTAGTCCATAATTGGACAATATTTGTCACAAACAAACGAAACAAGGCCTAAACAAGGCCTTGGTTGGCATGCATCGTCGGTGTGCATATGATTGTATTGCTCTCGACGAGATGTGTTAAAAAAACAGGATAAAAACAAAAGAGTTTATAGATAGCCTGAATGCCCAGGACAGCCCAACGGGGCCGTTGGAGTGAGGCCCTCACCACCAAAAAAATTTTCCATCCAATATAGATAAAAAAAAATAAACTAATTATACAGTTTGGTTAAAAATCACGAGACGAATCTTTTAAGCCTAGTTATTCTATGATTAGCCTTAAGTGCCACAATAATCCACATGTGTTAATGATAGATTAATTATACTTAGTAGATTTGTCTTGCAGTTTTCTGACGAGCTATATAATTTGTTTTTTTATTAGTTTTTAAAAATTTCTCTCGACATCCTTTCAACATATTCGACGTGACACTAAAAAATTTTAATCTCAAATAACCTGAGCGTCCGAGACGGCCTGGCCCACATTTGACGAACGAGCGAGGTGGGGTGAAAACAGTTCACCGTGCCGGCGTGACCGCGTGCCACCATGGCCGCTGCTCGCTGCAGTCGCGTGCGCGCTCCCCGAGAGCCACCATTTACTGCGCCAGCGTCGCAATTACTCCCTGCCCAATCCACCCACCAACCAACCCAAAACCTCTCTCCGTCCCTCCTCTATATACACACACACACGCCACAGCAGAGGCCACGCCGCAGCAGCCTGCACGCACTCTCACTGACCCGGTGCTCAGCAGCCTTCCGCTCCGGAAGCTAGCTCGCTCTCCGGCCAGCCACCACCCCTCCACCTAACAATGGCGGCCGCCGTGGCCCTACTCCTGCTCTCTGCCCTCGGCGGAGCGGCGGCGCAGGTGTTCCCGCCGTGGAACGGCACGTTCCCGATGGGGCCTGGCTTCGGAGGCGGGAGCAGCGGCGGCGGGGGCGCGGGCGCGGCGGCGGCGGGGACGCTCGTGCCGGCGATGTTCGTGTTCGGGGACTCGCTGACGGACAACGGCAACAACAACGACCTCAACTCGCTTGCCAAGGCGAACTACCCGCCCTACGGCATCGACTTCGCCGGCGGGCCCACCGGCCGCTTCTCCAACGGCTACACCATGGTCGACGAGATTGGTACGTACTGCTGCATCCGCCAGTGCATGCATGCATATGTTATGTTGCTATGCTAGTTTTCTTCTCTGATTTCTCTGGCCTATGTTCATCTCAAACTGCTACTGTAGTTTTCTAAAACAAAAAAAAAAAAGATGTGCTCTCAAGTCTCAAGCTAGCTAGTAGCCGTGCAGTGTTTCCACAGAGACCTTGCTCGTCTTTAATTCCAACTGGGAGCTGCTACTAGTTCAGAAGAACTTCGCACGATGCTACTGGCAACTGAAAGAAGAAGAAAAAAACTAAGGATAAGATGCACAATAAATAATTCTATAAAGATTATATAAATGTGTTTGGAAAGGGGCTATATATGGCAATTGGCAATTGCTCTTAATGAAAAGAATCCATCTAGTTATCTATACGGGTTAGTAGAGCCATTGCAACATTTTCAGGAGCAGATGATGATCAAGCAAAGTACTAGTACACAATACATGCATACGCTTAATTATTTTTTACTAGAAATGATAGTTCCAGGCTTCCAGCACATCTTAAATATCTTTTCTCTGCTCAATAAAAAGAAACAGAGTCAAGGAAGAAATTCTCTTCTTCTAATTAATTTGCTGTAGAATCTATGCAGGTAGATCAGTAACACTAAGATATTTTTCCATGAAAGACTAGTTTAGTACTATACATAGTACATTTGAAGCAATTTCCTCAAAACGCATATATTCGAGGATAGATTGTTTGGGTATACACACATTTTTCGGGGAAGTACGTAGTAGGTTGGTACATATACATCAATTCTACGAGTTTTGCAACTTTCTGCAAGCATACAATAGATATGCCAGATACGTTCATTGCCTCAAATTGTAGGCCTCTCATCTTGTATACTCGAAGAAGCAATAGTGCAAGTGTGCAACTGATAGCGGAATGACACACTCAAGCCTACATTTGCTTCAACCATAAATATGAAGCATAGTGCGTGTGCAGCACATGGAGATCTGGTGTAGTGTGTAGTACTAGTTCGTATGGTCCACAGTGCACACACCACTCCTTGGCGCAGTAAAAATTGGCTCGACCGGCCAGACATCAATTCACGCTCTTTCACTCTTGAACGGTGGTGACATAATGCTGCTGCCGCCCCTCGCCATTGATTCCCATCTCATGCGCTAGGACACGGTATGTTGAATTCACCGTGACATGTCAATCTGTACCGCTGCCGTGCATATATGGCATCAATGTTTCCATGTGACTCTACCACAGCAGTACGACGGCAAAGCAGTGAATGCAGCATATACTCCTTTACGTGCTTGAACACATGGGGTCCTGATGACCGTCGATTCGTACCCTTCACCAAGAATCTACTACCAGCAACAGGGTTCTCACGCAAGATCATCATATTTATCACTGCAGATCAAAGAGCTGAATCCCCGTAGTAATCCATAGTACAGCATGTACACAATTATATTATAGCTAGCTATAGTTAATAATCCAAGGAATTAGTACGTGCTGTGCTTAGTGATTAATAAGAACTGACTCCGTGCGCCGCCGTCGTCGTCATGTTTCAGCTCAACTCCTGGGCCTGCCGCTGCTGCCGTCGCACCCGGACGCCTCGAGCGGCGACGCGGCGCTGCACGGGGTGAACTACGCGTCGGCGGCGGCGGGGATCCTGGACAACACGGGGCAGAACTTCGTGGGTCGCATCCCGTTCAACCAGCAGATCAAGAACTTCGAGCAGACGCTGGACACCCTGAGCAAGCACCTGGGCGGCGCCTCCAAGCTGGCGCCGTCGCTGGCGCGGAGCATCTTCTACGTCGGGATGGGCAGCAACGACTACCTCAACAACTACCTGATGCCCAACTACAACACCCGCAACGAGTACAACGGCGACCAGTACTCCACGCTGCTGGTGCAGCAGTACGCCAAGCAGCTCGGCACGCTCTACAACCTCGGCGCGCGCAGGTTCGTCATCGCCGGCGTCGGGTCCATGGCGTGCATCCCCAACATGCGCGCGCGGAGCCCCGTCAACATGTGCTCCCCCGACGTCGACGACCTCATCATCCCGTTCAACAGCAAGGTGAAGGCCATGGTGAACACCCTCAACGCCAACCGCCCCGGCGCCAAGTTCATCTACGTCGACAACTACGCCATGATCTCGCAGGTCCTTCGCAACCCATGGTCCTACGGTACGTATGTGTGTGTAGCTAGCTAGCTCCTCGTCGTCGATCATGGCCGCCGATGAGATATGATGGCCGCCGGCCGGAGTCGTCTCCTGACTGCTGCGTGAACACGTACTGCAGGGTTCAGCGTGACGGACCGTGGCTGCTGCGGCATCGGGAGGAACAGGGGGATGATCACCTGCCTGCCGTTCCTGCGGCCGTGCCTCAACCGGCAGGCCTACATCTTCTGGGACGCCTTCCACCCGACGGAGCGGGTGAACGTGCTGCTCGGCAGGGCCGCCTTCAGCGGCGGAAACGACGTTGTGTACCCCATGAACATCCAGCAGCTCGCAGCATGGCAGCCGTAGTAGACACGGTTTTACGGCCTGATGTCAAGCTGTCGATCGATGCGTGGTTTTGCAGCGGTAGTGTGTTGTGTGTGCATGTGTGGGTGAGGTGTACAAGATGTATGGTCATGAGTAGGAGGGAGCTGAGCGGAGTTATGGTACGGTTCGTGTGCGTCCAGTGTCCTGTTGTTTGTGGTCAAAATCGTGTCTCTCTGTTGTTTTTTTGGACCATCAGCCATCAGTGTTTGTTCGTTTGGTTCCTGTACTGCATATCACGGAGATCAGTATGTAGAGTTATTTTCCTGTGTGGTTGTCTCCATGTTCGCCTGTTTAATGATGGTAGTACCATCCTATTATATTTTTTGATTGACACAGAAGTTCGTTACTTCATTTATATAAAAATAAATGGATTACCATGAGTTACTCGGTCTAACCAAAGAGTTTCTATGCCGAGCTCTGATTCGGTATCATTTTTTCTTCACCCGTCTTCTTCCTCCTCTCGACGTGCCATCGTAGTCTAATGATCCCTGCCCTACAGTGGCGTGGCGCGGTAGGATCTTATTGGAGCTCCAAAGCCTAGAGCTTCGATGAAACCCCACTACGCCTCCCGCAGCCTCCTTTTCTCTCCTCCCCCCTCTTCCACTTTTGCTATGGCCATGGGCGTCCTCGCCCTCACATGGTCCTCTTGTCTCCACCATGGCGACACAAACGCCACCCTCCTGATGTCCCAATTACCTAGGTGGGATGCCTCTCTCGAGCCCTTTCTAAGCCCGTTGGAGTTGAGAAAGAACATAGAGAGAGGCCTAGAGATGGAGAAGAATGAAAGGGAGAGAAATCAAGTGGTGAGAGAGAAAGAAACACTCAAGCATGAGATAGCTTTAGCATAACCAAATCTCTCTTTATGGAACAAGACAAAATCATTGGGTATGTTTATATATTTGCTGACATGTTTTCAGAAGTGATTGCTTTTGTTCCTGAAACGTGCTTTGCATATTTATCTATATATAACATAATTACAAAGCTACCTTTCAACAGCTCCCGTAGCTCAGTTGGTTAGAGCGTTGGTCTTATGAGCCGAAGGTCGCGGGTTCGAGCCCCGCCGGGAGCATTTTTTTGCTTTTTTTTCTGGACAACATGCTTTTTGTTTTTTCAACAGCATACTTGCTCTATTTTTTTTTGTTTCATTTTTTGCTTTTTTTTTTCTGGACAACATGCAACAGCATACTTGCTCTATTTTTTTGTTTCATTTTTTGCTTTTTTTCTGGACAACATGCTTTTTGTTTTTTCAACAGCATACTTGCTCTATTTTTTTTTTTGTTTTTTTAAAAAGCATACTTGCTCTATTTTTTGTTATTTTTTTCTGGAACAACATACTTGCTCTTTTTGAACCTTTTTTTTCCCTGGAACAGCATACTTGCTCTATTTGAACTTTTTTTCAAGGAACAGCATACTTGTTTCAATGGTTTTTTTGTTTTTTTTAATATTTCCCAATTTCAATGTGTTTTATTTTGCCCAGAATTAGAGGTGGTTGAAGATTTCATTCGCATTTACTAATGGCTCGTTTTCAGATTGACTTTATATGTACAATGCTTCCTGTTTTGATCCTGTGTGATTAAGTTACTTTAGAGCAGTCCCGGCTATGGCCTTTTTTTGCCACAGTATCCGAATGAGTTACTCATAGCTGTGAAGTAAAAAAATCATAAAAGTACTCCTTTCATACTAAAAAAATAAAATTGCTTTAAATAGTGACACGGTCTTCAAAGTATAAATTGACCATTTATTTTTATAAAAATACTTATAAAAAAGTGATATATGTATATATTTTTATAAAAACATTTTTCGAGACAAACCTATACTTATGGTTTTTATATTTTTAAAATTCAACAACTTAAAAGTTATTCATGATTTATATTCTCATTGTTTGACCAAAATTTTGTCCAAAACAACTTTATCTTTTAGTATGAAAGGAGTACTGATTAAGTTACTATTTAGAGTATTTCCGGCTGTGGTCTTTTTTAGCACAGTATCCGAATGAGTTAAAAAACAGAAAAGTACAATACTTATTCAAACATAATACCTACATTTTTTAGAAAAGAATGTGTTTTAATTTTTTTGAAAAAACATATATATATTTTATTTTGCCTGGAATTGGAATTGGGGGCAAATTTTGGATCGACTGAGTTATTTCTGGTGCGATTAGTACCTCACATATGTTAGGCTTAGGCCTTGTTTAGTTCATCCTGAAATTCAAAAACTTTTCAAGATTCTCCGTTACATCAAATCTTATGGCATATGCATGAAGCACTAAATATAGAAGAAAACAAAAACTACACAGTTTGTCTGTAATTTATGAGACGAATCTTTTGAGTCTAGTTAGTTTATAATTAGATAATATTTACCATAAACAAACGAAAATGAAAATGCTACAGTACCAAAATCCAAAATCTTTTCGAAACTAAACAAGGCCTTAGCTGAACTCGCCCAGATAGTCCAACCAAAGCCTGGTCAGGTGCATCCACATGTGCATGTTTGGTCGTGCTCCCCGTTGAGCTAGCCATAGCAGGCCTAGTGTCGTAGTGTTTGCATTGGATTATATCACTGCTACTCACGGATGAACAGTTTTCATAGGCAAGCTGTTCGCTTGGCTGATAAGTTATGATTGAAATTATTATTTATTAATTTTTTATAAAAAAATATTGTTGAATAACTGGCATATTCGACAGATAAACTTAAATAAACAGGCAAGCTCGAAAAACAGATTTCAATATTTTCTATCCGACCCAAGCCAGAGGGGGTAAGGTTTGCATGCAGGAGCTAGCCCATAAGCCTAACCATCCAAACACCCGAACAATGCATGCCGTGGCGAAGCTTGAAGAGGATTTGAGGAGAGACCAACAATACTTAAGTTATTTATACTAGTAT
Organism: Sorghum bicolor; assembly: GCF_000003195.3. Lineage (NCBI taxonomy): Eukaryota > Viridiplantae > Streptophyta > Magnoliopsida > Poales > Poaceae > Sorghum > Sorghum bicolor. Next base: position 49,870,495 of record NC_012878.2, read on the forward strand.
AATACCCGTGCTAACGCTACGGTTTTTTCTAGGGAATGCTATAGTAATTTTTTTAGAGTTTTAATTTTAGGTAATTGTTTTTAAGTCTATATACATTTTATGAATCATCAGTACATAAAGACATCTTTACATTTTCTTTAATTTTTTAATCAAATATATATATATATATAGACAATGACATATAGATGGGAAGTAATTACGAATCCTTTTGCATTCTTCGGGCAATCATATGGTTAGTTTTCCAGGACGACATTTCAATACCATGCTCCCATTTGCTTGTGTCGAGGCTTTTTGTTCTCTACTACATGTTTAATTATTCTTTTCATTCCTATTAACTGTTAAAACCGAGAGACCAGGTTAATTTTGAATTGTTTAGTTCAATAAGTTAAAAAAGTATGTGTACATCATATAGATATTATGTTGTACCGTGTTTCGAAGATCTACACATTCTATCATGTGCATTCCAATAGAGTCCATCATCTGCATTCCAAAAGAGTCCAATACTTGTATCTCTCGTTTTAAAGCATTCACGACTGCGAGGTACCAGTGACAGAGTGGAATATTGATGGGTAGAAACACTTGCGGACATAGAAATTTATGCTCATTATATACTCTTATTTGGACGGTATAAAATTTATTATATGGCAAATGTTATATTTAAGCTTACCATATCAGCTTTTAAATAATCCTTTACCCTTGATTCAGCCGCCACTTGTCTTTGAATCCCTAAATCTTCAGGATCTTGCTCTCCATGAGCTTTTAGGATCTTGCGCCGCCGTCACAGGCAAATTTTTTTCGCGCTTGAGGAAGGGATATGTAGATCAACTGGAATTCGCTGATCACCGTCTCTCTGCTGTCCAAGCAAATTTTTTTCGCGCTTGAGGAAGGGATACGTAGATCGACTGAAATTCGCTGATCACCGTCTCCCTGCTGTCCGCTGATCAGATCGTCCGTCCGTCGACGGCGTCGGCATCACAGGCAAAAAAAAATTCGCGCTTGAAGAACACGCACCTGAGGGCGCTCCCCGGTGCAGCGGAGAGGCTGGCGCTGTGCAAGGCCGACCTACTCGACTACGACGCGCTGCGGTCGGCCGTTGCCGGCTGCCACGACGTCTTCCACATCGCGTCGCCCGTCACCGACGATCCGGTACGTATACGTGTAACCTATAGTACTTGAATACGCATATACTAAGATCGATCTATGATCACGGTACATGTCACGTACCGTAACCAGGCTGGCCTTTGGAGGAAAAATGTTTTCTCATGTATGTACTCTAGTAGGGACCATAATACAACTATTTATTATTTATTATTAAAAAAGGATCAACCAAAATCACAGCAAAAAGATTTATTACTCCAGTAGTAGAATATTTTTGCGACAGAAACTGTCTCTTGCATGCATGCATGCGTGCAAAATTCACTCCCTGGAGCCAGATGTGTGTTTTGACCTGGTTATGGTGGAGATTAGTGGGCCGAATTAGTGGGCTGCGGTGGAGATGAGTTTGTTGGGGCGTGAGTTTGTCTGGTCTAACAGCCCAAGAAGTTTTCAATTATAGTGGAGATTATGTAATTTTTTATTATTTTCTAATGATTAAATATAGATATCATTAAGAAAATACAATCACCAAGGGGAGGAAGGCCATAGCCTACTTTAGCCTATGCATAGCTCCGCCATGCATGGACGGAGCCAGGTTAGGCCAAAACTAGGTAACCAATCATGCCTTCATGTTGATCAATTTTAGATTAACTTTGGCGGTAAGTGCTTCATGTTACCTCGATGCATAGTTTCATTTTTATTGCTTCATAGACTATCCAAAACTTAATTGTTGCATGTAGTTGTGATCAAATATTTCATGGATTATGTAGTCACTTGCAAGTCCTAGCAGGGCGGGTCACGGCTAGGCGGTAGCGTGAGAAGGGAGCCACACGAGCACCAAACAGGGGCCTTGTTTAGTTCCGAAAAGTGAAAACTTTTCGGAACTGTAGCACTTTCGTTTGTTTGTGACAAATATTATCCAATCATGGACTAACTAGGATCAAAAGATTCGTCTCGTGATTTACAGCTAAACTGTGTAATTAGTTTTTATTTTCGTCTATATTTAATGTTTCATGCATGTGCCACAAGATTCGATGTGACAGGGAATCTTGAAAACTTTTTGGTTTTTAGAGTGAACTAAACAAGGCCAGGGTGAGGCATGCGGTTAGGCGGCGACCGGCGAGGATGAAGATATGTGGTCGAGTCGGGCAAAGGAGCAGACGATGGTCGCTTGGCAACAAAGAGCCAAGGCAACAACTAAGAGCAAGTATAAATAAGGCCTTGTTTAGTTTGCAAAAAAAAATTAGCTTTGGCTACTATAGTAATTTTGTTTGTATTTGACAATTATTGTCTAATCAAAGACTAATTTGACTCAAAAAATTCATCTCGTAAATTACAGACAAACTATCTAATTAGTTTTTGTTTTTGTCTATATTTAATGCTTCATCAGAGATGAAGCTAGAAAAAAATTAGAGGAGGCTAAACAAAAGTATTACATCGACTTAGCTCTACGATAACCCCTCAAAATAGAAAAAAATATAATAGATTGAAGTATTTTTAGGCCTTGTTTAGTTCCTCATCCAAAAAGTTTTCACTCATCCCATCGAATGTTTGGACACATGCATGGAGCATTTAATATAGATAAAAAATAAACTAATTACACGGTTTGGTTAAAAATCATGAGACGAATCTTTTAAGTCTATTTAGTCCATGATTAGCCTTAAGTGCTACAGTAACCCACATGTGTTAATGACAGATTAATTAGGCTTAATAAATTCGTCTCGTAGTTTCCAGGCTAGTTATGTAATTAGTTTTTTTATTAGTATCTAAATACTCCTTCCAACATCCTATGAAACATCTGATGTGACACCCAATAACTTTTCGCGCACCTACTAAACAAAGGCCTTATATTGGAAACATCAATCAAGGATAAAATTCACAAAATATATCATAAAAAATAATGTCTCAGCACACCCTACCTTATACATTTGTGTTTAAAATTAGAAGAAAAGTACTAGGAAGGCTGGAGCCCCCTAGCCCCACTGCTAGCTCCATGTATGGCTCCATGCATGTGTCTAAAGTTTTGATGTGATGAAAAATCTTTAAAATTTTTGGAAATTATACCAAGCCTAAGGGGCTATAAGCAGATTAAATGTTAAGGTGAAAGAGAGAGATAGTGAGAGAACGATACAGAGGAGAAGTGGGATGCAAGCTTACAGCCGGCTCAGGCACAGAAACTAAGAAACTTTGTGAGAGAGACAAATGTGTTATGTATTAATAGTGAAGATGTAACTACTATATAAGTGAGATGAGAGGTAGGCTGCAAGGATTCATGCACCTAGCAATTGTTGTATGAATAGATTTGCTCTAAAGAGGGGAGATAGTTGTTATAATGTTAGGAGAGAAAAACACTACTAAATAGTTGACTGATTTGATAGATAAATTTAAGCAAATAAAAAAGAGGCTATATGACTGTCTAATGGTCCTACTTGATGGTGTGAATCTATTATTTTATTTACATCACCCTTCCAACCAAATAAGTAGAATCATCCTATTTTACATTAAATAGACTCTTACATGTCACTTTCTCGGTTCTACTTTATAAGATATTTTGATTTTTCTAAATAATTCTATTACTTTTATTATATGTTTAGATATAGTATATATATTTAAGTTTATAGTAAAATTATAATTTTTTTAAAAAAAATTAAAATATCTTATAATTTAGAATCGAAGGAGCAAGTGTTATCGTATTTGCCTACATGATGACACCTGAATTAACGAGAATAGAACTCTAATAAAATTCTCACGATGAATGGCTGCTGTACCTGTCCCACATCATCATTGTTATATTTTGGCTGGAGATATTTTCGAGGACAAGAAAGGCGCTTTCCACACTCGCCAAATCCGCCTTCATCGCAACTCGCGACGAGCCGACGACCCAGCCATACAATTCGTCCATCACTCGCGGTCGCGGAGCGGTTCCAATTCCAACTGCACACTCGCGGTCCCGGCGACCCACCCGACCGACCCCCGGAGCGGCCGAGGCCTCGCCTCGCTCACCGACATGTGGGCCCTCAACAACGCCAAGGCCGGCGGACCCTGCCTCACGCCGCGGCACCCTGCGCCGCCCTCCCTCGCGTCGCCGTCGACGGCGGCGGCGGCGGCTGGGCGGAGGTTCTTGAGGCGCAGCCCCGTGTGGGCGCCCCTGGTGGCGGTGCGCGCGTCGGGGGGCACGAGGAAGGACGGTCCCGGCGGTGGCGAGGCCAGCAGCGGCGAGGAAGCCGATAGCAAGGCGTCGTCTTCCGGTGAGGTCCTTCTCGTGTGTATCCGATGCCTTCGAATCGCTGGGCCTGTGGGTGGGTTATAGGATGTTTGGGCGATTCGCATCGCATGTGCAGTATCCCAGGTCGCAGCCTTTTCGTGGATCCGGTTCGTTACCTGTTGATAGGATGCGATTTGTAGTTGAGGCGCCGTGCCTTTCGTGAGACTGGCGAGACCCAGATACTCAGATGTTGATCTTGCTCCGCACTTAGTTGATAGGATTTTGTTGATTGTGAATTGCGATAATACTGTGTTTTTACGTTTTGTTAATTTTGGTAGACAAAATACATTAGGCTTATATATGACTTAAGTATATGTGCAAAACATGTGATCAATCCAGCGTGATGGCCACATTAGAAATGCTTTGGTTTACCCTTCCACAAATGACAAAACTACACTGGAGAGCATCAACTAGGACGTGGACCTGGCCTTGATTCTGCTCAGTTGATGGTTTTTGTTAATGCAGGGCACGATGATGCATCTACCCCAACTGGGGATACCTCTGCTGGGTTGAACCAACCCCATGACGAGACGAAAACAAACAAGCCGATTAATGTTTCTAGCAGCAACTACTGGCGAGATGTCAGGGCAAACCTTGTGCGTCGGGAACAGGTGAGCCTGGGCTGTTCTGTACAATCTGTAGTGCTGGTAGATTTTCCATATGCTTGAAATAGATGTCCGGAGATGCAACATGTTCTGGGTACTGAAATTAATGTTTTTTGGTTCATCGATGCATTTGTCATTTCACTCCTTGTTATCTACCTAAACTGGTAACAAGATGCTGTTCTGAGTATTGCTAGTTTCACCAATTGTATTAATACTCCAACTTGGGGTCATAACTACTGTGCTACTATGGTCCACACTTCATTTAAGCTAAAAGTGCATAACATCATTATGGCTTTGCATTGGTAAATTGCACAGGGATATTACTTCCAGGTTTCAACAGGGTATAAGCTTGTCATGTACTAGCAGGAAATGGTAGTTGGTTGAGGCAAGCAATTTTTTCTAAGCTTTAACTCTAGTGCCATTGTGCCATCTGAGGCCTGTCTCAGACTGTCATATAAATGGTCATGCAAATTTTGCTCATCTTCTTAATGCAAAGCACAATCTTCTTTTGAAAAAAAAAAGAAGTTTCGTCGGGGTGGTCCTAGAATTAGGATTTTCAATGCTGCACCATAGAATGGTGATTTCAAATGAATCATTCTGAATAATCTATCTGGGGGGGAAAAGGAGCACTAACAGTGGATTTTCCATTCTTGAAAAATTGCTGCTATATCATTATTCATTATATCAAGGCTGTACCACTTAAGCCATTGTTTTGCATCCCCTTACATTTATTTGTATGTTGTTGTAGGTTAGTTTTCATTGTTTAATAAAATTTGTTGTTGTAGAGAATTTCCATTCTTTTCAGCAAGCCAATTGTCACCAGCTAGTCAGCACAGCCCTATACCTTCTGGTTTTTCATATCTGCTTCTGTCTCTGAATCAGGAGCTATTAGTGGATCCAAGCACTCCCACAGAGTCAAAGCCATCGTCAGGAGATCCATTACAGCTCCCTCAAAAGTGGGCTCATGCTATTACAATGCCAGAGGCAGGATGTGTTTTGGTTGCTACTGAGGCGCTTGATGATGATAGCATCTTTGAAAGAACCGTCATCTTCATCCTTAGACTTGGTTCAAGAGGTACGTTCGATGGCCCGTTCGGAGTTATCCTGAATCGTCCCCTCTACACAAAGATCAAGCACGTGAATCCAACGTTCCAAGACCAGGCAACCCCTTTCGGTGATTCCCCCCTCTTCTTCGGAGGCCCTGTCGACATGAGCATGTTCCTGGTGAGGACCGACGACAGCTCGCGTCTCAAGGGGTTCGAAGAAGTCGTACCGGGCATCTGCTACGGCTTCCGGACTGACCTTGAGAAGGCCGCCGTTCTGATGAAAAGTGGTGCGATCAGGACACAGGACCTGAGGTTCTACGTCGGGCATGCTGCCTGGGACTACGAGCAGCTGTTGGGTGAGATCAGGGCAGGATACTGGGCTGTCGCGTCTTGCAGCACGGAGCTGATCAGCGATGCCTTGACGGGCGATCCTTCTTGCCTCTGGACTGAGATACTGCAGCTGATGGGAGGCCAATACTCTGAGCTCAGCGAGAAACCGAAGCAGGACAGCTCGTAGGCATTTGCTCATTTGAGATGTAATAATTTGTTATAGGCTTATGGTCAGGTCTGTACATAATTGGAATAGGGTGACTCGCTTGTTACCCCTGCTTCATGTAGCGACTGTTATGCGTTGATTATACTGAAATAGGCTCTATATAATGGCTGCCTGCCTATGGATTTCAGCAATTGCTGAATATGAAGATAGCGTTTTTGATGAATCACACATCATAAGTGTTTCTTTATTGAAGTATGCAAAGTGCACTCGCTGCATTTCATAATACTTGTGCATCAGGCCATATTAGTGCACATGTATTCTTCTGTATCAAGGTGTTTGAGACTACTTTACAAGTTCTACTCTACAAACTCTACCGTGGAGCAGCCCTACAAAAAATTGGAGTCTGTGGAACACCTCTTTAGACTCAACTTCATTCTTTGACTTTGACAGCATGTGCGAAACTGAAACCGTTTAGTTAAAAAACATTGAGCAGAGCTAAAAAAAACCTAAACCTGGAGCGGAGCAGTCCTAAACGTTCTCATAATATGTATCCCGACTTTACTGTACTAAACATATTTACTCATTACTAGGTGTTTTGCATTAAGGGTTGAACGGAATCTGCAGAGTTCAGGAGTGTGTGGGTAGACATTAGGTGATAGGTGCCTCCAAAGCAATCTTGGATGCTGTTGAATGATGAATTGAGAGTCTGCGACTGCCTACTGACGGTACCAACCCGTTGAAACTTGAAAGTTACTCGCTCCTGGTTGAATTGAAAGCGAAAACCGGTCAAGGCTGCCGAACCCGTGGGTGGGGTTCTGGAACATTCCTCTGCTCCGTCAAACGGAAGAAGTGGCGTCTTCTGGCGGCTACTAGCTAGAACCCGGAGAGGAGTGCAGGACCACAGATTCCACCGATCGAGCTCAAAAGGCATGGCACTACCTTTTGGCAAGTGATGATCCGAACCTAGTCGCGCCAAAAACCTTCGCATCTGATTCACGGACTTGCCACTAGCCCATTCGGCCATTCCATTACTGATGACGAGCGGCGACCGATCCATCAGAAAAGTATAGGTTGTCGCGCTGAGCGGCTGACCGCCGGCGACGGTGAACAAGATTCACGCCGGTTCATAATTGGAATAGGCTGATTCACATGTTACGGCCCTAAACTGTGCAGTACTATTTCAGCTGTATTTTCAACAAAAGAATAACGTTTTTTTATTCTCACAATATTTTAGCATCAGCGTAAGTCAGACTTCACGAAAACGAACAGGATCACGTGGCAACTGTTATGCTATGGTTGTACTGAATGAAATAGGTGCTACTTGCGGTTGTCATCAGAAAATACTAGCATTTCCACCTGAGCTCTTTTATATTAGATGGATGGATTCTGAGGGAACGTTTCCTGCATTCCAGAATTCGTGCGTAAAGAATGCGTCTCCAAAATTCAGAATTGTATTGTCCAAGGCTTGTTGGATGCTGTTGCATCTCCTGAGAGTCATGTGTGTGGTAGCCGGTTCCCCCTGGAGCACGCGGACCGGACCCATGGATTCTGCCTGTCGAACATTCCATTCCATTCCACCGAGCTCAGAATCATTGGCGCTGCCTTTTTGGACGGTCCGAGTCCGAGAGAGCCCACTACTACTACTACTCCTCCTCAAAGAACGCCTTCTTCTGCCTTCTGATTGAACGAACTCGGGCATTGCGACCAAGCCATGCATGGCCATCCGAACAAGGTAAGGGCGACCGAGCACCTAGTCCCGCACGTGCGCATGGACGGCGCACCGAAATGTGAGCACTCACAGACAGCACAGCCTCCAACTCCAAGCGCCACAGACCACGTACTGTCGTCTTCTTCAAGTCAAGGAGTCAAATTGCAAGCCGTCATCTATCCAGAACCTTCTGTTTACAGTAGCCTTTGTATTTGGCGAAATTCTAAAAACATATTGGATCGAACTTTTAATAAATAGTACGTAATAATAACAGGAATCTTTGCTTCCTCCATTTGTTGTATATATATATATAGTCCCACCGAAATGGTACATGTTGTAATTGTAATCTTGATCTATACTGGTACCTAATAATCAGACCAAGATCTCTATGTCGTCTACGCTAATATCCCCAAAAACAAGCGGCTGCTCACTGCCAGTGCTGGAGGAGGTTCTGCTGGCGCTCGCGCTCGGCGTCGACCAATACGTACTGCTGCTGCTGCTGCTAGCGCCGTCGCTATACGGCGGCGGCGCGCACGCCGCGCCTTGTGCCCCACCTTGCGCGGCGCCAATGCCAGCGAACGCGGCGGGCTGGACGCGCGTCGTCGGCGCGGCGAGAGCCGCCGCCGCCGCCCGCGCGTCGACGATCTGCGCGTCGGCGGCCATGCCGGCGTCGGACGCGACGCGCTGCACGGAGCGCGGCGACAGCGGCGGCCCGTGCCCGTGGCTGCCGCCGTAGACGATGTAGCAGGCGGCGCGGTCGGGGAAGTTGAGGTGGGCCTGCCCCGCCGCTCGGCCGCCGCCGCCGCGGAGGAGGCACGCGGCGGCGTCGTGCGCGACGGCGGCGGCCTCGGGCGCGGCGTAGGAGCCCAGCCACAGGCGCTCCCGCGTGCCGGGCACGCGGATCTCCGACACCCACTTGCCCCACGCCCGCCGCCGCACGCCCCTGTACCGGCACCGGTGCGCTCGCTCCGCTCCTCCTCCTCCTCCTCTCCCGGTCCCGGCTCCGCCGCCGCTCGCCGCGCGGCTCATCGTCGACCGACCGACCGACCGGAGTCCGTACCGGACAGGAGCTGGGGTCGGGCTGGGCGGCCGGCGTCGATCTCGGTCGGCTGAGGCGCGCGGTTGTGTCGTGCTCGCTGTCGCTGGTGGTTTTTTTTTGCCGTTTTGCACACGACGATGGACACGAGCGACGTGAGCGTATTTATAGGGTGTGGTGAGACGAGGAGAAGCATCAAGTCAGCGCGGGAGGGGGCGTTGACATGAATACATGATCTCGGCGTGAGTAAAATACGGGCGGATTGACTTCAACTTGATTCTCCGGGTCCCGGTGGATATATGATAAAAAATCACGATGAGGCACGGGTAAACGTAAACCCATGCACGTGAGGGCACTACCGCTCGGGCCAAGTCAGACGAGAACGAGACGACAGCTTTTTGGTTGGGTGGTCTCTGGATGCATGGTTGGATCGTGGTCGTGGTCGAAACGGGGGGTTTGGTTAGTGCCATGATCTTTTGTTCCGCGACGGTGACGGCCGGGTCACCGTCGCTGATTCCTGGGCCCAACCACGGTCAAAGTTTCCACTGGGTCGGTGTCGGTCAGACGCAGCACAGTGCTCTGCTCAGCTCAGCTCAGCACCACAGCTCCCTCGTGCCGTTTCCCGTCGCTGTGAATGGTCCCTGCCTGCCCCGATCGAAGCCGAGGGCCCTTTGGCTTTGGCTTTGGCTTTGGCTTTGCTTTGCGGTGTGCCTGCGTGGCCGAGGGCCAAAACGGGGGGAGCATAGCGTGGATCGTAGTCACTCACGCGGTCTCGCAGCGACAAAGCAGGCGTAGTACGTGCTAGCGCAAGCGCTTACGCACCCTGCGCTGTGCGTGCGCTACCTCTCTCGTGCGGTTTACTGTACGTTTACCGGGCGACGGGCGTATGTGAAGGCAGTGACTAGTGAACATCACTGTTGGATTGGATGGCTTCTCTAGTTCTAGATATATTAGACTGTGTGGGTTTAATTTAATTAGGTAGTTGACGGCATATCATTAATCTACGCGCATCTCTAGAGCTTCGCTTTCAGTCGACTCGAAATGGACAAGGTTTTAGTGGACTTTATTGTTGATAAGGAGGGTGTTGACGACAAAAATGGTCAAATATAATGTATAAAGGACTTCATCACAAATCACAATGTTTCTGGTATCGAGGCAATTAAGAAAAGTATTTGGATCATTGTATTTGGAGCTTGGACAAAGAAAAAAGAGTTCTAGGGTCCAATCAACCAAAACCGATCTAGCTGGATTCCCAAACCGCGTGTCGCGACTGAATTGTGAAGTAATTAGGTATTTTTTTAAGATTAAAACCAGAAATATAAATCATGACAACTTTGAAAATTAGATTAAGCAAAGCATGAATACTAGCATTATCCAACAACATATTGCATAGCATGAACAAGATTACTGGTGCAAGCATGGCTCGTACACCACATAGATTGGACAACACGAATGACAACATTACATCACGAGAAATATACCTTCCGATGGGATATGTGGTCGCTGGTAGTGGAGATACATATGGCGATGAAGCTGGTGATGATGGCACGAGATCGAGGTCGTCAACGAGTGGCGGAGGAACATTCCCATTAAAGATGTCACGAGCAGACGACGGTGGAGGTGACGTCCCATGAGCCATCGTGAAGATTGGGAGCAGTCACACGGAAAACTTTTTCAAAAAACTTATTCGTCCTCTCCCGATATAGGATCGCAAAGACGAAGGTTCCGGAGACCTCCTCGCTCGGTTGCCGGTGCACGCAAATGATCGTACTGGAAAAACTACGACGGCGGCGCAACGACGAGAAGAGGCAAAAACCCTAGCTCAATTGAATTTGTTTTGGTGTGGCCGATAGGCTACATATATAGTCTTGTTCAACCGACCTCATGTCATGATCATGATCTAAATCGTTTAGGACTCTGCAAATTTAAATCATTGAGGACTCTGCAAACTAAAATCGTAAAAGGAGACCATGCTCCCGCAATGTCCTTCGCTCCGCCCGGCCTGGCGAAGCGAGCGTGTGTGTGTGGGCGTCCCTTTCTCCTTCTCACACTAGACTTTAGGAAGTGGGGAGGACTTCCATATTTAAATATGACTACCTCCACTTGCACTAAGCAAGATAGGACTAAAGAGTTCCCCACATCTTCTCTTTGCTCACATGAATGCGCCTTTTAGATTTATTTGGAATTTTTGAATTTTTTATATGGGCCTAGCCCAACTAAAATTCCAACATCAAGCCCGAGGAAACATTGAGAACTAGTTAGGCCTTGTTTAGTTCCTAAAAAATTTTGCAAAATTTTTCAGATTTCTCGTCACATCAAATCTTGTGTCACATACATAATATAGGTAAAAAGATAACTAATTACACAGTTTGCATGTAATTTGCGAGACGGATCTTTTGAGCCTACTTAGACTATGATTAGACAATATTTGTCAAATACAAATGAAAATACTACTGTTCACATTTTGCAAAACTTTTTGCAAGTAAACAAGGCCTTAGACTTATTTTCCGGTGTTTTGAACCGATTAAGATCGGTCCAAATTGTTTTTGGCTCGTGTTTTGACGTAGGAGACTTACAAACACGCTTTAGACATGTTTTTTATTGGGATAAGATCAACCCGTCAATATATATATATATATATATATATATCTACAACTAAAAGTTACGAAAAGGACCCGTCTACCACATGTGGTGAAGTCATGACTCCAGTCCCTTTGTTGACACATGGGCCCCATCACTAACACATGCACATAACCAACATGGAAGTCACCTAGATTTGCGTGCAGTGACCATGTTTACAAACTAAAAAAAATCATAACCGCAAAACTAAACATCCAAATTAAATTTCGATTACACTATCAGATTTCTTGCAATAAATCCTTCAAAACAAGATCCCACATGGATATATTTAGATAAAAATATTTTAATAAATATTTATCTTATAAAAGCATTAATTACTGTTGTTAATGAGTATTTCTAACATTGTGGTTCCGTTTTTCTGTGGAAATTTATAGGATATTAAGGGGACCTTGAGCTTCAAACTAAAAAATAATCTTGTACCATTTTTTCAATCCGATTCTATACTTAGTGCCTCACGAAGTGTTTCTTCCTTTGTTGGATGGTTTGATTTCAAGTGTCATTGGCCTTGCTATAACTCATTTATAGTTTTAGTGATGCCCTTTCAAATTTGCATGTCAGACAATTTGTTCTTTATTGGCTGCATGCGTAGGGTGAATAAAAAACTAATGAAAATAAGGAGAGAAAGGTTGGACGAGCGTGTTCAGATGTAAATTGCTACCAATCAAGAAGAAAGTGTTGCTCTTGTATGTCTTCCTATTAAATTTAATAAATTATTTATGTCTAATAAATCAGTTATTTTTAGTTGATTGATCATGGCCCACGTAAGGGCACTCACAATGCAGACTCTATTATAGAGTCTAAAATTATTTATTACCTCGAACAATATGGACTTAGAGTCTAAATAAGACTTGGAGTCTTATTTTTTCTACCTCTTTATTCAATAAATATGTTGGCACATCAGCAAAATACTATAAATAATATGTAATTAATTGTCTTGGACCCTGTGATAGACTCTTGCACTGTGAGTGTCCTAAGAGATCATAGCTTACAAACTAGACTTACTTGAGTATTTATGTCTACCCTCCATCCATTTATCGGAGTCGTCTTACCAAAAAAATTTCTCCAAGAATCAGAGTCATCTAAGCTAGGGACCACTATTTTCATCTTTTTCCACATACGGCTCCTCACATTGGTCTAATTAATTCAACTATCTGCATGCAACTCCATTCATTGGCTGAATTAATTTCCCCTTGGTCACTGTGCACGATCCTAAAATGACTCCCATAAATAGTTTGAGGGAGTATAACACTGCATGTCTCATGTATTTTACTTATTACTTGAGTATTAAATTTTGAAGATTGGATTCGGGAGGTTTGTAGTTCATAGAGGTGATATCTTCACTACAGTCTAAACAACTTAAGTGTTGATGGTAGACTTTAAATCATTGATTTCCAATCGGCACTAAGCTAAAGTGAACTATAATCTTCGCTCACAATTTGCTTGTCCATACAAAGTGTTTTAAGATGTTTGACTATACAAAGTGTTTGGTTACCTAAATCGAAACCATGATACCATAAGATTTTTTTTTCATGTGTTAGCTAAAAATTACTTAAAAGTATGTGGATTTTAAAACCCGTAGCAACGCACGGGCATTAACCTAGTATATATATATCTCTAGATTTAAGGTGTATATAACCGGACGAAATGTATATAGACAAAGTATATAATCATACTAGACCATCTAGAGTGATATGTATGTTAAGTATGCATACATACATAGAGTATATGGTTATACTTATTGTATATAATATAGTAGTGGCATTTTAGTAATATAGTTAAAATATATTTTTTTTTGAAAATTTTTCGCGTGGTAAGATCTAGAGTATCTTAATATGAGTATATAAACATACTCAAACTGATAAACAAGTATGAATACATACATAATGTAGTTTATTGAAGATGAGAGTAACTACACGTACGTGTACAAAGGAATTTCCCTATATATATATATATATATATATATATATATATATATATATATATATACTAGGTTAATGCCCGTGCGTTGCTACGGGTTCTAAAAATTAGAATAAAGCAATGCAATTAAAAAGCTTTTACATGTTAAGTATCTTTGTCTGATGAATGCCACAACCAAGCAAACTATTCAGTGACTTATATGATCTATGATGGTACACAATTCAATATCAGTTCTGTAAAGCTAGTATTATCACTAAACATTGACCATTACCATGTGGTCAAGCCTTCGACTGTACAAGTGGACCAAGCATGTGGCAGAACCACTAAACTACTCCAGCTTATCCTAATTCAATATAATCAAATCAAAGCTGTAATCATGGGAACTAATCTGGTCCATCAATCCATCACAATATTTATTATCAAAGGCACGATAGTAACAATAATAAAGGTGACTCCTCTAGTACATGCCGGAAAGAAAGATTGGTTACTGGATCCTGCAGAGCTGACCTCAGTAATGTTCCATAAACATACTTAAATAGGACTGCAAACATATACAAATAAAAATAATTATAGATAATACCCTCTGTGAAAGGAATAGGGCTAAGAAATTACTTAGTTCCTTACCAAAGTGAAGAAATTTATCACAATAAAATCTCCACTAATGTTTGGGTCATTTCCAAGAACTTCTTCCACAAAAGATAATCATTGTTTTCTGTGTTCCTTCTGAATGGCCTTTTTCCACATTGAAAAGGACTCATGCTCATGACTTGATTGAATAGAATCTGCTAAGAAAGATGATTGCGTGAATATCTTTTTTTTTCAGGAAATAACTGAACCACATGTCATCTGAATAGTCTCCTGGCAGTGGCACTTGAGATATTCTCTACCTGTTCGGTGGCGAGGACAGGCAGGCTTGACAAAGGCATGTAACATTGCTGGCCGCTAGATGTGCTGGCAAACTCACCAAGTTCATTACATTATGGCCAATGAAATAAACTGAAGTATGAAAACTGTTCCCCTTTAGCAAGCCTTCTTATCCAGTGCATTGAATAAGCGATGAACACCACAGTATACTCCTATTAGTTACACGAAAAAGTTGTAGCAAGCACTTACATAATGAATGCGGAAGGAATCAAATTGAAAGCACAGCCCTTCCAGCCTCCGAGCCTGTTGAGCTTGTGCACCTTAAAGAACTCTTATTAGATCATAGTTGAGGTAGCTTCAATCTTAAATCATCTACAAAAAATGAATACCTGAAATACCAGGTTTGGATCGAGCGCCAAGTCAAAAATCATGATCCAAACAAGCAGTAAGAACTACAAAAATATCAATACAAAAAGATTTACAATTCATATGGTCGCAGAAAAAGACGCACAAAAATCTCCATAGCTCAGTCAAATCAAATAAGTAATAGAACAGGTCCCAAATGAGCCACAAGAGGGCTTGCCCAACACTTGCTAGCTGAAAATGATCAAGTATAAAAAACAACATGTTACTGACAACAGGGGCGTGGTGGATGCGGAGCCTGGGTTTGTTTTCTTTTTTTGAGGGATCAAACCATGGCTGCTCGGGCGTGGTGTGGGGCTGGTACGGGAACGGGAGCGAGCGCGTGGGCGATGCCGGGCGGGCATGCAAGCCAGCTAGGGATCGCCTCGCCTGTGAACAATTATTTTCGACATGTTTTAGAGGTAACTGCTCGTACATTGCAACGAGAATAAAAATAATGTATGACCACCTCAGTAGGCCGACATCATGTTTTAAGGGTGACATATTTATATGATGCTACTAAAGAATCATCTTAACCATTCATGATTATCGATCATGATTCCAATGCCCTTACAAGGGTGATACGAGCATTTTCCCATGGACTGAACATTCAGACAGTACTAATTGATCTATCACTGCATACTGCTAAATCTTTTTTACACAATGCAAAAAATTTTGACCATTTTAGGATCCTACATTTAGGGAAGTTTGCATCAATCAAAATTCAGAACGAACCATAAGATGCAACATGAAAATTCAGAGATGCGGCAAAACCCTAACGAATTCCAACTCCTAGGTGGTTTGCAAAGCAAAACAATGCAATTCGGGTAGGCTCGAACATACTACTCCTTGTACTATGACCTCAGATACACCTTTGAATATTCTGAAAGTTAACAGACAACTTTCAACACCAAAAAGATGCATTTGAGTAGAGGCTGGGATTCAGGGATGTAGGCAAATTATTAATTTGGAGAATAATGGGTTATGATATCACCAAATACATAATTCAGGATTAGAGTAGAGATATGTGACTGTATATATAACTCCTTGAAAAATCACATGTGGCTGCTAGGCACCTATTACCTGAAAATAGTGAGATCGTTCTGACTCCTTGAAAAATCTCATGTGGCTGCTAGGCACCTATTGCCATATACTGTACAGGAAATGTGGCATGAGACAAAGAAGAGAAAAAATATAGCATTAGTGCATTGTTTGTCAACACTAAAGTATCTATATGTAACTACAATAAAAATGTGGTAGTACCTGAACTGTTCGTCAGTCATCACCCAAGAGCCAGCAGAGATAACTGAGATTAATCAGAATGATCACCAAGATTAATCAGAATTGAGAGACTGGAAGTCTGGGAGGCATAAGGACTGCAAACAATAAGAATGTATTGTATATAAGCAAACATTCAAATCTGAAAATGTAGGAAAACAGAGTATGCTATTCAGTGTGAGGACTTCAGAAACAATAATGTTTTGTTCCTTTTATGCCACTGGTTACCTAAGGCCAGGTGTTTAACTAAAAGATTATTACTGATTATTATTCATTAGTTCAGCATGAGTATATTGCAAATAAATTGTCTTACGTAGACTGATAGAAATTAGTTCGGCATTCAAGTTCCAGGACATGTAAGAAATACATTTTTCAGATATTGTTTGGCTGCACAGAAAATCAAGATGCCAGTGCTGCATTACTGATTCTACCTTGATGGCATGAATGTTTGTTTCTGGACGTTCAATCCCAACTCCGGAGTGCTCGAGCTCGACTCAAACCAAGGATCTGAAGATTAATTAAAGGAAACACAAAAAGAATTAATTTCAGAAATTACCTCATCTATGAATATGACATCTTAGTATATCACCTCGTCAATGAAGTATTACTTGATTGGCGGCAGTGATATGAGCTATCTAAGTATCCATGAGTATCCGACCTTGGGAGATGCAAGCCAGGAACGATGCAAGGCATGGGAGGACGCAGTCATATGAGCAGGTTCCAATAGCACCTCGTTCACACAGGAACATGATTAAACAAATTTGCATGATCTTAAATATGCATTGATCATCTTATAATAGTGTTTCTCATGCTTATCCGATTAACATGAAATCATTCGCTAAGTAAGAAAATTAAAGAAAAAAAAAGTCTATCATCCATAATAGGATGAAATCATAAACCACACCTAATAAAGCAGCTGCAGTCGGCTTGACTTTTAGCATGGCATCATTGAGGGCCTCTTCGCACTCTGCCTCCGGGTGTCCGGCGGTAGGCATTGATGGCCTGGCTGTTGGATGAGGACGACGAAAACAAATCATTGGACCTCTAAATGTCAACTCCCTTAAACTCTGAACCTCGGAATGTTGTACTATCTAAATTGAGGTCTTGAACAGGGAGGTTACCTGGGAAACTGCATGACCAGAAGAGATCTTGCTAACAGGAAGAGAATGGAGGGGAGAACAGAGGGGAACTCACGAGGTGTTGGGGCCACGACAGTCTGGGACACCGATCTCCAAAGATGAGGCGATTGACCTAGGAACCGCCGGGGCTGGGGCAAGGGAGCCGACTGGGACCTTGCCTCTCGCTGTTGATCGTGGAAGGCGTCTCCCCGCCGTGGTCGAGGTGGAAGACCACGGGCGCCGCCTCCACCTCTTCGCTGCTCGATGACGACTTCCAGACGGCATCTCGGTCGTAGATCCAGTGGAGGTACCATGGGTAGGTGTGGCCAGGTCGTTGTCATCCATAGGCGGCAGCTGGCCTAGGGCTCCCACGGCGGGAGGCGCGACGTCGGTGGCCGGCCGCAGGAGGGAGATGGAGGACAGCGAGAGGGGATGCGGCGTGGGAGAGGGGATGCGGCGTGGGAGTTTAGCTGGAGGCCACGACGGTTGCGTGTGGGGGGAGGGCGATGGGTCGCGAGAGGGGGGGCGATTAGCGCGAGCATTAGCGGGAGGGGGGGCGATAACCGCTGGAGACGATGACCTTCGGGTCTTTTTAGTTGTAGATATATATATATATATATATATATATATATATAAGAATGATGGACACCAAAGTAAATACAGTCACATGGACTAGTGCAACATCACCTTTATATTTTATATAGAGTTTTTTTTCGTTACTTCTAAAAGAAATGCCGCTTTCGACCAAAGTATGTTCACATAATAAGACTAAAGTGAATTATGATAGCGAGAAATGCATTCCGCTTTTTATCCTCGAAAAAAAATGGGGACCGTGAGGCTCAGGTTGACTCTGACGCTCGTAGAACGTTTGTAAAGGTCTCGACGAGAGGAACACTGGTGGCATGCACAAATGGCACGGAAACCATTAATCACATGGCAAATTGATGGATCTGAGTGGACCGAACTGCTGATTGTTGACTTGATCCTTGCCCAGACACCTTGTAGGCTTGTACACGCACCCATCTGACTCCTTTTTAGACATCCTTTACGACTTTTTTTTTCAACGAAGGCTATATTGTGTAATACTCTCTCCGTCCCAAAATAAGTGTCGTTTGCGCTTCTCGAAAAATAAATTTAACTAAATATATAATAAAAAATATTAATATTTATAATACATAATTAGTATCATTAGAAAGATCTTTAAGTCTAGTTTTTTAATAAATTTATTTAGAGATACAAATATTGCACGTATTTTCTACAAATCGAGTCAAACTTGTGGCACGAGAACATAAAACGATACTCTTTTTGGGATGGAGGGAGTACATCCTTACTTCCTATTAACATCTCGAAACTGCCAGATTCCAAGATTGGTAAAACATCTTTAATGAGTGACAGTAACATATATATATATATATATATATATATATATATATAACTCGATGAGTTTTTATTTTATTAGGGCAAGAATATGGATCAATTTCTCTAACCATAGGTTTGTTAATGGACAAAAATCTAGACCCAATGGGTCTGTGGGCATGGGTCTTGGGATGTAGTACCCAAACCCGTAAACCCATGAGTTTTTAAAACTTGATTCATCATAGTGAAGCAATCATATTAGTCCACAATATCCTAAATTTTTCGACAAACTACTATGTTCAGAGACATATATAAGATGATATGTCCATTCAAGTGAAAAATGAGAAGAATGAATACAATCTCATGCTCTAAGATATGATTTTCATGTTCTATTTTTTTCTTTGTTGCTATGTCGATGTGTCTATGGGTAACCTGATGGGTACCCGTGACCCGATGGGCATAGGTCTGGGCACCAAATTAAACCCGTCATGAGTCATGGGTTTTTAGCAGGCAAAATTTATGTTCATGGGCATGAGTTTGGGCTAACAAAACCCAACGGATTTATACTCGTTGCCATCTATAATCAATATATGTATGCATACTTAGCACTACGTATATACACATGCACATCATACCTCTATGCATGGCGGAGCCCAGTGAAGGTGAAATTGGGTCCCCCTGCACCTCATGATCCGTGGCGTCTTGTTTATTTAGCTGATAAGCCATGACAGATAGTATTGTTGGCTTATTCGTTGTGAGAAAAAAATACTGCTAAGTGGCTAGTAGATTCAGCTGATAAGCTCAAGCGAAAAAATATTGCTTACGAGTGATTGTTGCTGCTGAAAGTATTGGAGAAGAAGATGAACAGACGACAACGAAAGTAATGTTGATGAATAGCATTCTCAAGGCGTAGGTCGTAACTAGAAATGGCCTCTCCTTGTTTCGCATAACCTAAAAATATATGAACGTATATAGTACAATTACCCAAATAACGATGTTAAACCATGAAATAAATTTAGAAATATATGAGCAACAATGTCAACTAGAGGACTTAAATTAGTAGATCTTGAGATGGACGAAGTCATAATTAGACCAGTCTCAATGCATGTTTCATGAGAGTGTTATGCACATTAAATAGGGTGTCACATAAGTAAAATTGCTGACTTGGCAGGGTCATTAAATAAAGGAGTTTCATTAGATGAGAGAGAAGTTTCATCCCCATAAAACTCATATGGTTCGGTTATCTAGTTTATAGTCTTGGTAACTGTGTCATGAAATTATACATTGAGACTGACCTTATTAGGGCAGTCTGAATGGAGAATTTTTATTGCAGCTTCCAAGAAAGTAATATTAACTTTAGACTCAACGTCTCCAATGTATAGTTTCTTGTTGCAGTTTCTATGCAGAATAACATTTAATGAAAATCAACATGTATTGAAAACTGACCTGGATCGTATGTGGCAAGCGACCATATAGGAGGAGAGGAGACCCTGCTACTACACCTCTATCACGTTGATATCTTGTGTGGTTCTTTTTCCAATTGCATCGTACTAATCCTGCCTGAATGTTGTACAAAGCGACAAATGGATCCAAGTCTCCTGCAGAGGCACCGTGCAACTCGAGCAGCTCCAGCTCCTGTGCGGTGGCTCCAGGCTCTATCACGCATTATGGAGTCGTTGATGCTTGGCGCCTCGCAGCAGCAGCAGCAGCAGCACCGCCTGCTCTTCAAACAACAACGTGCGATGTCCGTCTGTTGCTTCCACCGCCGGTGAGCAGTGAGCTAGACCACCGGTTTCTCCCCAAAGCGGCTATGCTAGTTTCCTCGTACATCGGCACGCGTGAAGGCTTCGTTTCCTATACAAGAAACAGTTTCTCTATTTTTTATTCTCTCTCTTCAAGAAATTTACTGCCACATCAGCAATCTGCTTAGTTGGCAAGTTAATTAATAGATATAGAAACTAATATAAATACACCATTACGACTGCCCTTATTGATGTGTACGAACTCTCGGCCTGTCGCCATACACGCAGATAGCAGATGGGGGACATTTATTTTGGTTCCAGTCGTAATAATTTAATTTAATATACGCATTGCTGGCTCCTTGTTAATGTTAATTGCGGCGGAATACGGGAATGCCTCATTGTTCTGTACGGAGTATATGCAATTTGTACGTGAGACGTGACGTGAGCACGAGGTGGTTATTTTGGGCTGCCGGCCCAGACACAATGCCTCCATGCCTGGCAGTCGGCTGCGACGGCCCAGTCCAACGTGCGCTGGTTAAAATAATACTCCGTTTAGGCCGTCCCCAATGGCTCCTACAAATCGCTAGCTGAGCTGGATGTAAAAAATAGTAAAAAAAGATCTCATGACATAGCAGCAGAAATGCAGAATACGTCAGTGTCCGAGAAGCGCTAGCGAGCAAAATTCTCTGATTCTCTTTCGTTTTCATTGGGCCTTGTTTAGTTCGCAAAAATTTTCAAGATTCTTCGTCACATTGAATCTTTGGTCGCATGCATGGAGTATTAAATATAAACGAAAATAAAAACTAACTGCACAGTTTACCTGTAATTTGTGAGATGAATCTTTTGAGTCTAGTTACTCCGTGATTGGACAATGTTTGTCAAATAAAAACAAAATGCTACAGTAGCCAAAAACAAAAAAATTTGGCAACTAAACAAGGCCCTTCCTCAAAAATTTTGCAAAATTTTTCAGATTCCCCGTCACATCGAATCTTTAGACGTATGCATGGAGTATTAAATATAGATGAAAATTTAAACTAATTACACAGTTTGGTCGGAATTGACGAGACGAATCTTTTGAGCCTAGTTAGTCTATAATTGGACAATATTTGTCAAATACAAACAAAAATGCTACTATTCCTATTTTGCTCCTAGTCCTAGCTAGTACTACTATGCCCGTTGGGGACGCCCTTATAACGTTTCCTCGCCGGAAAAGAAAAATGCTTCCTCCCGGGCCTCGGCTATCCCGTACAAAGATTTTTAAAAAAAGGTGGATGGCTATCCAGTGCGGCAGTGTGCAGAGTGGTGCATGGATCTCTCTTGGCCATGCCACGAGTGGTGAATGGATCTCAGTCACATCTGGCCCTCCACGGAAGAGATTCCAAAAATTACATCCGTATAATGTTCCGACTAATCACCGTGACGACGTGCATCCCCATCATCGCGACCAAACAATGTGACTTTCATGTGTGCGCGCGGCGCCTGAGTCCCCCCGGCCGAGCTCGGCCCATCCCCAACAAGCGTTAAGAACTCATCACTTTCCTCCCTGATCGTTCTCATTAGCATCTAGCAAGTAGCAACGGCACCCAATGAATCGTGTTCAGATTTGTTTTAATAATGAGATAAAGAAACAGAAATCGCGCAGGTGCTTTTTCCAACGGCTCAGTCTGTGTGTGTGTGTGGTGGGGGGGGGGGGGGGGGTTAAGGCAATGACCATCATATGATGCTCCATGTATTGGCACTCATTCTCATCTAATCTAACCTAGAAACTCTGCTGGTTAAACCAATCATCAGCAAGGCACGTATAGTCGTTGGCGTAGTAGGCACGTACGGAGTAGTATATAGCAAGTACCAAAGGACAAATGCCATGTGACCAAGCCTGTACTCTGTGCTAGACTCTCCCATCCCATGTAATCGCTTGCCAAACACACATATCAATGAAGATCGATCGACATATCTATTATTTAGGCCTTGTTTAGTTGCCACAAAAACCAACATTATTTTAAGATTCTCTGTCACATTGAATCCTACGACACATGCATGGAACATTAAATATAGATAAAAACAAAAACTAATTGCACAGTTTGCATGTAAATCGCGAGACGAATCTTTTAAATCTAGTTACTTCATGATTAGTCAATGTTTGTCAAATAAAAACGAAAGTGCTGCCGAAGCGAAATTCAAAAAATTTTCACAACTAAACAAGACCTTATTCTGCTTAACACAGCTTCTCCTGATTTTGACTTGACCACGACATAGGCCTTGTTTAGTTGACCCTGAAAACCAAAAAGTTTTCAAGATTTCCCGTCACATCGAATCTTGTATCACATACATGAAAAATCAAATATAGACAAAAACAAAAACTAATTACACAGTTTAGCTGTAAATCACGAGACGAATCTTTTATCCTAGTTAGTCCATGATTGGATAATATTTGTCACAAACAAACGAAAATGCTACAATACCGAAAACTTTTCACTTTTCGGAACTTTCGTGTGGAAAGCAGGGACGAAGGAGGAGGAGCTCGAGGACATTAAAAAGAAAAAAGAAAAGCGCCGAGCGCGGTTTAGGGGCCAGGCTGCCAGAGAATGTGCGGCTGCGCGCGTCGTCGTCGTCCTCTGTACTGTACAGCACCGGACCAGAAGAGACGCGTCAGGCGCGCGGCGTCAGAGATCCGATCTCATCTACGCACACCCTACGGCTACGAGCTACGGGTGCGCATGTCCTGTCGTCCCGTGCGTGATCCATCATGCATGCCAAGATGCTCTCCACCGTAGAGTATGGCGCGTATGCATGTGACCGTATTTACGGCGCGCCGCAGCCCGCATGGTAAGGCGACTAGCCGAGAACCACCCTGTGTACAATTTTGATATTTAACATAAGCTTGCAGATGGTGGTGATGATGCGCACCCTCACTGGGATTCTGTTGCACCTAAAGTCAGTGGCCAAGCCAAAAATTTCATAGAGGCTGGGCAAGACAAAAAGCTATACTAATAGTAAGGTCACCCTAATGTAGAAATTATATAGTTTCTAACTAGTAAAAAGATGATGTGACACTATGATTAAAAGAGAAATATGACGACCTCAGACTATCTTTGTTTTTTTAGTATTTATTAGTGTATAAACAAAGCTATATAATTATATAATACACAAGCAAAATTAGACAAGAAAATAGTTTTAAGTTTTAAAATAAAATAATCACTAAAATCCTAGGCGGTGACTGCTCCCTACCTCATCTTTGCACTTCTTCATCAATGTATGTGCTTTTCTTTTTGAGTTTTGTTTAGAAACATCTTTTCTTTTGAGCAGAGTCTGTACATAGCCTTTTATTTTGTTTCATGAAAGTCAGGTAGCTATTGGTGTTTGAAGCGGCCAGGAGAGGAGCCCGGCCACCAGCCAGGAGAGGAGCCCGGCCACTGGCCCAGGGTGGCCGGGCCTTGGCTCCGCCCATGCCTAAAGTTGAGCATGCAGCCCGTGGGCCGAAGGCACGACCCAAAGCACGGTTATTTGGCCCGGCTCGAGCACGGCACGACCCGATTCTAACCAGGCCCGGGCCGGCCCGAAGCACGTAACGGGCCGTGCTTGGGCCGACCCCTCGGCCCGCTTTTAACAGCGGGCACGGTGTCGGCCCGGTATCAGGAAATTTGTGAAACTTGAAGTATCGTTATGTGACTTATTAAACTTGTAATTTTTGACAAGTGAAATATGATCTTTGAGTATAATGTGTTATGTGAATTGTGAAATATTAATGTCTACAAATTAAATGTGATTTACTTATGCTTTGTTAAATTCTATATTAAATTTGGTATTTTTCATATAACGGGCCATGGGCCGGCCCAAAGCACTATTGGGCCTCGTGCTTTTCGGGCCGGCCCGGCACGAAAATCGGCCCACGGGCCGTGCCTGGGCCGCCAGGCAGGCACGATGGCCTATGGAGGCACGGCCCGGTGGCACGCGGGCCATACGGGCCCGTGCCCTATCGTGCCGTGCCGAGCCGGGCCGGCCCGTTGATCATCTTTAGTTGCACCACCCTTTACAGTTTTTTTAAAAAATTAAAGTTCTAGTACAACTTTGATTTTTAATGTTCAAGTATCACATAAGCTGAAAACCGTCAATGTATAACAAAATTACCAAAATCAGATAAATATACTATAACCTAGTGCTAAGGCCTTGTTTAGTTCACCCCAAAAACTAAAATTTTTCAAGATTCTCCGTCATATCGAATCTTGCGGCACATGCATGGAGTATTAAATATAGATAAAAACAAAAACTAATTGCACAGTTTACCTATAAATCGCGAGACGAATCTTTTAAGCCTAGTTACTTCATGATTGGACAATGTTTGTCAAATAAAAACGAAAGTGCTATGTCAAAATCCAAAAAAAATTCGGATCTAAACAAGGCCTTATTTTCGAACTGCGACATCAAAATAGGATGGTGTTACTGCCATGGAATAATTTTCTCAAGTCTCTTTCTCGTTTTATCGTGGCTAGATCTGACCACGATGAATGACTAGGGAGAAAGAAAAATAAGTTTCATATCAGTCTTTCTTATTCTTCCGTGACAAAAAAAGAAGAAAAACACCCGAAAAAAGAAGTTTTTCAACTCCGCGTACATGAATGTTGGATGTCGTTCGTAAGGCATCTGTTCTCAAGCCTTTGGCCGAGTGTTTGCCTCTGCGGTCATCTATACTGCAAAACGTTGTATAGGTTTGGTTTTGAGATCTGCTATTGTTCACAGTTTGAGTATAATTTAGATGATTTTTTTCGTATACTTGTGTAATCCAAAGTGCTTGTAAAGTATTCATGTATCCAGATATTTAATATAATTCTTCTTTTGTTGAAAAAAGAAATAGCAGCATATAATTTTTAAAAAACCAGAAAAAGAATCCACATCTTTTGAAGATCACAGTAATATAACTTTGACCATAGAACGGTATAAGATGGCACGCATGGTAGATATACTTTGACTTGACCACGACATACGTCCGGTGTGTGCTTAACACACGTATGTTTTCAGGCCAGTTTGACGATATATATAATGATTATGGATATATTGGCAACAAGTGTATTATTTGTATATAATTCATGAAATCCTGATCTATAAATGCTACTCCCTCGGTTCCAAATTATAAGTCATTTAAAAAAACTTGGAGAGTCAAAGTTTTTCAAGATTGACCAGATTTATATAGCAAAATAATAACATTTTTAGTACCAACCAAGTATCATTAGATTCTTTGTTAGTTATATTTTTATAGTATACATATTTTATGACATAAATTTTTATATTTCTCTTTATATTTTTGATCAAACTTGAAAATGCTTTGACTCTCCAATATTTTTGGAATGACTTATAATTTAGAACCGATGGAGTATATTGCTATGTTATTTATCAAGAATGGTTGCTACCTCCATCCGTACGTACGCCCCTAGCGTGGTGGTCCATCTCCTACCTGTGGGGCGCTCTCAAGGCTCAAGAGCAAGAGAGGATGGTGCGTCATGCGCGACGGTGCATTTGGCTCTCCTCCGCTAAAGGACAAAGGTGAAGTGATCTCTATATGGATTCTTTGCCAACATATGCAGAGATGGAAAATGGTGTAAAGGATAATAACACCGTCGCACTCGCACACTAAGGGCATGTTTGGAAAGTAGTAAGGCCTTGTTTAGATTTTTTTTGATTTTCACACTGTAACACTTTCACTTTTATTTGACAAATATTATTTAATTATAGAATAACTAGATTTAAAAAATTTATCTTGTAATTTATAAGTAAGCTGTGCAATTAGTTTTATTTTCATCTATATTTAATGCTTGTCTGTATGTGACGCAAGGTTCGATATAATGGAGAATTTTGAAAAGTTTTTTTTAGGATGATCTAAACAAGGCCTAATTTTACCTGAATTATTCAGGAATTTCACACGAACCGGTTCAATTTCACGTAGATCAATTGCACTACTGAACAGTAGATCACTGTAGTGACAGCAGTAAAAACTACTTGATTATTATATTAGCACAATTGCAGTAGATCACTGAACAGGCTCTATATTAGTAAAACTACTTATTCTTTTTAGCTGAACACCTTCATATAAGTTAGTAATAAGGGTGAATATATATTATATATAGAGCAAAAGAGTAGAAAGAGTTCAGTAAATAAAGTTGTGAGGTCTGTTCAAGTTGTCGCACTCTATTGTAAGTTTTTAATAAGAAAAAAACATATAATAAACTTTGTTTGTTTTGTTGCCACATTATCTCTTGTTCTATTTAGTTTTTAAGTGTAGTGGGTCTGGTAAATTAAATATTTTTAATTTTACTAGTCTACCAAACAAAAGTGTGATATTGTACTATATCAACGTTATTATATTCAGTTTGCATATTTTAGAGACGATTTTTCCAAATTTCTATAGAAACAAGTCATTTTTTAATCTTGACGCCGAAATTTTAAAATAAATCCTATAATTCGGTTCGGTGATGTCCAGTGTTTCTTTTGCTACAGGTGAAGAAAACCCTCCATTTTGCATGGATGTCTATGGCTATATAATTATATAAAAAAACTGCATAAAGATATCTTTATGTTTTTTTTGCCAAACAAATATTCCTCATTTCCTCTCATGTGCTGTGACGCTTTTTTTTAAAAACCTTTCTCTTCCGCTCGGCGGGCCAAATAGTCTCCTTCCCCACTCCCCACTCCCCAGCATCCTTCTGCTCTGCCGCCGCACCCAACTAAAGCGCAGTGCGTGGCCAGTAGTGGCTTCACGCTCACACGGCCTCGCCAAACCCGGACCCTAATCCGGCGTGCTGGGCGCGAGCACGGAAGGAATCCCCGTAGCGAGGAAGGAATCACCGGCAGCGGGTGGAAAAGCTCTACCTCCACGGGGCACAGGCAGGGGCCTGCAGCCTGCTGGAGGCCGCGACCGGGCTGTTTCGGCTCATGCCTGGATCTGGGGGAGAGGGACGCGCGGCGCCGCGCCTCGCCGGATCCCGTGCGTCGGCGACCGGATGGTGACCAGCGGTTCCAGGTATGGGTGGTTTTGGCCTGCCCGCTCCTGTCTGGGGTTCTTGGTTTGGGTTTGGGAGTGGGGAACCGATGCTGTTCCCTGTTTCTTGGTCGGTCTCTCTGACTCTGAGGGCAGAGTCGTGCGGGAGATGCCGCCTCGCGAGGTTGGAGGCGGTTAGATGCTGGTAGCAGTGAGGAATTCCGCAATGCCGCTGGATTCGCTTGCAATTTCATGTTCCCAGCCGCGTTTCTTGAATCCCCGTCGTTGCTGTTTTTTTTTTTGGTTTTCCTTGCTATTGCTATTTTCTCTTCCCTGTGAAGGTGTCTACGTTTTTGAAAGATTTGTATTTTGTTCTGGGTTTGGTAGTTTTGCAAAAACATAGTATGTGCGTGAATTTTGAACAGTATCTGTTTTGAAGACTATTTACAAGCTGTGGCTTTTCTTCTGGTGTTCTCTTTCCCTGATTCCACCCGCCCAAAAAGTTTCGAGGTTTTACTATTGCAGTTTGAGGTCTTTGCAGCTTCAGTTGTACTGCTAGTTCTTTGCAGATTTCTTTCCTCTTTCCTCTTTTTTTTTGTTTTTTGTTTTTTGTTGCTGGAACACCCGTTCAATCTTCCAACGTTTAAATTTACCAATTAGCTTGTTTACAGTCGCACGATACAATCTAATTTTCGTGGGATTTTATTCTTTTCCCCACCTTGCAATGTTGCTATCCCATGCTGTCCTTAGTTTACTCGTTATCACGTGGTACGTACTATAGATGTTCACTGGTTTAACTGCTTGTCATATATAGTGCTACAATGGTAGAACATCGTGTAGGTGAAGTGTTGATTTCCGAGGTTTGGTGAGGCGCGCCTGATGCCAATGGTCCCATGTTCGGTTAGGAAATTTGGAATCTATCATGAGTCCCTGACCCTATCATGTATTATTTCGCAGTGATGGAAAGTTATTGTTTTCTAAAGCGTATACCTTAGAAGCTTGCATCATTGAGCCTGTTTGGCAGCTGATTTATACAGCCGCAGCAGCTGCTCTGCCTCACACAAACACTGTACAGACAGCCAGCAGAAGCTGCTTTTACAAGCTCAGTGCGTCTTGACAGCATTTATGAGCTCTGCCCGTCCTTTTGAAATAGTTAGGCAAGGATTTGCGAGACACTGCTTGTTCTTGCACGGTGACATCAAAGTTGGGCTCGCACCAGGGTTATAGGTTGCATTCAGAGGTTTTCCTGTATACCTAGCTTAAATTGTTTGACCAAAGGATTGCCTAAAAGCACGCACTGAACAACTTTGTTAAGTACTGTTCTGCCTGTATGTCAAAATGAAACCTCAATTGTGGCTCTATATATGAATTTCTCTTGTTACTTTGCAGGGTTTACAAGTAATGTTTGCGCAACAATAATGAATTAGGTATACACTACAAGATGGCAACTGAGGTCAATCAAAACTTTTTTGCATGGTCACAGGAGGAAACTTCCATGCAAGATCTTTCACAGGTTATCTCTCTTTCATCATTCATTTTATTGCTGCGTACAATGTACAGTCAATGAATTGTTGTTAGAATTTCTATGGCCACTATGAGGCACATGTCTTTCTGTTGAACTTTTTTTTTGTTGGCATTAGAATAAATTGGTTCAAACCAATGCCTAATGATAACTATGAACCTATGTGCCTGTGTAATAGAAGTTGCTGAAGTTCCATAATGGGTACTCTTCCAGAATACTCCCTCCGTTCCAAATTATAAGGCGATTGGGATTTTCTAGATACATTGCTTTAACTATGTATCTTGACATGGTGTACTAGTTAGTGTTGTTACCCAAAAGCTTCCTTGGAAGCTGACAGCCTTTCTATAAATGAAGAATCATTGCATTCTTTCTAAGTAATCATTATTGTCTATTGATATTCTCACACTTGTTTACTATGCGTCCTATTTCTTCCTTTAGGGAACATCGCAAATGTTTGGTCATGGTTCCATATCTTTTGGAAGATTTGACTTGGAATCATTAGAATGGGAGAAGTGGTCTGTATTTACCAATGACAGGCGTCATGAAGAGTTTGGAAAGTTCAATGGATTAGTAGCGAAGAAGAAGGCATACTTTGAAGAATACTTTAAGAGGATTAGGGAGCTTAAGGCTTTACAGCAACAGAACCAGCAAACTGAGCTTCATCTAGAGTACTGTGGTGATGGCAGCGATTCTAGCCAAACAGGAGAATATGAACCAGCCACAGCCCATGGAGCTCCTACTGAATCTGAAACACTCGTTGATGATTCCACAAAGCAGACAGCAGCTGCAACCACATTTGAACATCGAATGGAATGCTACGGTTATCATGAGAATCAGAGTTTAGTTAATGAAATTTCTGCATCAACCCATTCTTCACCAGTTGGTGATTTGCAGCAAATTGGCAAACAAATGAGAGGAAGTGTTAGTGGCAAAATGGATATATTGAAGCAAGATGCTGATTCCAGCCAACATGAACCTATGGTCCATGAGATTATGACCACTCCTAATAAACGAACAATTGAGAAAGACTCTCGGGTTGGTCAGGCGTCAAAAATAACTCCGAAGACTGTCAAGATGACTTCTAGCAATGTTTCTAATTGCACAAATGTTTCCAAGGTATTCACACATTGACTTTGAACATCTTCCCATCTTGTTCATTATTGCAATCTGTATGTATGTTCTTTTCTAATAAGTTGACTAATATCCTGTACCTGGCTTAGCGCAAGACAGGAAATAAATGCCTCATTTTTTGTGAAACATCACAACTAGAATTCATAAGCTATGCCCTATCTATTTGAATTACGTTGATGCATGCCTAGATGGCTAGACTGATTTCTTCAGTTTCCTGCTACTTAACCATAGACATATATTATGCATTTTATTATGTAGCCCAAAACTTGTACATTTTTCATGAAGCTATAAGCTATTTTTCATGAATATTTTCAGGGACCCTGTTCCGGCGAGCCCAGTGTAATAAACCAGATGGCAAAACCAGAAAATATCCTGTCACTGCGAAGGCCAAGAGAACCAACCAGCGATTCAGTTGGCACCGCCGCAAAAAGTGGTATTACAGGTTCAAGAAGACCTTCCTCAGCAGCATTACAACGGCCCTCTACCAGAGAACGGCGACCTGTCACAAAAGATGCTTCAAGGAAGCATGCTGAAGTTACCACCCCATGCCGCCCATCTACTTCTGAAAAACGCACGGCCAGTGAGTCAGCACTAAAGCATGACAACAATGCTGTCCCATGTCGACCTTCTACCGCTCACAGACGCCCTATCGCCAAAGAATCAGCAACAAAGCAATGCAACATTGCTACTCCACGCCGACCTTCTACTGCCGACAGGCGTCCTGTCACCAAAGATTCAACACCAAAGCTATCCAACATTGCTGCCCCACATCGACCTTCTACTTCTCACAGGCGCCCTATATCCAAAGAGTCAGCTCCAAAACATTTCAACATTGCTAGCCCACAGAGGCCTTCTACTGGTCAAAGGCACACTAGTGCCAGAGATATGGCATTGACGCATGTCGGTATTGCTACCTCACTGCCATCTGTTGTCAAACAGCGCCCTATCACTGGAGAGGGTGCACATAAGCATGCTGATGTTGTCACCCTGAGCTGTTCTTCTACTGCTGATAAGCGCCCCATTGTTACAGACTTTGCACCAAAGCATGCCACTTTAGCTCTGCCAAGGAGACCGACTACTGCCGAGAGGCGCCCCATTGCTAGAGATGTTGCACCAAAGAATGATCTGTCACACAGACCTTCTACTGCAGAGAGGCGCCCCATTGCTAGAAATGTTGAACGGAAGCATGCACCAGCACAGAGGCCTTCTACTGCTGAGAGACGTCCTGTTACCAGAGAGAGTGTACTGAAGCAAGCTAATGTTGCCAAGTCACGTTTGCCTTTGACGCCAGATAGATGCCTCACAAAAAAAGGTGTCATTTCCACCCCAGAGCGCCCTTCTACAGGAGGAAGGTGCCCTATCACCAATGGTACTACAGTCTGGTCAAGAGCAATGCCAAACTATTCGAAGGGTGCTATGGTCACAGAAGTATGTTGCAACCCATTCTCTTACCATATCACACAAAATTATTAATCCTATTCTAAAATGCAGAAAGAGATTAAGATCGATAATTTAAAAGAATATATTTTCTCATTTGAATGCTTGTTTCCTCTTTGTTCCTCATGCAGGTTACTCCCCAAAAGGCAATAACTCCCAGGGTTGTTAGAAGTAGCAAGCTAGAAAACCTAAGGTGGTTGTAGCTAACTTTTTCAGGGATACTCGACTAAATAACTTGCACTGAGATTTGACTGCCTTTTTTGTATTGTTTGGCAGCTATGCGAATGAAATGGTGGAACCTCAAGTGGATAGAAAACCAAAGTCAAGGTGTTAATTCTATCATGGAGCCCTTTTCAGAATAATTCTACTAGGGACCTGGAGTTCTTTGGATTTCAAAATCGGGTTAATTCTACTGCTCTAATCACCTTGTCTTATTTTTCAGTCCTTTTAACCTGCCTTCAAGGAAAACGCTGACTTCCAACGTTAGAGATGACCAAGGTCTTGAAAAATTCAAAAAGCCAAACAAGGAGGTGAGAAGCTTCTTTTCCTTTCGTGCTGCTGGTGCACTGCATGTGAGTCTTCAGTGGCTAACAATATTATTTCTTTTGTCGGTATCCTAAATGATTCTATGTACATTACTGATAAACAGAGTATAACTGTATAAGTTAGCTCCACTTTTTCATGGAAAAGCCCTAGAACAAAGGTTGAACTGATGACATTACATTATACAAAGAGTAGACTCATACTGAAAACTGTGTACGCCCAATTATGGGTTATGGAATTGTCGTTTCTAGATTTACTCTCAAGTCTAGAACCTTTCATGCATGGGGATCTCTTGATAGTACTAGCCATGGTTATGACAACTGCAAGTAACTGGCTGGTAAACATGAATTGTCTAGTTCTGCCTTTCAAATCTTGAATACAGTAATGCTTCCCTAAATGTAATCAACATCTATTGAATATGTAGAAATTTCTGGGAGGTTAATTGCATAGAAACCAATAGCCTGACAAGCATTGGTCCCTTCCGGTCCAAAGCTGGCAGTTGGTTAGCTTAAGTGAGTGAAACCTGTAATTATTTTTATTGGAGACACTGGATCTGAAATGAGAAAATGGAACTACTCTATTTCAAAAAAAAAAACTGAAACTCTTCACTAATCACTAGTGTGCTTATTTACCGATAATAACAATTTGTTGGGACTTGCAGGAGGGAGTTCGGGGTCATGCATACAAATCAAATAATGTAACTCCTTCACAGACCGGAAATGTAAAGACAAAGGCTCCTGTGGTATGAGCTCTTATCTTTTTCTGTGCATAACCACCATTCTGCTTTGCAAAACATAGAAGCATTCATGTTGGGAATTCTGAAGTCTATAACCTGAACCTATAATTTACTTTTGCTCACTTGATCGTCCAGCCTCCACCTCCGCCTCTGACACCGGGCCGACCTTATTGCACTGAGAAGAAACCGAATGTCAATAATTCACCTGTTGGTGGAAGAAAGCCAAAGTAAGCTATCGATATGGAGCACCAGAACCTGTCTCCACGTTTCACTTTGCCGTTAAACTTCTCGTGTGCATTTCTATGTATTCCGACTCACACCAGTTCTTTGGTCCTATGCAGGGTCTCAGCTCCACGCTGGCACTAACCCAGTATCTAGGATCCTGCAGCATAACTCTGAAGCCGTGAAGGTAAAGCTAAGCGTCTGACGTGACCTAGAAGCCGCAACCATCAAGCAACGATTGATGTTATCTGTTGTAGTTTACCAGCAGTCTTGTGACTTGTCACCTGTGTTAGAGTATCCGTAGCAGTGTATGTAGCAACGTGTATCATATATATCCACTAATGTCTAATGGCACCGTAGCTGTACTGTCCTGGATTTAACTAGAACATTGTATATACCTAGAATAATTGGAGCTTTAGCTGGAGAATATCGACCCAGGAATTATCCCCTGGATTTGCAGGTCACATGCTGCACTTGAACCGTTGAAAGATGTTCATCTGTAGTTCTGTACTAGCTAGCAATGCCTGTGTTTGTCCTGTACGTTTCTTGTGGAACTGATTGCCGGCCCTGTAAGGTTGGGATTTTGCTGATGTTGTCATACATGAATTAGTTTCGGATTTTTAAAAACTAGTTTTCGTCTCTAGTTTCGAAAATCTGAATTAGGTGTTTAGATCTCTAGTTTTTAAGAATCTGACTTTCATTTGTGGTTCTATGAGTCATAAGGGCACTCTCAATGCAAGACTTTATTAGAGAGTCTAAGACAATTAATTACATATTATTTATGGTATTTTACTGATGTGGCAGTATATTTATTGAAGAAAGAGGTAGAAAAAATAAGACTTCAAGTTTTATTTAGACTCTAAGGCCAGTCTTAGTGGAGGGTTTCACTAGGATGTCATGCACATTTATTAAAGCGTCATGTCAGTAAAACTGTACTTTTTACATGAAACGAAGAGAAGAGAGAAGGAAGTAGTTTCACCATGGTGAAACTTCGTTGGCGTTGTTTCCCACGCGGTGAAACATGATGAAATCCCCACTGAGAACTAAATCATTTCACCATCTTGCATGTGATCCAATCATTTTACAGTAATTAAATGCTTTGCCCAGCCTAGGAAACATCAAGGTGAAACTCATGCATTGTGGAGGTTGTTTCATTGTTCGTTTCATTGATGCTCTGTCAGCAGATTTGTTTTGAAAACTGAAACAGGCCGTTGAGACTGGCCTAAGTCCATATTGTTTGAAGTAATAAATAATTTTAAACTCTATGATAAAATCTACATTATAAATGCTCTAAGAAATTAGGAAAAATAAGTATTAACACTTTTCTAGTTTCTGAGAATCTGATAAAAACGGACGGTAGAAAGTACTACATGATCTGTGACCGTGTCCGTGTGTCGCACGACATGCGCTTTCATCAGTTTTTTTTAGGCCTCGTTTAGGTCTTGTTTAGTTTCTAAAAAATTTTACAAAATTTTTTAGATTCCCCGTCACATCGAATCTTTAGAGGTATGCATAAAGTATTAAATATAAACGAAAATAAAAACTAATTACACAGTTTGGTCGAAATTGACGAGACGAATCTTTTGAGCCTAGTTAGACCATAATTGGACAATATTTGTCAAATAAAAACGAAATTGATACTATTCACATTTTGCCAAAAATTTTAGAAGTAAACAAGGCCTTAGTTCCCAAAATACTTTGGATTGGGGTACTATGGAGTAAGCTTTGTTTAGTTCCGAAAAAATTTTAAATTTCGGTACTATAGTATTTTTGTTTTTATTTGACAAATATTGTCTAATCATGGACTAACTACCCCAAAATATTCATGTCGTGATTTACAAACAAACTGTGTAATTAGTTTTTGTTTTCGTCTATATTTAATACTGCATGCATATGCCGCAAGATTCGATGTGACAAAGAATCTTGAAAAGTTTTTGGTTTTTGGGGTGAACTAAACAAACTAGGCTCAAAAAATTCATCTCGCGATTTATTTTTATCTATATTTAGTTCTCCGTACATGTGTCGTATGATTCGATGTGACAGAGAATCTTGAAAAGATTTTTATTTTTAGAGTGAACTAAACAAGACCTTGATAAGGTGTTGTCAAGAACTTTTCAAAATTCTCTATCGTATCGAATCTTGCGACAGATACATAGAATATTAAATATAGTTAAAAATAAAAATTAATTATATAATTTGCCTAAATCAGGCAATGAATCTTCCGCGAACGCACGAGGGCCGTTCAGCGTTCACCGGTCCATCGACCACTCGACCCCTTCGGCCCTTCCCACCGACGGTCGCGATTCCCACAGCCACAGCCGACCTGGCGAGGCACCCACCACCAACCGCGACCCATCACGAGCCGCCGAAAAAACTAGTACAGGCCCGAACCCCCGACCAAACCCAAAGACGCGTCCCACGAAATGCCCTAGCACGTAGCGCCCGCCGTTCCCAACGGAACGGAACGGAACGGGGCGTGGGGCGCCCACGCTTCCCGTCCACGCGCCGCCCACGGTTTCCTTATCCTCCAAGCCACGGAAACCTTCTCGAACCCTCCTCCCCTTTCCCCATTCTACACCTTTTCCACCCCTCGGCCCTCAGCACTTCTCAGGGGCAGTTCCGTACTTGCGCGACCTCCACGCCTGGTCTATAGAACAGCCGGGGTCCCTGCGAATTCGGCGCAAGTCCAAAGGGCAGACCAGAAGTTGCGGTTGGCCTCCTCCTCCTCTTCTCCTCCGTCGGCTCAGACTTCAGATCTCTGCGTGCGGCGATGGCGTCGTTCTCGGAGGCTCCCCCAGGCAACCCCAAGGCGGGCGAGAAGATCTTCAAGACCAAGTGCGCGCAGTGCCACACGGTCGAGAAGGGCGCCGGTCACAAGCAAGGTGAGCGACACCCCCGCGCACTTCGGCCCTTAAGCTTATCAGATCTGAGCTCCGGTAGCCTTAGGTGCAGATTTCTTCGCGTGTGCGCTGCTCCGTGCGGGAGTGGCGCGCGTGGCGCTTAGATCTGTTCGATTGCTGTGGGATTGGTGACAGGAACTCAGGCTAGTTCGTTTCCTTGTCTTGTTTTACAGTTTTAGCATCGAAACGCCTGCGGTCTGGGTGGCCTGTTTGATTTTGAACCCGGCGTTAGTAGAGCAGGGCTTGCTTGTTCCGATTTCTCGTTGTGTTGAAATGATCAGGATCGGGTGATAAGCCTACTAGTCTGGCTGTATTGATCCCCTATAGATTCGGTCATGGTTGTGCCTGTTCTGTGACCTGGAGGCCTTACAGTTGGGAGCTTTTACTCGGGCAACTCCCTGTGCAATTAGAACTGGCATGGCATAATAAAGATGTATACAAACTAGAAGTGGAAGAATTAGTTCTCATTGTTTCATTAGACTAATCTGTAAAACACACCACCATTAGCTAATCTGTTTTAGCATCAAATTGGGGTGGCTTGTTTGATTTTGAGGCTGGCGTTAGTAGAGCAGTACTTGCTCTGATTTCGTGTTGTGTTGAAATTATCAGGATCAGGTGATGAGTCTAGTAGTCTGTCTAGATTGATCCCCTATGGATTTGGTCTGTTGTCTGTCTAGATTGATCCCCCTATAGACTTACAGCAGTTGGTCAGTTGGGAATTTTTACCTCTGCAACTTGCTGTGCAGTTAGAACTAGCATATAAAAAATGTACGAACTAGAAGTGGAAGAATTAGTTTTTGTTATTCCATTCCCTTTTCCTGTTCTGAAGGTCCTCACCAAATAAGGAATAATAAACAATGTTCGTCACTGAGTCTTTCTGATCTGTAAAACTGACAACCAATGCATGCTTGATAGTGTATGTTTGTTCATGTCTAACCATGTGCAAACCATGTATGTAATTTGCATTTGCAGGTCCAAACTTGAATGGTCTTTTTGGGAGGCAGTCGGGTACCACCGCAGGCTACTCCTACTCTGCGGGAAACAAAAACAAGGCTGTGGTCTGGGAGGAGAACACTTTGTATGACTACTTGCTTAACCCTAAGAAGGTAT
The DNA here is from genome assembly GCF_000003195.3 of Sorghum bicolor. Lineage (NCBI taxonomy): Eukaryota > Viridiplantae > Streptophyta > Magnoliopsida > Poales > Poaceae > Sorghum > Sorghum bicolor. Next base: position 49,907,634 of record NC_012878.2, read on the forward strand.
TGTGAACAATCCCATCAGCTACTTGAGATGCTTAGTCTCCTCAGTGTTTCTTCTTTGGCACATGGAACGAAACATAGATATTGTTGTTTAAGTTTTATTCCCTTAGGCTAAATGTATCCTATAGTACCAACACCTGTATGTCGAACTCGCTGTTTGTTATTTGACTGATATTACGTTCAGAAATAACTTAAGGCTTGGAAACTCGAAGGTTAGGGTGGCATCCTTCTAGCAACTACTAGGAAATTTGTTTAATCTAGTCTTTGTAGGCTTTCAAACTTCCCTCAGCTTTTGACTTAGTTATACTAGTTCGATGATTCAGGCATGCAGTTGCTTCAAGTTATATGCCAGTAAAATAAGTCTGCGCAACAAGTTATTATCTATACCTAATAATGTTAAAAAGCAAAATGATTCTGCAGTCTGTCTTTTTTTACTTCCCACAATGCCCTGTCTCTCGTCCTAGGACTTGACTTACGACCCATGCTTGTAAGCCAGAATCACGAAATCTGTTATATAAATATATCCGGCCACAAGTTATTCAGTGACTGCGCAACAAGTTGTATGCAACATATGGGCATGTTTCCTACTGAATACCAATGTAACCTGTAGCAAACACCTGGTGATTGTTATTCTTCTGACATGCTTTTTATAGGCTTTTGAGCTTCCTCAACTTCAAATTTCCTTTTTTAGTTACTTCCTCCCTTGGTGATTGTTATTCTTCTGATATGCTTTTTATAGGCTTCGGAACTTCCTCAACTTCAAATTTCCTTGTTTAGTTACTTCCTCTCATCCAAATTATAAGACGTTTTGGCTTTTCTAGATATATTATTTTTGCAATGTATTCTAGACATAGTGTATATCTATCCATGTAAAAGTTGTGTATCTAGAAAATCCAAAACGTCTTATAAACGGAGGGAGGGAGTATAAGTTAAACTAATTCATTGGATTCAGGCATGCAGTTTTCAAGTTATATGCAATAGTAACTATGTTGAAGTTCCTAGTTCTACTGTTTACTTGTTTCCTTTAAGATGTTAGGACATATCATATTGCATCAATGTAGCTAATGCACGGACTGCCATTTTGATCTCTTGGCTCTTTTGCACTTGCATGCAACATTGGTGAATGTCCTGATCTAAGCATGCAACATGATCTAAGCATGCATCATTAGCTGCAGGAGTGATATGGTCTAATCACCGTTTACATGTTTCAATTTTGCAATTCATGACTGAATGTTAATTATTCTTGTCTTGTTTACATGCAGTACATTCCTGGAACTAAGATGGTCTTCCCTGGGCTCAAGAAGCCACAGGAGCGTGCTGATCTCATTGCGTACCTGAAGGAAGCAACTGCATAGTGCAATGACATGTCTTTGCCATGAAGAGAGAAATTCGTTTTTGCAGTTTAATAAAGACATTCTAGACAATTTGGGTCACTCTGTTTGAACAGGGTGCAATCCACGTTTCAGTATTTTCGTTCTTATGGTGTCGGTATTGAATGCCTAGGTGTTTAGCTGTGCACAAAAAAACAGTTAAACTTTGACGGCTCCTATTTCAACTGCTGGAGAAATGCCAGTGCCCTATTTTTGACCACCAGGTTGTCAAACTGGAAATCTGGATGGAAATGCATCCATTTTGAAAGACCTGGGATGTTTAGATATGTTCTGTTGATCCTATGTGATGGATATGCTGGATGAATATGCTGCGCTCGATGAAAGTACAGAATTCTGATTGTGTTGACGTTGTGTTACGATATTTCATCTTGGAGTTTGGGCCGATTGTTTTACGTAGCGCCTGGATGTCTGGACCGACCCACACGTCTGGACGGCCAAACCTGTACTCAACTCTCTACGCACAACTGCATTTCGCTTTTGTCTATGTGCGCTCACACCACTTGGACCTCATCTGTGCTGCCTCGACTGCACCTGGGGAGTCCTAGCTTGCACCCTCTCCCTGTCCACACAGACTCACACCTTTTGGACTCTATCCCATGTTGCCTCGACTGCATCCGAGGAGTTCTCGCTCGCACCTGCTCTGCTGCTCACGCGCGTGCACATGGCCAGCAGTTGCAACAGGTGACTGCAGAAAGATGGCTAAGTCAGCATCCAGAAAGGTAACAGAAGCCCAGTCAGTGCCGAAAAGGAGGAGAAAGACACACAAGGTTAAGGTAAGGAAGCGGAAAAGCAAAGACAGGGATGCAAAATCCGATCTACTTTTGAAACATCAGAATACAATGTTTGCAACATACGCCTAAAGGTAGATGAAACAAATAAAATATCCATCTGAAACACACTGTCTGCAACACTATATACTTTTGAAACATCTCGATGAAACACTTGCAACATTAGTACGAAACAACTGAAACACTTGAAACATGCTAATTAAACACTCGCAAAAAACACCATGCAACATCCAGATCAAAACACTTGCAACATGTCTAGAGAAAAAAATTACTTGTTGCAATATCAAACTAAAGCTACTACAACAGCAAACAAAAAAGCAAATGCATGGTACAACATAAAAAACTAATGCAATATCTCATACAGTAGTACTGCAACATCTCATGCGGTAGTACTGCAACATGGTAAAAATAAATATGAAACATAGAAAAGATGAAAACAACTCAATAATCACCTTTTAGTGTTGCAATATTTGTAAAAGATAATTTCAATAATTGAAAATCCCCTACTGCAGCAATCTCAACAACAATACTCTCTTTCTGCAACACATGCTTCACACCTATTGCAACATTTGAAATCATCTTTTGCAACATCCCCAAAAATCTATTACAACACAGAGAAACAGCAACATACAAAACACCAAGGGGATGGGTTCGAGGTGTAGGAAGCTCTAGCCCCGGCCCATCACCTTCGAGCTCGCCGGAGGAAGAAGAAAATAGGATCTCAGCCCATTGTTGTGTCCCTCAGATCCAGGGAAGGAGGAGGAGGCTCAGATCCAGTGGATGAAAGGTAGGAGAAGGAGAAGGAAGGCTCAGATCCAGTGGAGGAGGAGGAGGGCTCAGATCCAGAAAGGATCCACCTACCTCGCTGGAAGCCATCGCCGTCGTGCTTCTCTCCGTTGCCATGGAGACCACCAGAGCGAGGGGAGGGAGGCAGAGGAGGGAGGCGCCGCTTGCTGGAAAGTCTCCGCAATCGCTCTCTCGGTGGCATGGAGGTCGCAGGAGTAGGTAGGGAGGGAGGGAGAGAGGGAGCATCGGCAGGTGGGCGAGGCGACATTGACTGTGCGACGCCCGTCCTGGTTACGGGAGTGAACGAGGTGAGAAACGACTGCAGGAGTGAACGACGAGAGGATAAGGATGCGTGCGGCAGAGGTGGATTAGTTGGGCGTGGCTTTTGGATGCATGCGGCAAGAGCGGATCCGTTCGCGGCTTCAGTGCGTCCGTTCGCGTCCGGACGGCCGTTACCTACCATTACCGATTGTTTTAACTTTGTGATTAGGATTGCAGTCGTTCCGAGATTTTTTTTTGGATAGTTCTGAGTCTGTTTAGCAGACAAGCAGAAATACAAAGACCCGCAACTGCAATCGGTCGAGATGGAGACAAACTTCAATACCAGCAATTGCAAACTGCAATAGATGGAGACAAACTTCAGTACCCGCAACTGCAATAGGTGGAGATCTACCTGTCGGTTCTGCCGAGCCCCTTCACGGCTTTTCTATATTTTAATCTTTTTTTAATAGATATTTTAATATTAACCATCTTAGAAAATACTCCCCCATTTCAAATTGTAAGTCATTCCAAAAATTTTGGAGTGTTTTTCTAAGTTTGACCAAATTTATATTATAAAATAATAATTATTATGATACTAAGTATTATTAGATTCTTTCTTAATTATATTTTTATAATATACTCACTTTATGTTACAAATTTTAGTATTTTTCTCTATAATTTTGGTTGAACATGAAAATGCTTTGACTCTCTAAGATTCTTGGAATAACTTACAATTTGGAATAGAGGGAGTATTTTGCATAGTGTGACCAAATAATATAGCCGGGCAACATAAGGCTTTATACTATTTTTTTTATATCTTAACAAATGTAATATAATTGCACCATAACTGTAAATGTAAAAACTTAAAACTATAAACATGTAGATTGATTTGAAAGCTATAAATTTGGTATAAAATGTGTCTTAATTTGACAACATCCAAAAATATATCAATTTTCTAACATGGCAAGCCGAAGTATGTGATTATTATGATATTGAACTTTTATATAATTTTTTAGTACTTTAACGTTGTCAAATAAAAAAATTAAAACTAAAAAGTTGTAGAACTTATCAAGATCTACAATTCACGTATAAAAATCATCTTGTGCTGACATCGTTCAAAGAGTTATAATTTTTTTTTAAAAGTTTGGTATTATCACGCCACTCCTAGTGGCACGACAAGCTTTTCTACGTCGAAAATGTCATCGAACGCAACTATGTTATTTAGTCGCGCGTAGCGTAATTAACGCAACTAAAAGAGCTAATCTGATGTAATATTTTTTCAGAGGGTTAATGTTAAAATATTTATTAAAAATGGTTAAAGTATGATAAATCTCCCGTCCTTCATAAAAATTGGTCGACGATCCATTGGATAGTTGACCGGATCCATAAAATCAAGCCAAGGGCTCATAGGTGCTGGTGCTGCTAGCCTTGGAGAGTTAGGCCTTTTAGTTGCGTTAGAGATATCCGACACATAACGTCAAGGCCAAGGGCTCATAGGTGGGAGCCTTCGAAATTTAAAATGGACTGATAGGATCGACATGATTTGGACTTAGACCTTGTTTACTTGTGAATTTTTTTTATTTTATTACTATAGCACTTTTCTTTGTATTTGACAAATATTATTCAATAATGTACTAACTAAGCTCAAAAGATTCGTCTTGCAATTTACAGGTAAACTATATAATTAATTATTTTTTCATCTACATTTAGTGCTTCACGTATGTGCCGCAAAATTCAATGTGACAGGAAATCTTGAAAACTTTTTGGATCCAAAAAGTTTTCAAGATTCCCCGTCACATCGAATCTTGCGGCACATGCATGAAGCATTAAATATTATTTTTCCAAGGCCGTTTCAAATGATTTTTGAAATCTATTTTTGAATTTTGACAAAGGCGACTCGTCTGAAAAATACAAATGCTCCAGCATAAATGCACACAAATGTTGCTAAACTTTAGGGTATATTTTAATTTAATAAAAAATATTAGCTTTCTATGTTTCATGAGCACATCTCTATCTATCTACAACTAAAAAATTCCTACGGTCAACATCTACCCGGCAGGACGATAGGCCGTGCGACCCGTGTCTATCTGGCAGGACGAGTACGCTATGCGATCCTACCTATCCCTCTCATTTCCCTTCCAAAAAAATATCCAAAAATATCCTCAATCAGCACCACATGCAAAGGGAAATCAACGCCATGATTAGTGCCCGCCACGATCAGCGCCATCATCCCTCCGCAGTCCGCACAGCGTCCTCATCAGATCATGGAGATCATGGCACCCAAAAAACTCACGCCCGGCCCGCACTGTAGTCGATAACCACCATAGCGCTCCCTCCCTGCTTGAACACAGCAACCGCGCGGCATAGCGCTCCCTCCAATCAGGAACCATAGCGCTCCCTCCCTGCTTGAACACAGCAACCGCACGGCGATCCGGCGGCCGGCGCTGCCTTGTTCGACGTCGCTGTCGTCCTCGAGCCAGCCTCCACGACCACCATGCAGAATTGGGAAGCCGCTACGGCGTCCGTGGTCTAGGCCGCTAACCATCCGCGGCCACGAAACCCTACTGATCCGTCGCAGTCGTCCTCGATCTGCCCTTGGCCACGACCACCACGCGGAAGCGAGGATGCCGCTCCGACGTCCCTGCTCTACGGCACGCGTTCTGCATCTTGCTGTTTAAATCCGTGTGGACGGGATCACCATCTTTCCTGGAAGGGAGAGTGTATCAGATCCATCCACGAGAGACCAGGTACGTTAGTTTTCTTTGGTATGTTGCTTGGTTTTCTTGGCCGTCCCTGTCAAATAAACAAGAGGGCGAAAATCAAGTCTTGACAACTAATCAAGTATTATATTCCGAGTGAAAATTGTTATGCAATAGATATTTTTGTACATGCGAAAATGGAAGATGGATTAGAATATAACATATCTTAAATGATTTCACCCCTCCCCTGTAAAGTCACTGTCCAGCGAAAATGCAGCTCCACTGACAGGATACATGAAAAATGCAAAGTTAATCGTGGTTTCACTAAAACAAAAGGGAATGACACTCGATAATTTTTCATTGATCTTACAAGGCTATGTATAGTTGTAGAATTTCTTTTTATCCCCTGCTATTTAAAATGCTAAGATATAGAAGTCACCAAATGTCTTGTAGTACGTTTCTATTTGCTGTATTTTTCATTGATGTTACAAGGCTATGTATAGTTGTAGAATTTCTTTTTTCCCCGGCTATTTAGAATGCTGAAATATAGAAGTCACCAATCCTAAATTCCTGTGCTGAAATAAAGAGCATTCTCAATAACTTATACACTGACAATATAGGAAAACAGATACTTCAAGCATTTCAGATAATTAACATAATGTCCATAGTTGAGATAATGAAAATACAGAAGTTGAATCAAACCATCATGGAAAAGTTGCATGAAAGTAGATACACATTGACAAAAGCTGGCTCTTCCAAGAAGACAGTTGCAGTCCTAGAGTGCTTACAAGGTCTGGTTTAGCAAAGATAGCATTGGTGCCATTGATGCTAAATGCCAAATGAAACAAGATCGGGCTGGTACCAATTTTGTGAGCCTACTTGCCGACCGGAGTTGAGGAAGTCGCTGCTATCAAGGAGCAGCAGGAAGCTGCGCGATCCTCCACTGAGTCGAGGACGGCATTCGATGGCGGCGATGTACTGTACAACTGGCTGGATTCGACTCCCTCTTTCACATCACTCACGCCTATCCCGTGCCAAGGCTCTCACGCCGAGCTTCGTCCGCTCCGCGCTGACGGGAGAAGGTCACTGAGCTCCATCCACGCCACGCCAATTCCACGAGGCCACGCCGCACGAAAAAGGCCGCGGAAAGAACGCCGAAGCCACCACGGGGGCTGCCGGCGCTGCAGGTCACACGCCCCGCGCGAGGCCGACAGAACAAGGCTTCTTGCTTGCTGCTCCGGCAAGATGGACGGAGGAGACAAGCTTCTGTCTTGCTGCTCCGGCGTGCTCCGGCGAGCAGGACACAGGAAAAGAGATGAGTCTGCATCTATGGATTGGTTACGAAAGAGCTGACCGGAGGGGATGAAGATAAGGGGCGTTTCATTTTTATTTTTATTTTATTATTTATTTCGTGTTTAGTTTGGGGTGTTAAAATTTAAAAAATACTATAGTATTTTCATTTTATTTGATAATTAGTGTCCATATATAAGCTGTAGCGATTAGCGCAGCCCACATGCCTTTTCGTATTTACATGAATTTGTGTGTATTTCATAGATATACGATGACAGAAATAATTGTTTGCCCTAATTGTCTTTCAGGAATCATCAGCAACAAGCTTCCTCGAAGCTAAGTGTGACAAAGATCGACTCAATAACAAGTGGTTGTATTCCATACCACACCAATCTTCCATGGACCAGTTGGATAATAATGGTGGTCGTAGTCCATTCAAAAAGTTAACAAACACTATAAGTGGAGGTAACCGTTCATGGAACATAAATGCTTCATGATGAATAAAAAATTGCATTAATTATTCGTGTACATACTGGAATAGGTGATACATCCAATGCACAAGCAAAAGTTGACGAAGCTAGGCAACGTAAAAGGGAGAGGGAAAAAGCACGATGGGCTGCAATGACTCCAGAAGAGAGGGATGAAAAAAATAAAAAACGTCGTCAAGCATATCACCTTAAAAAAGCAAAAACTACATTCGCCGGTGGATCGAGAGGTGACACCATGGTCAATCTACAACCAAGCTATTATTTATATTGATATCTGTATGTGTTGTATAATGAATAATATTTTAGCAGACAAGGTTGAGTCAGACAAAGAAAACATGGCAGACGAAGAAAATAGTGATTGGCTGCATAGAAATGATTCATCTCGACCAATGCAATGGAATAAACACGCCCTAGGTATTATTTTCCATTTTATGATGGTAGTTAATTATTATATTGTTGCATGAAACATGTTTTGCAAATTAATTAAGAATAGTAATGCGTCCAACTATACTTTTATGCTTGATACACGTTATTATTTGATGCTCATCAGATAATAACAATGGAATTGACTTGACTACTTCACCACATGATGCTAATCTAGGTACATTTTTATTTTGCAAATTAATTAATAATGATGTGTACGAGTATACTTGAATAATGATACATGTTTATGTGTATGTAATTATTCAGGTGGAAGTGCAAACACCAGCGACACAGTTGACCTAACTACTCCACTTAATCTAAATACAGGTGCGTTTTTATGAAAAAAAAATAGAAACAAATAATACATAATGTTGTCTTTCGGTTTTGGGTCTATGTCATTTTATAATTAAGTTCAATTTATCAGGACGAATGCAACCTCTTCATGCATCTGATTCTGTCACCTCCAAAGACCAACTTAGGAAGAGAGAGTTGAAAAACGAGTACTCAAGGAAATGGTATGCAAAACTAACACCTGAGGAGAAGACGACTAGGCTACAACGACAACGGGAGAAGTCTATGACACCCGCACGAAAGGAGTCACTGAGAAACTCCCAGAGACGACATAGAGAGGTGCAAAAGCACACCCTACACCCAGACTCTATCGCCATGGAGAACCCGTTATTTTCTCCTGAGCTTGTGTGGCCCACTGCGGATGCATTTGGAGCTCATGGAACTACGACAAAATCCAGTGATTGGGTTATCCCAGAGTCCAATGCAACACCTCTTTATATTCCTCCACCTCATGAGGAGGTCGATGATGAAGGATGTGATGAGTTACCGCCTGGCCATAACACACATAGATCACATGTTACATCTAAGAAAAGACATGCATTGTTGACCCATCGTAACATGATGTTTGAGCGCCGCATTGGTTCGAACACAAGGACATCTAATGAAGGTGGTGACTACATGGCTAAAGACCAAGTGGATGTTTACAGGACCTTACCTCAATCAGGCGTGACCAACTGAAAAGTCCTAATATGGCTAGAGGGGGGGGTGAATAGCCTATTTAAAAAATTCTACAAACTCACTAGAGCAAAAGGTTAGTAAATAACAAAGCGAAGCTTTTTGCTCTAGCTCTAAAGGGGTGTTTGCAAGCCACCTACCCAACAATTCTAGTTGCTAAGATCTCTATGCACACAAGAACTAAGACTTTACAAGATACACTAGAGAACTAAGCTACACAAGTCAAAGTAAGCAACTAAACTAATTACACTAGTTTGCGGTAAGTAAAGATAAGATGAGATATTTATACCGCCGTGTAGGGGATGAACCAATCACCAATATAAACAATCAAGCACCGGGAGAATGCCAATCAAACACAATTGAGACACCGATTTTTCTCCCGAGGTTCACGTGCTTGCCGGCACGCTACGTCCCCGTTGTGTCGACCAACACTTGGTGGTTCGGTGGCTAAGAGGTGTAGCACGAACCTCGTCCTCACTAGGACACCACAAGAACCTACCCACAAGTGAGGTAGCTCAATGACACGAGCAATCCACTAATGTTGCCTTTGGCTCTCCGCCGAGGTAGGCACAAACCTCTCACAATCACCGGGAGATGGCCACGAACAATCACCAACTCGTGCCAATCCTCCTCCGCTGCTCCAAGCCGTCTAGGTGGCGGCAACCACCAAGAGTAACAAGAAAACCGCAGCCAAATCGATCCCCAAGTGCCACTAGATGCAATCACTCAAGCAAATGCACTTGGAATCACTCCCAATCTCACAAAGATGTTTAATCTATGAAGGAGATGAGTGGGAGGTGTTTGCTTAGGCTCACAAGGATGTCAAGTATGTTAGAATGCCAAGGGTCTAAGCCCCAAGCCGGCCAAACACGTATTTATAGCCCCTCAAACAAATAGAGCCGTTGGCTCTTTCACTGGGCAAAAACTCGGGGTCACCGGACGCTCTTAAAGGGGCACCGGACGCTCAACACCAGCGTCCGGTGCTCCAACAACAGCCACGTGTCAGAGCCTAACGGTAACCTGCAGAGCACCGGACGCTGAGCAAGTTAGCACCGGACAGTCCGGTGCTCACCAGACTCGTGCGCAGAGAGTTTGTCAAACTCGCGATCTCACCGGACGCTAGGCACCGGACGGTCCGGTGCTCACCGGACTCGTGCGCAGAGAGGGTTGCAAAAACCCCTCACACCGGACGCGCACCACCGGACGCTCAAGCCAGCGTCCGGTGCCTATCGTCCGGTGCCTTACCCTAGCTGGGCCAGGCACTGTCTGCACACCGGACGCTCAGACACAGCGTCCGGTGCCTCTAAGCCAGCGTCCGGTGAGTGTTTTCTCAGCGAGAAACACTCCCGCAACTTCACTAAATTTCCCTCCGGCGCAATAGAAAATATGCACTTCATTTTCTCGAAAAGCGCCGAATCCCGCCGAGCAAGCTCGGCGGGAGGGAGAGAGGAACCCATCCTCTCTCTACCCTTCAAACTCCACCTCCTTCTCAAAGTGTGCCAACACCACAACGTGTAAACCAACAAGTGCACGTGTGTTAGCAATTTCACAATCATTTTCTTCGAAGGAGTTAAGTTAGCTCACTAGGTTCTAAATGCATGCACATGAACAATAACACCTAGTGGCACTTGATAACCGCTTAGCCAAAGAATTCCCCTCTTTATAGTATGACTATCTATCCTAAATGTGATCACACCCTCTATGGTGTCTTGATCACCAAAAACAAAACCCTAAGCAATACCTTTGCCTTGATCTCCATAGGATTTTGTTTTTCTCTTTCTTCTTTTCCAAGTTGAGCACTTGATCATCTTGTGGTCATCACCATCATCACCATGATCATCACTTGCTCCATCACTTGGCATGTACCAACCTCATTAAGTCTACACACACTTAGTATAGAGGTTAGTACTAGGGTTTCATCAATTATCCAAAACCAAACTAGGGCTTTCACCAACAATGGTAAATATTGATGTCTCATTATCCCATTAAGGTGATCAATATACCATATTACATCTGACTGGTCCTTGGTTATTCTGTGATTACATAAAATACAGGACCCAACATTCAGGCTACATCGTCCACACTGATGACACCATTGTTTGATGAATGTGAATGCATGTCTAAAGATAGGGTAGATGTTAATGCGCCCTTGCCTCAATCAGCCGTGACCAACGATGGTAAGTATTGATGCCTTATTAGCCCATTCGGTGACCTAATTATATATCATGTTATACATAACTTAACCATGGTACAGAAGGGACAAGACCTAACCCTCAGCATGCATCTGATGCACCGACGACACCACTATTTGATGATAGTGGTAATTTACACTATTTTGTAACATTCTATAAACTATTTGAACTCCTTTGATTACTTTTACCCATAGTTCTCTGACTCACATATCTTTGATGGCTATAGACGATGAGGGAGATATATTTGAAGAGGATGAGGGATACCTGTTTGCTGGGCAAGGTATTTGTATGAAAAACCAAATAAATCAAATCTTCCACTACTTTATCTAAACTATTACGACTCAAATGTTATTTTAGAAGAGGAAGACGATGATAATGTCCAAGACAATGACCCTGAGGAAGACACGACTTATGTCCCTGAAGTACCTGACCAATATGATGAGGTGTATAGTAACATGCCTACAGATACCCATATGTTAAAACCTGTTGCAAATTGCAAGCACTGTGATGCAAAAAGATTTGAGCATGGACCACGTGGGTTCTGTTGTCGCGATGGAAAGGTCGAGCTCAATGAACTGAACGTACCTAATGAGCTTATGAGGCTTTGGTCAAGTAATGACACAGATGCTAGGCACTTTCGTAACAACATTAGGTTTTTCAATGGCCATTTCTCTTTCACTTCTCTATATTGTCGCCTCGATAGTGCTACTGCAAGCTGGAAAAATAGTGGCATATACACCTTTCGTGCACATGGCCAGATCTATCACAACGTGAGATCATTTGGTAGAGAAGAGGGTAAGGAGCCAAGACATCTTGAGCTTTACTTCTACGATGATGATCCAAGCCTTGAGCACCGCTATCGACGATGTCGTGAAGAGAAGTTGCAAAAAGACAAGGAAGTCATTGAGAGGCTTGTGGCTATCCTTCTTGACAACCCATACTCACAAAATCTTAGGAGTGTGGGCCAGGCTGACAACCTCGAGGACTATCATATCACACTAAACCTTGACCAGAGGCTAGACCAGAGAACATATAATGTACCGTTAACTTCAGAGGTGGCTGCTGTTTGGATCGAGGGAAGTGAACTCCTTGGTCAATTCCAGAATAGTGTTGTCCTACATGGGAAAGATAGAAGCAGACATGGCATCCGCTCATATCATGGATGTTATGATGCTCTTTCATACCCTCTATTCTTTCCTAAGGGTGAGCTTGGGTGGCACATGGATATTCCAAAGAAAGGAGTTAGTATGGAAGAAGTCATCGAGTATCGTGCCCTACAAAAGGCTCGTAGTGGGTCAGAAGAAGAAACAGGTTTGTTATTCTTCTAATTTAAATACTTCAATACATATACCTTAGTAGTTATTCTACAAACAACTCTAATTCAAGGCTATTTTTTGTAGACTCCCCTGGTAGACTATGTGTGTCTGTGCGTGACTACTACTGCTACAAGTTTCAGATGCGTCCAGGAATATTTAACCCCATATTGTATGGCAAGCGTCTATTTCAACAGTTTGCTGTCGACACGTACATTAAGATTGAGAGTTCTCGATTGGATTATATACGCAACCATCAAGATGATATTAGGGCCGACCTTTACCAAGGATTGGTTGATAGCCTACATGCCGGTGAAGGTAGAACAGAAGTTGTTGGAAAGCGAACTGTGATGCCTTCATCATTTATTGGAGGCCCACGTGACATGAGGCGTCGGTACATGGATGCTATGGCTCTGGTACGGAGGTTTGGTAAACCAGACATCTTTTTGACTATGACATGTAACCCAAACTGGGATGAGATCAAGCGTGAACTCTACCCAGGCCAAACACCACAGGGTCGTCCTGATCTCGTTGTTCGAGTCTTTAGAGCAAAACTACAAGAGCTAAAGGATAGACTACTAAAAAAGGATAACATGTTTATGTTGTTGAGTTCCAGAAGAGGGGGTTGCCACATGCACATTTTTTGTTAATCATGGATAGGAAGTACAAGATTACGTGCCCAGAGCAATATGATCGCCTTATCTCGGCTGAGCTCCCAAAGAAGAAGAAGTACAAAGTCTTGTACAAGATGGTTACCAAACATATGATGCATGGCCCTTGCGGAGTGCTCAATCGTGATTGTCCATGCACAAAGGGTCGTGATTCTTGCAAGAATCGTTACCCTAGACCTTTCTGCAATGTCACAATACAAGGCAAGGATTCATATCCAGTTTATAGACGACGTGAAGATGGCCGAAAAGAGAAAGTTCGTGGACATGAGCTTGACAATAGATGGGTCGTACCTTACAACCCATATCTCCTCCGTCTATTCAACTGTCACATCAATGTTGAGGCATGCGGAAGTATCAAGGCAGTTAAGTATCTATTTAAGTACATTTACAAGGGTCATGACAGGGCTTCTGTGGCTGTGAGAGAGGCTGACAAGGAGGATAGTGAAGGGAACATTGATGAGATCAAGCAGTACAGAGATGCTAGATGGGTAACCCCTCCAGAAGCCTTGTGGAGGATATATGGGTTTGATTTGAGTGATAGGTACCCTTCTGTTTTGTCCTTACAACTACATCTTCCAGACATGCACATGGTGTCATTTCACCGCCGCCAAGGGATTCAACGAGTGCTTGATCGTCCAGGTGCCGACAAGTCAATGCTTACAGCATACTTCGAGAAGAATAGGACAGATGAAACAGCTCGAGGTATATTGTATCGAGACTTTCCTGAGTTCTATACATGGCAAGCACAAGGCAAAATTTGGCAAAATAGGATACGTCGTGATACATTACGACAGATTGGAAGAATCGTGTCTGCCAATCCAGCTGAGGGGGAACGTTATTATCTTAGGGTTCTCCTGAACCAAGTGGCAGGTGCAACCTCCTTTGAGTGTCTAAGGACCGTGGATGGCAAAATCCTACCGACCTTCCGTGAAGCTACAGAAAGAAGGGGCCTAATCGAAGAGGATAACACGCTGAGCGAGAGTCTCACTGAGGCAACCGATTGGATGATGCCTTATGCGCTGCGAAGGCTCTTTGCAACAATATTGGTATTTTGTGAGCCCAGTGATGTGTTTGGACTGTGGGAGAAACACAAGGAGGCAATGTCAGAGGACTACAAGCGCAATAATCAATCCACCTTCATGGTGGAGCAGTTGGTCCTCATAGATATTCGAAAATTACTACAATCAATGCAGAAGGATATAAAGATGTACCCACTTCCTGATATTGATGACACATATGACACCTCTCATGATATTCCTAGAGAGATTTTTGAGGAGGCTAGCATTGAGGCTAACGAGGATGACGTGGCTCTTTCAAACACACTTAATGTGGAGCAACGAGCTGCGTACGATGAGATTATGTCAACAGTTGATACCAAACATGGGGGTCTCTTCTTTGTGGATGGTCCCGGCGGGACCAGAAAGACTTATTTGTACAAAGCCCTTCTCGCTACTATACGCAGTCAGAAAAAGATTGCTGTGGCAACAACTTCATCTGGTGTTGCGGCCTCAATAATGCCTGGTGGCAGAACTGCACACTCACGCTTCAAGATTCCCCTCACCATCGATAATGGGGCTTTTTGCAGCTTCACGAAACAAAGTGGTACCGCCAAGCTACTTCGGACCGCATCCCTTATTATTTGGGATGAGGTGACAATGATGAAGAGGCAAGGTGTCGAGGCGCTAGACAATAGCCTTCGTGATATCATGGACTGTCCTAACCTACCATTTGGGGGGAAGACTATGGTGTTTGGTGGAGATTTTAGGCAGGTTCTCCCAGTTGTTCGAAGAGGGTCGAGGGCTCAGGTAGTCGGTGCCTCACTGCGGATGTCGTACCTTTGGGATTTCATGCGACATCTAAAACTGGTGCACAACATGAGGGCAAAGAGCGACTCCTGGTTTGCAGAATACTTATTGCGTGTTGGTGGAGGTTCTGAGGAGGCGAATGGCAATGATGAAATCCATCTTCCTCATGATATATGCATACCACACACCGGGGAAGATAGTGATCTTGATACGCTAATTGATGTCATATTTCCTAACCTCAATGCAAATATGTCAAGCAAAGATTATATCACCTCTCGAGCGATATTATCTACACGGAATGAGTGGGTTGATATGATTAATATGAAGATGATAGATCGTTTCTACGGAGATGAGATGGTGTACCATAGCTTTGACTGTGCGGTGGATGATCCGCACAACTATTACCCTGAGGAATTCCTTAACACTTTGACACCCAATGGTCTTCCGCCACATATGTTAAAGCTGAAGATTGGTTGTCCGGTTATATTGCTTAGGAACATTGACCCTGCTAACGGACTTTGTAATGGTACCAGACTTATTATACGGGGGTTCCAAAAGAATACCATAGATACAGAAATTGTGTTGGGGCAGCATGCTGGAAACCGAGTTTTTCTACCTCGCATACCCTTATGCCCATCAGATGATGAGATGTTCCCTTTCCAATTCAAGCGAAAGCAATTTCCTATTAGGCTGAGCTTTGCAATGACTATTAACAAGGCACAAGGGCAGACTATCCCTAACGTCGGGGTGTACTTGCCGGAACCAGTATTCTCGCATGGCCAATTGTATGTAGCACTATCAAGGGCCACAACAAGATCAAACATTAAGATCTTGACCGTGTCGGCTAATGAGAAGGACATGAACAAGAAGAAAGAAAAAGGGGAGGGGAAGATGGAGAAGAAACCGACAAAGGATATACTCACAAAGAATATCGTATATAAAGAGGTTTTAACTCCATGAAAGAGGTAATATCTCACATGTCGATACACATTTTTTAGATAGTCAACAATACTTTTACTTTAAAAATAACAAACAACTTTTATGCAGGATACTTCTAACTACAGCTTCAATCATCTGTATGCTTTACTTGCAAGAAGTCAAATGTCTCATCTTCGACATGAAAAACTTTTGGCTGATTGGTGACCGGCTGCAGCTTGGTGTCGTCTGTGCAAAGCACGTTCTTCTGGTCAAACTATCCAGAGACTAAATTCTTAATTGTACAATAAATATTTATTCCTTGACATTGATTATGTGATCAGGAGGACATAATTTATGCCTAAGTAGAACTATTTTATTCCATAGTTTTCTTGTGACATGAAATTTCGATGTGACACTATTTTACATTAGCTTTGCACAATGAACCATGTAATTTTATTTTTTTCTTACTTCCATCGAAACATTATCTATATAGTAGAGTTTCTGAGCTTGTGACGCCATGCTCTTCTAGGTCATGTTAATTTCAAGAACTCTGTTTTTTGATTAAATATCACTTTAACGTCGGTTCTTAAATTTATAGTATTATCATTTTATCGTGCGATTCATATATTTTTAATATAAAAAATTTAGCTATCCCGTAGCAACGCACGTGCATAAACCTAGTAAATATAAAATTAAAACAAATTCTCCTATTTTGAGAGCTTTAAAATTTTACGGTGTTACATACTCATAGCAACAATTTATATGGATGGAGCATGAAGGTTCCACTGAGCTCCTTCATAGGTAGAGATCAAAGTTTAAAATAGCGGGCTATTGAAAACAGCGGCAGCTATAACAGTGCTATAGCGGCGCTATAACAGATAGCGTTTTTTTATAAAAAATACATGAAAAACAGGAGTAATTGATGAAAAAGACATGGTAAATATGAATTTTGATAAATAAAAATATGTTTTCATAAATCTAGGTAACATTACAAAATACCAATATGATATTACAACATGGTTCATGAAAGCTTTATTGTCCAAAATACCAAATTACTTGCAAATGATAAACGATAATATAGTCTAAGATAGAGTTTTGAGAGACAAACTGAGAAGATTTATTATAGCGGCGCTATAGCGGTGAAATTTATTGTAACAAATGCAACTTAGCGGCGCTATAGCGCGTAATAGTGGTGAAAGTTGTGATAGCTTAAAAAATACAAATAGCTTAGTGGCAAGCTTGTGATAGCTGAAAAAATACAAATAGCTTAGTGGCAAGCCTGTTCAGCAGCTATAGCGCCGCTATATCCGCTATTTTTTTCTTTGGTAGAGATGCAAAATATGTATGATAGGTCGACACACTCGTCATATACTCCTCGCGTTCTAATTTATAATATGTCTAGGTACGTAGCAAATGCTACTCCTTCCATCAAAAAATAGATGTCATTCTCATTTATCGAGAAGTTAATTTTTTTTAACTTTGACCAAATATATATATATATATATAATTATTAATACATAATTAATATCATTAGGATCATTGAATATATTTTTATAATAAGTTTATTTGGAGATTTAAATATTGCACGCATTTTTTACAAACTTAGTCAAAGTTTAAAAAGTTTGACTTGCACACATCTCATAATAGTTTCTATTTTGGGAGAGAGGAAGTATGTACTTGTTTGTTTCCCTTGGTAAAACTTTAATCCTGCGCTTTTAGCCATTTTTTTGCCATGGGGATATAGACTGGTGGGCTAAAAGTGGGCAAATGAGATGGACTAAAGTTTTTCCCATTTGCACCTCAAGGGGTGCAAAATTAGGCTAAAATTCCTTAGGGGGGAGTGAGTCGGACGCTGAATACCCCCATATCTCTCTCCCCCATATTCGGTGGTGGTGTTGCTCTTTCCCCGCCAATCTGTGGCGCTAGCGCCATCACCACCCCCTCCCCTCCCCTCCCCTTCCTAGGTTGGCTTCTCATCTCCTCTTCACTAGTGTGTGGAAGCGTCCGCTTCGGGATACTCAGTTAGCGCTCCCTGCCCGTTGGGGATGGGTGCCGCCGACCTGTGGCCCCGCATGAAGGCGGGCTCTGGAGCCCCATGGCTAAGTACCTATCCTCACCCTCGCTCGGGAGCCAATGATGGGGAGCACGCGGCACAGTCGCCGCCGGCGCCCGCGACGGAACCTCTGTGTGCCTCCACCGCCACCATTGAGCCCTCCTCAGATTCTGTTGACAGCAGGCAGCAAGAGGGGCAAATTAGTCAGTGTAGGATAGACGACTAAAGTTTTACCATGGATCCAAACACCCCCACGGCTAGCAAAGGTTTAGCAGCAAAAGTTTAGGGGCTAAACCTTTGCCATGGCAAATAGAAACAAATAGGGTCTATGTATCTAGAAAATCTAAAGCAACCTACTCCTCCGTTCCAAATTATAAGTCATTTTGACTTTTTTTTACAACCATTTTACTATATATCTAGCCATATGTTACATTTCGATTTATAGTAAAATTGATGTGCCAAAAAGTCAAAGTGACATATAATTTAGAACAACAGGAATGTAATTTAAGACAGAATGTGTAATAGTTTTTTTTCTAATTTGTTAGTCATTTTTTTAATAAGCATGCTTGTTCAGAGCATGTCTATACTTAGAAGTGCATTGAGAAATGACATATTTTAGAAATGAAAATAGATAAAACCAAAAAAATTTGGCATGTTTTTCATATATTTCAACGCATGATATGTTTTAAATCAAATTGTTGTTTACACATATAGCATGTTTGGTCAATTCATGAGCAACAGCATTTTAGTCAGTCTTAATATCCTTACAGTGTACTACAACTTGATCACCAATTAACTAGATAATAAAGAAGGTATAGCAGCAACTATAAGTTCTGTATATACCAGTGCAGAGCCAGTATGATGCATTTTCTTTTTAAAAATACGACAGGAGAAACATGTCATAATATGAACACATTGTGTGCCTGTGTCTGATAAAACAACTTTTGTAGTCTATATACACAGTAGCATGTATTTCATATGTTAACAATATGTAGAAACTAAAGCTCAATGACATATGTTAAATTTTTGAAGTGACTGACTAAAATCTTGCATTACATCTTTTCTATAAGTGTTTAATTGCTGATAGTTTTCATGGTCTATAGTAGCCTAAAAATATCTAGATCGACCCATACTACTCATCGGGTCAAGTGGGCTTTACACTTTTGGTTTTTACTACATAAAAACTTTTATAAACAAACAAATACAACTATTATGTAGTTGTGTTTTGCAACTTGTTTTTGTATCCAACCTTCGTCTTTAGGATACTTATTACCAAGAAACTACTCCCCCTCTCCCTTTTTAGGGCTTCTTTGGAAGCAATGGCAGACCTAAGATTTTATCATAGGGTATGTCGTACAAAAAATCTTACGCAATTTGGTAAAGCCACTTCCAATTCGATAAAACCATGTGCATTAAATAACATGATAAGCCTTAAATTGAAAGATTAGCTAAAAACTATAACAAATTATGATATAAAGAAAAGAAATACAAATAATTCAAAATAATAGCCGTAAAAGAGACTTAGAGCAAAATGGGATGAAAAGATAGCAAAAGAAAGAATGAAATATGTTATTTTATAGTTATAATATCTAGAGGGGATAAAAAAATAAAGACACATAAGGTGTCATGGGATACAACAGGAGGGGATAAAAAGAATAGAAAAACTAATCCATACTTAATTTTAAAAGTTATAAAAAAATAAAAAATTAAAATGTCATCGTACATAGCTATTGATAAGTGATAATAAAATGAAGCCGAAGTTATATTATTTTTATTTATTATTTTATTTCATGACATGTCTTATAGGGAACAACAACTTGGGGTGAATAAAACTAGAAAGTAAAGGATAAAACATATTATATTATATTAGTTATTAATATTGAGAGGGGGATAAAAGACTAGAAATTAAAAACAAATTCACAGGTGAGGTTTCACGAGACATAACAAGATGGAATATATAAAAACTAGAGAAAGAAATATATTATATATAGTTAATTTTGAAAGGGCAAAAAAACAAAGAATAAAGAAATGCAAAACAAAAAATGAAGACAAAAATTGCAGCCACAAAGGCTTGAACTTGCGACCTCTTGGTTAAAGACCAAAAAATATACCATTGGGCTAGCAAGACAAATCAATAACATATGTTGCAAATTTATATATGTATATTATAATACACTATTAATTAAGACCTTGTTCAGTTCGCGAAAAATTGTGACTTTGGCTACCGTAGCACATTTGTTTGTTTTGTGACAATTATTATCCCAATTACGGAGTAGCTAGGCTCAAAAGATTCGTCTCGCAAATTACAGACAAACTATGCAATTAGTTTTTATTTTCGTCTATATTTAATGTTTCATGCATGTATATAAAGATTCGATGTGATGAGGAATCTTGAAATTTTTTTAGAACTAAACAAGGCCTAAGTAGAAGGCTGACCCATAGGGTATGACGTCGCCCACTTGGCATACCCTATGGGTCCGCCCCTGTTTAGAAGGAAAGGGGAGCAAAACCCAGGAATAAAACACCCCTATGAAAGCTCTAATTTGGTTTTGGCTAATTGATGAAACCTAGAATAGTATCCTTGTCATTAAGTGATGTAAATGAGATAGGGTGATACACACCAAGTGGTGGAGCTAGATGATGGTCATGGTGATGGAGGTGACCAAAAGATAGTGATCAAGTGCTCCAACTTAGAAAAGAAGAAAGAAAAACAAAATGAGCTCAAAGCAAAGGTATAAAACATAAGGCCATTTTGTTTTGTCGGTCAAGACGCAATAGAGTGTGTGATCGAGTTTAGATAGATAACCTTACTATAAAGAGGGAAATCTTTAATTGTAATGATTATCTAGTGTCACTAAGTGTGAGTCTCATTTGCATATATATTATGCTTAGTGACATGGTGAGATGCATGAGAAAGCCTGGAAAGAGATAGCACTTGTTTTGGGCATGTTGTGAAGTCTAACTGAAATTTCTTGCTCATACTACTAATTATTCTAGTTAGAGGTGCTCTATTTGTTTGGCGTAATTATCTGAAAATTTAGTTGTTCCGAGCTAGAATTTCTAGTGCAGGAGTCCTCTTGCGCCAATGGTCAAAAGCACGTTCGCCTGGAAATTTTTTTTGCCCGAGCTAGAATTTCTAGTTCAGCATAGATCTATTTTGCCCCAACGGTCATGTGCGTGGGGTGAGGGAATTTAGGGGTGAAAAGACCCATTCTTCCTCACTTTTGCTCATTTTTCTTCACCACTTTCTTATTTGGAATCCTAAAGAAAGAAGAACAAGCTCTCTCAAGTCTCTCACTCCTAAGAATTATGTTCCATTCTAGTGAGGGATCAAGTTCTAGTGTTGATCTTGATGTTTTCAAGAGCATCTCCTCCCTCTTCTAGCTTTTTGATCATTTGAGAGAGGAAACCCTAGTGTGCATTTGTGATTGCATATTTGGTGGCACTAGCTGATGATTGTGATTGTTGATTTCTTGTTACTATTGGTGCTTGTCATCACCTAGAGGTTGGTGATTTGTTGATTGGTAAAGGGATTTGGTAATTATGTACGTCCTTAATCAAGGATTATATTTTTGAGGTGTTCGTGACCTTTTTCCTATGTAAGATCATAAAAGGTACTCTAGTGGATTGCTCATATCATTGAGTTACCTCACATGTGGATAGGTTCTTATGGCGCCCGATTGTTGGGCTAGGTGCATGATTCCTATTAGCTACCAAAACACTAAGTGTGTATGTGGACCCAACGGGGACTAGCGTATCGACAAGCATGTGAACGTCCAAAGAAAAATCTTGTGTACTTTGTGATTGGAATTTTCTTGGTGATTGTATTGATATATATTGTGATTGGTTCATCCCTCTTGCCACGACAGTATAAACATCCTACTCACTCTCTTTTATTTACATTGATATCTAGTTGTAGCAAGATCTTTAGTGTAATTAGTTTTGAGAGCTTGTTTGCTTGCTAGTTTAGTATCTCATTTAGTGAAGCTCTTTAGTGTAGCATGTTTGAGAGCTTTTAATGAGTAGTGACATAGTCTTGTTGTGTGCCTAGTCATTATAAAGAACTAGAATTACGATGTAGGTGGCTTGCAACACTTGTAGAGTTAGAGTAAAATTGCATTTCGCCATTTAGGTCACTAACCATTTGCTATAGCGAATTTGTATATAATTTTCATAGGCTATTCACCCCTTCTAGCCATTTAGGACCTTTTACCCCATTAAGAACTAGAATAATAATTAAAATAATATCCCCATAGATTACCTATCCAGGAAAAAATTTGGAATCCCGAAGGGATTGGAGTTTCCAAATTAGGCCTTAAGTGTCTCTATGGTATATGTGCTAGTCAAACTTTTTCAAGTTTACTAGGTTTGTAAAAGCATTGGCAATGTTTGTATCTCCAACTAAGTTTATTACGAAACTAGATTCATTGATCTATTTAATGATACTAATTATGTACCACAAATATTAATATTTTCTTGTATATTTAGATTACAACTGAGTATATTTGATTTCTTGGGAAGTGAGGACGACTGAAAGAGTACATGATTTATATGTTCATTAATAAAGGTGTCAATTGAGCAAAAAATATGGTATTCAATTAAAGAAGAGAGATAAAAAATAGTTACTTAGATAAACAAGTACAACAACAGACTAGTTCTCTAAGATATTAAACAAGCCAATAAAGCAGAGGGGAGAGAAACAGAAGTTTGTCGCTCAAAATACCAACTAGCTCAGCATGCAAATCAATGCTCCACTCTCAAATGTCTTCCATTCTCATCTCAAACTCTCTCCACACATGTTTGGTGCTTTAAATGTTTAAGGAATATAGACTAGTTATTGTATGCAGTGGCCTATAAACTTGTCTCTAGATTATTTGTCTTAGCTTATAGCCAAGGTTTATTAGTCTTGCTTTAAAAAACCATGTGTACACGAGAACCATGACACGAAAAGATGTGATAGATGCACGACGAAGAGAGAAGACATGTAATTGAATAAAAAATATTCTATTAGAATTATATACACTAGAACATAGTTTTTATGTGTAGTATCTGAATAAATTAATAGGTATAGAAAGTATTAGTATCCGGATTTTCTATGTGCCAGCTCTAATGTGGATTTCATGAATATTAAATAAGCGTAAACTCTAATACGTGATGGTCACGCACTCACAAGACTGCGCACCGCTCCGAGTAAATTCAATGAAACAACTGGTATTATATAGAAGGGGCCATAAACTTGAGAGTCTGACGAATTCGAAAAGTCGTTTGGTGTAGTTGAAACAATGGAGTTGGAACTTGTTTGGTCGAGTAACGAAAACTCAAACTCAAACTCAAAACTATCCCAATGGAATCTTTTTCTTCTTTTTCTCTCTCTCTAAATATACATTTCAAGCCTGCCTTTTGTCATGCATAAACTAATAACCACAAAAATGAAAGCTTCGATAAAAGCGGATACACCCAACATTGAAACTCATTGCCCAAGAGCACAGAAAAGACCGCTTCCATATCAAAAATAACAAAAACTAGCGCAAACATGTAATAGTGTATAGTGAAGGATCGGAGAAGCTTTCTAGTCATAAATCGGGTATAAAATCCATAGGGGTTTGGTTACAATTTTGAACCAGGGCTAAAAGGCCTAAAATCCAAAATAGGAATAAGGCTTTCTATTATTAGAAATGTCCAAAAAATATCATATTCGTGAAGAAACATAAATATATTATCATTAATGTGGAATAGGCTGAACATCATCTTCGCTTGAGTCATCTTAGGGTTTGCTTCCTCCCCTAGACTCTAGATTCATGGCAGATAGTGGGTGGGCAAGGCAGTGAGGTAGTGACGCATCACCGACTGTGGTGGTGGAGGCACAGTTTAGATGGAGAAGATGCAGGGGAGGTTCGTAGGTAACCGAAGACGAAGATAACACATTAGGTTATGGAACGAGACGGCATGTCGCTCGATGCGGCAATAGTGGGAGACGACGGCGATTGGGGTTATATATTCACGTAGGAGCGCGATCAGTTGTATAAAAACTACACCCTAAAATAGGCTGATATATGATATAATATCATAACTTGTTTAGATGGGGACAAGGATTGAAATACGAACAGGAGATATTATAGTCATCTGTTTTTCATACCTCACTCTCAATCCTAATCATTTGTTCCCTTGCTCTGTCTCAAAGTATCCAACCGGTGCCTCAATGGCAGATAGGGCTGGATATCAAGCTAGCTCGGCTCGTTATAGCTCGTTATATAAACGAGCTAGAAGGCTGGCTCGGCTCGGCTCGTTAGTGAGCTCGAGCAGCTCGTTTGGCTCGCGAGCCAAATCATAAAAACATAGTACAAATAGACTATAAATTTATAAAAGCAATTGAGCAACAAATACATCACATGCATACTTAAAATAAACTAAACAAAGTACTTGCTTTAACAATTCAACAAACAAACTAGAGTTTTGTCCATCCAGTCAACTATGATCATGACCATAACTACATGATAGTCATACTTAGGCATATAGCCGAGCCAATTTTAGTTGCTAACATGATAATTGACTGGCTCGTTATGGCTCGCGAGCAGCTCACGAGCTAGCTCGAGCTGGCTCGTTATAAAATGAGCTTGCTCATTATAAAACGAGTCGAGCTCGAGCCGAGCGAGTCGAGCGAGCTAGCGAGTTACGAGTTTTTTCTCCGGCCTTAATGACAGATACTCCTATTATATGGAATCATATACTAACTAGACTCAAAAGATTCGTCTCGTCAATTCCGATCAAACTTTGCAACTAATTTTTATTTTCGTCTATATTTAATACTTTATACATGCATCTAAAGATTTGATGTGACGGAGAATCTGAAAAATTTTGTAAAATTTTTTTGGAACTAAGGCCCAAGCTTGCACTCTCTTTTCCTTGTTTGAGGCGACAGTGCTGTCAGTCAGACCCTCCACTGACACGTGTCATTCACACTCACAAGTCACACAGGTCCACTGCCGGCTCCAGCAGCAGCAGCAGCCGCCGCCTGCAACGGAGCCTCCTCCGAATCCAACTGAACACTTACACACCCGGTCGGCGGTCGTCTCGCCCACATCGCCAGTTCGGCACACCCAAACCCCTGCCTGCACCTCGTGAACGAACCACGAATAATCCCCAACCCGACTCTCCGCTCCTTTTTCCCGCATTGCATTAATTAGTAGTAGTAAACGTTTAGCGGCGGCATCTTGGGTCGGATTCGGTTCCCGTCGATACCTCTCCCGTTGATTGCGCTCGCGCAGGTCGCCGGCCGGCGGGGGGGCGCTTGGGTCGGCGGTGATGGGGAAGGGGGCGAGGAGCGGGAGGCGCAGCCGTGCGTCAGGCGGCGGCGGGGGTGGACGCTGGAGCAAGCGCCCGCGGCGGGTCGCGGAGGAGGAACAGGAGGAAGAGGAAGTAGAGCCGGTGGAGGGGGAGGAGGAGGCGGAGGCGGAGGCGGAGGCGGAAGCGGTGGAGGGGGAGGACTATTGCTTCGTCTGCAAGGACGGCGGTGACCTCCGCGTCTGCGACTTCAGGTTCGCCCCCTTATCCCTGCTCCCGGGTCCGTTACTTCCATCGTCTCTCATCCAGCAGGCAGCCGCTAGGCGTGGAGAGGAGAAGTGTTGGTTGGTGCTTGCTGCGTTGAGAGTGGCGTGCGAACCAGAGTGAATATGGGGTAGGAGTACGGCCAAAACAGCATGCGTTAGGTTTTGGGAACCTACAAAATCGGGAGGATATCGCTTGTGTGTGACTGTGAGTGCGCTTTGACATTGATGGAGCTGGTTTAGTGATTACGTGGAATGCAGAGGATTTTACAGTAATCACATCAATTTCACAGGAAAAAAAAAACCTCAAACATGGAAAAATCCTGCATTCCAAACAGGGTAGTTTTTTGTGTTCTGGGAACTTTGACCAGCGACGATCATGTAGGTACCACTATAGGCCTGATGCCTGTATTGCCATTGATTCTTCATTCCTTGTGTTCATAGTTAGAGCTGCAGCTCTAGGTTGAAACTGAAAATTTTGTCAGTGCCAGCATTTGCTTTTTCATGGGCGTGTGTTGTCGTTTGCTCGTCATCCGAATATCCAATCACAATTTCCGTTACCGTGTTTTGCCTTATAAATAGCAAGCTTGGTGAGGTTGTCATGTAGCAAAATGTTGCTGGCCTAACATTGAACTGGACAATAGATATCGCCTTATCCCTTGGTGTCATGGCATTATCGATTATTCATCTCTAAGGAGTCAAATCACTTTGTTTCATTGCTGTAGTTCAAAACTATTTTTTTCCCAGGGGCTGTCACAAAGCTTACCATCCTGCTTGCGTGGAGAAAGATACCGACTTCCTCAATTCAGATGAAGAATTCATCTGTGGTAAGCATTTCATTGTTCTTTGTTTAATCTTTCTATGAACACCCATTATTGTTGTGAAAATGCATGTCACTGTGCTGGGAACATACTGTCCCATAGGCTTCAACATTGTCTGGTCTTTTTTTTTTCCACTTCTTACTCTGGGTATCATATACAAGTAACTGCAATATGCAGCTCAATATTAGGAAATCAGATTTTTGGGAAAGAGAAATCTTCAAATTTTTAGGCAGCCAACTAACTGGGTAAATGCATATATAAGTTAATTTCTTAATTGGGCACATGATCAAACCTAATGCTCATAACTGGGAAAGCTACCTCACTTGTAAGTTTGTCACTTGAATTGGTTCTGAGTTTTGTGGATTCAATTTTTGTATTTGTTATATTTTGCACTAGATTATGAATTATCGGAATTTTTGACTAAACTATAATTTGCAGAGTGGCATACTTGCTTTATTTGCAAAGGGCGTTCACGCTATTATTGCTTTTGCTGTCCATGGCACACCTTTTGTCAAGGTTGCGTGAAACAAGCTGAATTCGTCCCCGTCTTGAGGAAGACAAAGGGATTTTGCACCAACTGTTTAAGGATGGCAATCATGATTGAGAAGAATGTTGATGTTGACTCTGATGGGGTAACTACTTGCACACAATGTGTGTGCAAATTACTAGTTTCCCTACTGTCTCTCATACCATCAATTGTTCCTGTTTTACTATGTTTGTCTTCTCCCTTTGGTCATCTGTAACTAGCTGATAATAGTCTATACTGAATTTCAGCTTTAGAAACGTCCTACAATTGTTGTTTAACAGCCATCTTTCTTCAATATAGTCGTTTTCTGTTATTTGGTTCTGTATTGGTGCCTTGTGTGATTTGGTTATATATTGTTGCCTTGTGTATTCTTTTGGTGAAAATTAACCTAAACGTAATTTAATGTTTCCCTAAGCATTTACTGATTACTTTACCTCTGCTAATTAATCTACAGTTCTGCTTTAGCATATCTTATAAACTTATGTACTGCTAATAATTGTCGGCTTGTGGTATTTTGTTTGTCCACATCATCTCAAGAATCAAGATCACTTATTCCTTCTGAGACACTAGTAATTATTTGCTTGAGGTTGCAGCTGGTTCCTACCAGGTTCTGTAACATGTCTGTCTCCTACAGTGTAGTTGCTTGCATGATACTCCCTCCGTCCCAGTATAGGGGGCGTGGAAGAGTTTTTCACTTTGACCGTATTAGAAGGTGGGGCTGCTGGTTTGTGAGCAGTACTTATTGTATGCATGGAAATTGAAACGTCTGCACAGGAACCAAATCGTCTGTTACTTGACCAGCAGTCAATTCGCATGCATGCAGGCTTATACAACATGAGTTATTGGGCAAAAAAATGAAACGATGGTTAGACTTGATGGCCGGTTTACGCAAGTTAATACGATTTGCAGGTGATGGGCTGGCATCGTTGGTGTCTGAAACAAGCCAGGTCGCGCCATCTATACCGGAATGGAGGGAGTAGATAGTTATATTGTATAACGATTTTCTTTGGATAATTAACCTAGGGTAGATTAAGCCTTAAAGTTAATCTAGTTGAGTCAAGGCAGCCTGAGTCTCTTCCATTTGACTTCAGTTGAATCTATGTTTTCTCACTTCCCTTTTGTATTATGTTTTCTAGGAGAGGGTCGATTTCAGTGATAGGACGACTTATGAATTTTTATTCAAGGAGTATTGGGAGGAGATAGTTAAAGACAAGGAGGGCATGACTCTAGATAAGCTTGAAAAAGCATATGCTTCTCTGAAAAAAGGCCTAAACTGCAAACAAGATCTAGATTTAGAAAAGGTTCGTGATGAAGAGCGCAGTTCAGATGATGATTTTGTGGGCAATAGTGATGATGACGACGACAACAAACCATCTTCCATAACCAAGTTCAATGGAGCATCAAATACAATGAAATTCTTCCTGAGGGAAGATAAGTCAATGAAGAATGGCTATGTGGGCTGGGGTTCAAAAGAGCTCATTGAGTTCCTTTCCTCAATAGGCAAAGATACATTGAACTCCCTAGATCAACATGGTGCTGCTGAAGTTGTGAGGGCATACATTCAACAAAATGGTCTCTTTGCAAAAGATAATAAGAAAAAACTTGTCCTATGTGATGACAAGCTCAAGAATTTGTTTAGGAGGTCAAAAGTGAGGTACAACAGGATATTTAGCTTGTTAGGAAAGCATATTGCTGTGGATATGACATCAGAGGATGAAACTTTTGTGAACTCCGACAATAACAATGAAACATTTGTGAGAAAGAAGACTCGTATTGGGAACTACAGTTCCAATACTCCAGAAATAAACAAGAAATGTTTTGCTGCTCTTGTTCGTCATAACATTGATTTAATCTACTTGAAGAAATCTTTGGTTGTGGATCTACTAAAGGAGCCAGATACATTTGACAGCAAAGTTATTGGTTGTTTTGTGAAAGTAAAGATCGATCCCTACGATTATAGTTTCTACATGCATAAAACATTGCGCCAGCATAAAAAGCTGCACCAGCTTGGACTAGTAACAGGTAATGCTTAAATTTTACCACTCCAATTGTGAACTTACACTATTCTATGCTTAATTCACCTGCATCTTTGCTATTCCTCCAGCAGATGACTATAAATCTGCTTCTCGTGCATGCTTTTTCTATTCTGTTGTGAAGTCAGTCTTTCTGTGAGTTAAATAAGAAATTATGATGGATTCCATATATTAATCATCCATATGCTCTAGCTTTTAGCAACCAGATATTTGCTTGCTATCTGCTCATGAAAGATATGCAAACAGGCACAAGGAAATCCTCTGAAGAATACAAGATAAACAACGTATCGACAGATGTTATTTTATGTATTTCCAGCATACCTGATGTCAAAATTTCGAGTTTGTCAGATGACGAATTCGACGAGGTATGATTTACTCTGCCTTGGTGTGTTCCAGCAGCTATTGATGGCAGGCTGTGTTAGGGAACAGAGATTCATACCTACATGCTACATTTTCTTTTGGGAAAATATGTTTACTTTGAAAAAGTAATTATGTGTACTATGAAACTGCATTTGTTATTATTTCTCATTTAGAAACATAGTTTCTTCCCTGTATCACTTACATATTTTTTCCTTGCATGCATGATGTTGAGCAAAACATTCTATTGTTTATTATATTAGGAAGAATGTCAAGATCTTCGGCTGCTGGCCAAGAATGAATCCTTTAAAAGGCCTACTGTTGTAAGTTACCCTTGCTTCATATTTCCTTTAACAAAAATGCTGGTGGCCAAGTAGCAGATGATAATGCAATGCACTGAAATGTTTACTTTGTAAAATCTTCACATACTAGTTTGACTTGGAACTATTTCTTTGCCAATTAGTTGTTGGAAAGATAAATACGAACACAGCAGATTGTATAATATTTTGCATGGTTGTTGTTACCTAAACAAGTAAACATACTGGATTGCTTGAGCTGTTCCGGGTTTGGAGCTTAACTAATCTGGGGATTAATTTGACTAAAGAATAATCAAGTGCAAAGAGTAACTTATAACTATGGGTAGTTCAGGAGTCTAAGAATGTAAACATTGAGTATCTAGATGGGTTGGGTGACAAGCAATGCAAGTTCCCAAAATGTGGGAAAATTGCATTACATATAAGTAGATGGCATTAAGTACCATAACATAATATATTGACTTATTGAGTAATTGGTGTGGCATGGTAAATAATCAGACATATGCTTGTTTGTTCTAATTGAGTCTTTTTTTTTTTCTTACTTCTGAGCTAACGTTCTTCTAGTTGTCTTAACTTGCTGAATTTTACAGGGTGAGCTTGAGGAGAAAGCAAGAAGTTTACGCAGGGACATAATGAGTCACGTAAGTATGCTACAAGATAAGATCGACATTGTACCTTTTTTTGCATTTCGATTCGAGATAAACTTTTTTTGGTTAGTCAATAATTACTGTTTGTATCTCGGTTCTCATGACTTGGCTATCGCACTAAGATTTGTACTTTGGTTCTCAGACATGTTTTCTATAAATGTTCTCTTCTAATTTTACAAAATGATTTGTTTGTAAGATATTATAACTGAGTGATCATTTTTCCCTTTTAGTGGATCAGTAAAGAACTCCAGAGGCTAGAAAGATTAATTGACAGAGCAAGTGAGAAAGGTTGGCACAAGGAATATCCTTGCTATATGAGCTCTTTTAATCATGTACTGATGTTTCTTAATATGTAATCTATCTTGTTTTAATTTTTATGACTGTTGATTGTGACTCAAAAGTCACAAGTGAACTTTGTGCTGTGTACTGTTGTATCCTTAACTGGTTGCATTTTACGAAGTTTGAATACCTTGATAAGAAACAGCTCTTACGAAATCCATCTGAACAACAACGTCTACTTGAAGAGGTCCCACGAGTTATTCCAGAGATGGAAGATAGTCAAGATACCGAATTTCAAGTTACAGGACAAGACAAACCTATTCAAAAGAGTATTGTCGCTTTACAAGGTGACACTCCTAAGATATGAACATAAATTCTAGTAGCACTTGGATTTTCTTTGCATCATCAATGTCCTTTGTGGTATGTTTTCTTCTTTTGCCTCCTGTTATTTATTTTGAATATGAACACAGTAAAAGTTGGCCATAAAATTGGATACATTGAATTGTCACAAAGGAGCCGCTCTTTTTTTGCATTCTTTTGTTTATTTCATTGGCTTCTTTTTAGAAATTTCATTTTCTTGAATGGAAGGCAAACACCATTTATTATATTGCAGGCAGCAATGGAGAGAGCATTGTTTCTTTGAAAAGATGCTCAGAAGAAAATTACAAGGATTTGCTTTTATAGTTTGTGTTAAAAAATTTTCATGCAAAGTGAACATTGTGATGTTCTGTTTTTTTGTAGGTACCAATGGGACAGGGTCTCCTTTTTTGAAGAGCTGCACAGAAAAAAAATTCAAAGGTTTTGCACTATACTTGTATATTGAGCACTTGACTGTTTGAAATTTATATGAGGTTAATATTGTGTTTTATGTGTATATACTGATTGGAAGAGCGCTCTTTGCTTGAATATTTCTTCAAAAGAAAAATTTAAAGGTTATATAAAATGTGCTCAATTATTTTTGTTGGAAGAGGTAAGCACTCTAATTTTCTATAGGTACTGGTGGCGAGAGAAATCTTTCTTTGAAAAGTTTATTGGAAGAAAAATCTGGAGGTTTGCTTCTACAAGATACATTTTCTTCGATTCTTTGAAGTTCTGTGGCCCTTTTAAAAGCTTAATTTCGGGTGGCATAATCTGTCTATTTGCGATGTTAAGGAGATTCGAATTAGACGCTGTATTGAACTAGGGCCAATTTGGTTTATAACAAATTTAGCTACACGATACTTGCACAAGTTTAGTTTTCCACTTTTGTGCCTTGACAATCGCAACACATGAATATTTTCCTTATATTTGCATGTAGATTAGACCACGTAGTGAATTGCTGGAAAAGTCTAGCCTGCCAACGTGGAACATTTGCTGGTTTTAACCAATAACGTTTTAATGGTGTCTAATGGGCACCCTAATAATACAAGTTAAAGAAATTAACTTAGCAAGTATAATTTTCAAGAATTCCTGTGTTGCGGTTTCCTTTTATATATTTTTTTTCCTAAAGGCGACCAACACCCACACACCACACACACCACATTTTGCCCTCATCTGTTATCTCTTACGCTAAAGTGAAAAAACTGTTCCTATGCTTCCAAATCCACCAAGCCACTGACGCTTATGCTTTGCTTTTAGTAG
Organism: Sorghum bicolor; assembly: GCF_000003195.3. Classification (NCBI taxonomy): domain Eukaryota; kingdom Viridiplantae; phylum Streptophyta; class Magnoliopsida; order Poales; family Poaceae; genus Sorghum; species Sorghum bicolor. The sequence goes on from NC_012878.2 coordinate 49,939,875, forward strand.
GATTTATAAACTGGAGTAAGTGGATACCTGGCTAGTTTTCATTGCTGTTACTATTTTGATGCAGTTACTACGGCCTACACTGATGGTGGTACTGCTGTAATACACACTTCAAATCAGAGCACTAAAGGTTCTCTTATTACCTGTCTTTTCACTTAGTTTTCGAACAACTGATCTAGTAACCTTTCCTCTACCTGTATAGCTGCCATTGCATTTTCTCCTGTGCTACCAAAGTATTTACATCGCCAAGCTGCCACCGAAGCCAATAATGCTGGTGATATTTCACCTATTCAAAAGCTGGATGCTGAAGGTTCTCTTAAACTAGCCATGCATGTCTAATCGTGCAAATTTACACATCCACTCAGCATTGCATTTTGGACAAACCCCCTAATGCATGCTTTTCTTATGCACTGTTCATTTTGTGCGATGTAGGTGCTAAAGCTAGCACTGATGGTGATAAAACTGTAACAGACATTCCGCACGGGAGCATTGAAGGTATGCTTGCAATGAGTTTCTGAGGATGGTTCTTTTATTAGCTTTCCTCTTTCCGCTCCTGTATTTTTTCTGATGTATACACCATGTTGAGCTATCTGATGCTTTTCATTGTTGCTACTTCACAAAGCTACCAAAGCCAACACTGCCGGTGAGGCACCTGGAGCATTTTTGGAAAAGCAGTGTGCTAAAGGTTTGTTCCACTGCTTTGCTGCTAATATTTTCATGCTGGTTGATTGAAAACATGATGTTTCTGCCCTCTCAAGTTGTTAATCCCTTTTCTCCCTTCATTCTTATACCTGACTGAACATGACTTGTTTCAGGTGCTGATGTTATTACCATTGAAGACGATGATGACGGCAACAACAATCATCCTTGTTATAAAGGACAACAAACAGCAGTAGTTGCTTTTCAAGAAAAAACAGCAGTAGTTGTTGACCTAGAAGCTGATGATGCCGGGGGTAACCATCCCGTGCAACATGAGACAAATAGCAGAGGCCATAGACACGCGAAGGTGAATGGAGAAGTCCCGCAGCGCATTTGGTATTACCTTGATCCTCAGGGTGAAGAGCAAGGGCCATTTATAATGCAGCACCTGCGCATGTGGTGGGAAAGTGGCTTCTTCACCAAGGACTTCAGAGTCTGGAGAGCAGGCCAAACTAGTAATGAAGCCATCTTGCTCACAGACGCACTACAGATGATGGGCTAGGCTAGTTAGGAGCCTCGTAGAAGACTAGATGTATTATATGTAGGTATATGCATTGCGGAAAAGCGGGAGGGCTTTGAGGCAGATATATATGGTCTGCTTGGGTGTAAATCCTTTGTTGTCATATATGTGGTGACAGTGTGACACCCTTACCCTAGCCCCACCCTCACCTCACCCACCCATCAAAAACCACTCACCAAACAAAACAATGGTGGTTTGCTGGGAAAGATGTTTCGTTGGGATGAAATATTTCTGGACTATATGGACTATCCAATTAATATCCCCGTGCTGTGACTGACAATGTTACTGAAAATCTGGTTGTTTGGCCAGGTTACGGAGAACATACATACATTTTGCCATCTAATTTGTCGAATCGTCTGACTACACATGTGATGATGTGAACGAGATGAGTCAATCGTCATGAGTTGCGTGCAATATGGTTGCCCGTGCACGTTATATAGTGCGAGCAAGCAAGTCCAACGTACAGTCGAAATCAGGCAATACCCTCACGCCAAACCAAGAGAAACAGATCGCCATATCATCAACCACATCCCAAACTTCAATCCAAAAATATCCAACCGATTACGACTCCAATCCCAATTCCTCCCAACAACATCCCTTATAAAAACTCCTCGTCATCAACTACCTTCAAGAGTCCAACGACTTCCGAGAACCAAGAATCAACACCGTCATGGCCACGGCCACCACGTGCCGCCTCGTCCTCCTCCTGCCTCTCCTCTCGCTCCTCCTCCTCCACACCGTGTCGGCGTTCGACTCCGGCAACCAGCCCCAGCCGAGCGCGTACGAGATGCTGGAGGGGTTCGGGTTCCCGAGGGGCATCCTGCCGGAGGGCGTGACGGGGTACACGTACCGGCCGTCGGACGGCGCGTTCGAGGTGTTCATGGGCGGGGACTGCGAGTTCGAGGTGGACGGCGGCTACCGCCTCACGTACCGGCGCAGGATCTCCGGCAACGTGGAGGGCGGCAGCATCCGGAACCTCGGCGGCGTCTCGGTGCGCATGTTCCTCTTCAACTGGGGCATCGACCGCGTCGTCATGGAGGACGCGGACCGCCGCCTCATGTTCTACGTCGGACCCATCTCGCAGGCGTTCCCCGCCGACAACTTCGTGCAGTCCCCGCAGTGCCGCCGCCACGGTGGAGGGAACGGCGGCGTGGATGCCGCCGCCGTGGGCATGGCGGCGATGTAGGATGCCTACGTTGGGTATGTACGTGACGGAACGGAGAGAGGCCGGAGGAAGATCGAACGATCGAGATGTGTTGATTCAATTGTACGTACGTGTACAAATTCAATTTTCTTTGTTGCAAATGATGAGGCGCTTTATTTGGCTATGAAGAGATTAGTGCTAGCTTTGCCTCTAATCGAAGTGACAATGATTATTGCGTAGGTGTTTAAAGTAGGACTTGTTGAGTTCACCCAAAAAATCAAAAACTTTTCAAGATTCTCCGTCACATCGAATCTTACGGCACATGTATGAAACATTAAATATAGATGAAAACAAAAAATAATTGCACAGTTTGCCTGTAAATCGCGAGACAAATTTTTTTTAAGCCTAGTTACTCCATGATTGGACAATGTTTGTCAAATAAAAACGAAAATGCTATGGTGTCAAAATCTAAAAAAAAAATGAATCTAAACAAGACCCTAGTCCATAATCCATTCATCCTGTTTGCCCAAACTTCGCTACCATGGTTTTCAGTAGCAGCTCCAGTACAAGCTGACTATTTTTATTTGGACTCGACGATCAAGCGATAAGCCGCTCTAGCCTCCAAGAGTACATAAGGTTCATTAGATTATGATTGACTCTAAGATCTGGTACGGTTTCTGAAGTTGATCATAATAAGCTTTATGGTAATTGGATAATTATTTTGAGGTCTCGTACAGTTTGCTAGTACTACGTTTGATTGGCTAGGTAATTGCTTATTGATTGGACTGTAAAAAGAGATGGAAAACCTTAGCTGGGTGTGTTACCTCTAATGATTGAATTTTAGTCTCTCAAATTTGCGCCAAGATATATGTTGGAGAGACGCGGTGCATCTATAAGGCTAGTTTTAATGGAGTTTATGGATATTAAATATGCTGATGTGACACTATATTAATAAAGAGGGATTATAAGAATTTCATGAAAATAGAGAAAGTTTCATGAGGATAAAACTATTCTCAGTGTTTCAAAAATATATATGTGTTGAAAACTGGGCTACGAAACTTGCATTGAGGATGGCCCAAGAAAAATCCAAGAGTTGTATTGCTTATGGCATCTGATTCTATGACCTAAGAAAATTTCAAAGAATCCTAATACTTATAATAAGAATCTGTTTGGTGTGGCTCCGCGCACTGCTCTAGCTCAGCCGTGGAGCCGCACCAAACAATGTATGCCGGAGAAGCGCTTCTACCGTGAAATGAGAGAGCATGAGCTGTTTCTTCATACGGCAGGCCGGAGGAGCGCTTCTATCGTGAAATGAGAGAGCCGTAGTTGTTTCTTACGGAAGTGAAGCCAGGATTTGAGGCTCTGGCAGAAGGGCTCTGGCTCCGGCTCCGGAAAGAGTGTGCACCGAGCAGAGCCGTGCCACTCAATCGAATCTGTCAGTCATTCAGTAGTGTTTTTCTCTCATAATAAATCAGTCAACACTGCCATAACTTATCAGTTAAACGAACAAGACGTCGGAATCACAATTGCTTAACACTTGGCTTAGAGTCACAATTTTATGTATTTTAAAGTAATTGTACCGTAAATAAGTTAGTTTGTTACAAGACTCCAACCACACAATATGATGTTTCACTTTCCAATTGTTATATATTCTTCAGAGTTTTCTACACAGAACCGCCTCAAAACTCTCGGACTTCTTAGCAAGCTCCTCCATAGACGCAGTCATGTGGATCTCAAATCAAGATTAGAAATGGTCTGAGAGGAAATTTCTGTGTATATGGGAGGAAGAGCAACGGAGGTGTGAAGAAAGGAGCAGAGGGAGACAGCAAACAGCTCTATTCATTTGTCTTACAGAGTTCGTTTCAGCGTGAGAAAATATACATGGGCCGAGCCTCTCTTACAATGGTCTAATTAAGCCTCCTCACTTGAGTGAACCAAGGCCCACTAACCAGGGCCAGGTTCCATAATAATTTTAAGAGTTCATGGACAAGCAAGCAGCTAGTGCCTAGCTAGCAATCTAACTTTTTAGGGCTATTTATTAGCACGCTTGGGCTCCGGCAGCAACTTCTATGGAGGAACCGCACCAAAATTTTAAAGAGAATTAGTTTTTTTAATAGTAGAGGGACCGAAGATGTTTTTGGGATCGAAGGAGGAGCTGTATTCTTAGGTGCTTTGACTCCTTCGGAGGAGCACTTGAAGTGGATCAATGCCAAATACTTAATATGATGAGTACTACTCATAAGAGTAGTTAACTTGTGGCATGTGTAGGAAGTGATCAGGATCGGGAATAACCAAATATCGGATTATGATGCAATGACAAGCTAATTCCTAGTGTGCTAAGGCCTTATTTAGATTTGAGATGAAAATTTTTTAAGTGTCACATCAAATGTGTCGGAAGGATGTCGGGAGAGATTTTTAGAAACTAATAAAATAACAAATTACATAGCTCGTTAGGAAACTGCAAGACAAATCTATTAAGCATAATTAATCTGTCATTAGCACATGTGGGTTACTGTAGCACTTAAGGCTAATCATAGACTAATTAGGTTTAAAAGATTTGTCTCGCAATTTTCAACCAAACTGTGTAATTAGTTTATTTTTTTATCTACATTTAATGTTCCATACATGTGTCTAAAGATTTGATGGGATGGATGAAAATTTTTTAGATGAGAAACTAAACAGAGCCTAAGTGTACGGGCCTATAAATTTTTGTTTCAATAGAATAAATACATATACTAAGTACTTTTTTAGGAACATATATACCAATATAAGTACTTATATGCATATCATATACTCATGGGCCTCTCGTGGTGTGAGCCCTCAATCGTCACACCAGCTGATGTCCACCGCTGGGCCCTCTCGTGGAATGGGCCCTTTATTGTTGCACTTGCTGTCCACCTTGGGGTCTCTCGTGGCATGGGCCTTTAGCCCTGTCACTAACCTATGAGTCCTCATATGTCCTCTTGTTTATGGTAACACTGCTATTGTGACATACTTTCCTTCGTCTAAAATTATAAGTCATTCAAATTTTTTTAAAAAGTCAAATAATCTTTAACTTTGACCAAACTTATATAATAAAACAATAACATTTATGATACCAAATAAGTATCATTAATTTTTTTTTTGTTAATTATATACTCATAGTATACATATTTGATGTTATATTTTTTTCTAATTCTCTATATAAATTTGGTCAAACTTTAGAAGCTTTGATTTAAAAAAAATAAAATAACTTATAATTTGGAACATATGGAGTTTATATAACATAAATAATTTGACTTATTAGTTGTATTCTTCTTCTTGCATGGCGTCATTTCTTAATGACTAATTAATACTGTAAAACCTGGCTCGGTGGATCCTATTCCTGTGTCACGACTCACGACCTCCCCAACTTGTACAGTCACCGTCGCCAAAGTGTGTGAGATTCCTGACAGAGTAGTAGGCTCGGTCTCAGGACGACAGCGGCTGAAGTGGCTTTGCCAGATTGCTTTCCCCGCGTAGGAGTAGAGGACGACGACTGAAGATTACACATCTAGTTGCCTGGATATCTTTATACTATAATATAATATAATATAGTCCGTCCATAACTAGACTCATGGATACATAGACACGTAATCGCATCGTCAAGAAGCCAGGAAAAATAAAGTACGGAGTACTTGCAACAATACTATATGCATACCAAAGCGTTCGATCTCTGCTTTGACAATGGCTTTGTACAGTAGTTTAGGTCAGCCTGCACCGCTGCCTCATCTTTATTTCTGGCCTAATACTAATAATAATAAACCAAACACATACTACTCCATAATAATAAGAGTAATGCCAGCACGCGTGCAGCTGGAACTTTACGGAACACTCGTATATATTATTATATGCAAGAATATATATGTATAATGTCAAATAATGTCAACTACTACTACTACCATCAGCGTGCCGTCATGCTTGTGCCGCGTGATTAGCGCGCGACACACTTGATGAGCTTGGTCTAGTCGTACATCGATTTAGGCCTTGTTTAGTTCCGAAAAGTGAAAAGTTTTCGGTACTGTAGCACTTTCGTTTGTTTGTGACAAATATTATCCAATCATGGACTAACTAGGATCAAAAGATTTGTCTCGTGATTTACAGCTAAACTGTGTAATTAGTTTTTGTTTTCGTTTATATTTAATGTTTCATGCAAGTGCTACAAGATTCGATGGGACGGAGAATCTTGAAAACTATTAGCCTAAATAATTCAGATTAGACGACGCCGGTTACGTAGGTACGTACGTGGCCCGCAAGCATCAGACCATAAGATATGATGGGGGCAGGCACATGTATGATTCATCGCCATCATATCTGCGATATATATCTTGCATCTTGGCTGCTGCTTTAATTTTCTTGATTTCCTGGCATCTATATCTAATTTGTTTGTTTCTCAGTCTCGCCACGTACCTATCTCGCTTTTGTTGGACGCTGAAAGTATGTACTGTACACACACACACATCAATAAGCATCCACGTACGTTCACGGCTCACCTGCCAGCAGCCGTCTGTCACGACGCGAGCCCAGAGACGCTTTATTTGCACGCCTAGCTTGGCCACTTGGCCTGCATGCAACAGTGACTTGGTTCCATTATTTGTCTCGTCAGTATTATTGTTCTACCCTATCGAATATTATTCATTGCGTAGATATACTATTATTTATTTATTTATTTAGTTATACAAATCATTTGCTTCGCAAGCGACACTACGCACAAATAAAATAAACAGCTCCGATTCTAATAATAATATCAAGCTTTGGAGAAGCGGCACATCAGCGTCTGCTTTTAGTAGCCCACGTTCCCAACTTTACTCGATCGCTCTCCGCCTACGTGTCACCTCCCAAATCTGGACGTGCATTAAACAAACTTTCGTTCTGAGACGACGACGCTGGATCCAACAATCAATTAATTAATTAGTTGGAGCAATCTTCATCGATATATACTGTATTCTCTCCATTCCGCCCGAATACGGTTATGTGCCATCACCATCAGTCAGCTAGCCGATTCATCATCATCCACTTAAGTACTCCCTTCATCGTAAAAAGACCGTTGACTTTCAAATATTTTATTAGACCATCTATCTTCTTAAAAGAATTTATATAAATATCATTTATTTTAATATGATTTATTTGATCTTAGAGATATTTTAATAATAATTTATTTATTTTATATTTTGTATAAAAATTTTAAATAAAATAAGCGGTCAAATAGTATGATATTTTAAAGTTAAAAACATCCATGCTTTTCAGACGGATGGAGTATGCACGTCGCGGCATCTTACCGATCGCTCGCTAACGGCGGCAGGCTAGCTAGCTAGCTAGACCAGTCCAGGGTCTTTCACCGGTCGAGAAAAAGGTGCGTGCGGTGCAGTGTGGTGCGGTGGCGATCGAGACGCCGATCGAATCCGCGCCGCACACTGCAGCGCGGTGATGTGTACGCGACACACGCGTTCCCGGCCGGCCAACGCGGCGGACGGCGCCGCGCCACCGCGCATGCCGCGCGTCGGCCGGTGCCCCGTACGTCGTCGACGACGACGAATTCGAGCGATCGCTATGTATACGCATGCATGTGGTAGATGATCAGACCCGTCTCCTGATCGGTTAGAGACACAGCTAGGCATCCGTCGTCACGTTGCTGCCCCCCGTCGTCCACGGCGCTGCTGCTGCTAGCTGCACGTACGTACGGTACGGTGCATGCGTGGAGAATCTGCTGGTGTAGGTACATGTGTCATGTGTGAGAGCCTGCGCCACTATCTCAAAGCAGCACCTGGTCTTGACTCTTGCAGGATAACTACGCATGCCATCCGTAGCATATCGTGCTAAGCTATCGGAGAATATAATATTTACTCTTCTGTGGTCATTAGCTGATGGAAAACGACATTAACTGGCGAAAGAAAAAAAAAACACACACACACACACACACAGGAC